>NC_052039.1:5911585-6242135 GCF_015832195.1 Motacilla alba alba | reverse complement strand
AGCCCTGGCCCCAGCTCACAGTGCCCACCAGGTGCCACGTGGAGCCATCCCAGCACACCAGTGGGCCCCCCCTGTCCCCCTGTGGGGCAGAGTCACAGCCTGCTGTGGGTGCCCAGGGCTCGCCCAGTGCCACCCCTGCCCGGTGCCACCACCCCAGGCTGCTCCAGGCCCTGTCCAGCCCGACCTTGAGCTCTTCAGGGGGCACCCAAACCTCGGAGCAGCCTCTCCAGGGGTGTCCCCAGGGTGGTGCAGGCTCCCCTGGCTGTCCCTGTGCCTCTCCAGGGGTGTCCCCAGGGTGGTGCAGGTACCCCCAGATGTCCCTGTGCCTCTCCAGGGGTGTCCCCAGGGTGGTGCAGGTACCCCCAGGTGTCCCTGTGCCTCTCCAGGGGTGTCCCCAGGGTGGTGCAGGTACCCCTGGCTGTCCCTGTGCCTCTCCAGGGGTGTCCCCAGGGTGGTGCAGGTACCCCAGGTGTCCCTGTGCCTCTGCAGGGGTGTCCCCAGGGTGGTGCAGGTACCCCTGGCTGTCCCTGTACCTCTCCAGGGGTGTCCCCAGGGTGGTGCAGGTACCCCTGGCTGTCCCTGTGCCTCTGCAGGGGTGTCCCCAGGGTGGTGCAGACACCCCCAGGTGTCCCTGTGCCTCTCCAGGGGTGTCCCCAGGGTGGTGCAGGTACTCCTGGCTGTCCCTGTGCCTCTGCAGGGGTGTCCCCAGGGTGGCGCAGATCACATCCCCAAACCACACCCTGGCTCCGCTCCTGACCTCTCCCGGGCCTGCGCTGCACCCTGTGCCTCCGGAGACCGTGGCAGGACTGTAGATGGTGCTGGAGCACCGGCGGGAAAGGAGGGAACAGCCCAGGCACAGAATCCAGCCCGAGCATCCTTTGGCAGCTTTTCTGGGCACTCGGGGACATCTGCTGCTCCTCCAGCCCGGGGGCTGCGGCTGGGCCAGCTGAGGGCATCTCCCCTCCCAGAACGTGCCGGAAACTCAACCTTTTCCGAGCGAGAGGAAGATGAGCAGAGGTGTGAGCACAGCCAGCAGAGCACCAGCACCTTCCCGCAGCACAGCCCGGCAGGGGCAGGTCCTGGCAGGGGAGGTGAGGAACCAGGAGCAGCCCCCAGCCCTGCCCTGCTCCAGCCTCTCTCCCGGGGCACTTTGCTGGGCAGGGGTCACCGAGCTGAGCAGGCGATCTCAGGAGAAGTGGTTTCTGCCCGGAAGGGGTGGAAGGGAGGCGCCGCCATGAGCCGATGCAATAATCTGTTCAAAGAGCAGCTGGCACGGCCGAAGCAGAGACAATTCCCTGCAGGGATGGTGCCAGCCTCCCCAGAGGCAGGGAACGGGCACGCTGCTCCTCTCCTGCCTCAGAGGACACGGGAGAGGTGTCCTGACCCCTGTGATGGGGACACCTCAGTGCTGTCACCTTCCACCTGGCTCAGGTGAGGGGCAGGGTGATGCCCCTCGGCTGTGTTTCTGCAGAGCATGGACAGCCAGGAGAGGGCTGGGCCCGGGGTTCTCATCCATCAGCCAATAAAGAGAGAATTTAAGGATGGCAGGGATGAAATGTTTTCATTCTCTGTGCCATGTTCCAGCACAAAGACATCCCGAGGGATTTATTCTCGGAGATGAGTCAAAGGAGAAGAAGAATTGTTAGGGAGAAATTAATTTATGCTCTTTTTCCTCCCGTTTCCAAACAGTTTATTTGTCACTTGTCAGCTGAACCTTTGCCCTTGCAAGCTGCTGAGGACCCAAATCCTGGAACGGAAAAGGAAATGGTTTTTCAGGAGGGGCAGGATGTTCCTCCAGCCTTTGCTGAGATATCCCAGTGAGAGGTTCCTCACCCAGCCTCCTCCTTCGGGGCAGAAATCGAGGTTTCCCCAGCCAGCAGCAGCATTCTTCCTGCGCTCAGCTCCCAGTGCACCCTCCTGTACCCCGGCTTCCTTCCCCTCCACAGAGCACAAAGCCTTGGCCAGTGCTGCTCACCAAAACCATCTGCCTCCCGGTTCCCTCCCACAGCCTCATTAGGGATCCTAATTAAATAATTACACATTTGCATTCTCTGTAATTACAGCCGCTGCTGATGTAAATAAATGCGCCGCCTGCAATTGCCAAGTTATGAAAAGCTATTAGAAAATAAGATTTGGTGAAAGAGGAAATCACTTCAGGGAGCTCCTGCCCAGGCCCAGCAGCTCTCCCTGTCCCCTTCACACCCTGACACCTCCTTTGGCTCCGGGACCCCCCTTCCCACCTGGAATTCTCTGCATTTCTCCAGGCTACGAAGTGAAACACCTTTAACTCATCTGGGCAGAGAAACAGCTCCCCTAATCCTGGCGTTACCACGGCACGGCATTCAGGGAGTAAAGCTCCAAAGCAGCCTTTCCTTCCGCTTTCTTATTTATTTCCCCCTCCTTTCTTATTTATTTCCTCCCATAAATTCACACCGGGGAGTTCCTCAGCACTTTAAAGCCTCGATATCTCCCTGAAGGATCACCTAAACCTCAAAAAAAAAAAAATTAATTCCACATTACCCTTTCTGTTTCATTTCTGCAGTTTGGGAATCACAGCCTTTCCCGGGCACGCAGCTTCCTGCAGCTCAGGGATGCTTACGACTGGAAAAGGGGGGAAAAAATAAAAGGGATTTTATTTAGGAAGTGCCTGAATGGGAGAACAACGATCCCAAGCCCTGGGATGGTGTCACCCCTTGTGGCCCAGCAGAGGTTTTGTGTGATGCTAAGCTTGACAGAGCTGCCACCTGTGACTCAAAACCACCACATATTTCAGGAGGTCCTGGCAATCCAAATACATTTAATTTCTTATTTTTCTTTTCATTTTCTTTTCCTTTTTCTTTCCCTTTTTCTCTTTTCTCTGTTGTAGGGCTCTCAGCACAGCTGTAAATCCCAGCAGACGCCCCCCTGACACTCACACGAGGAACCGGCTGGAGTTTCTAACTCATTTTTTAGGTGTTTCCAGCAGCTGGAGCTGGCAGGGCTCAGGGCAGTGGCTCAGCCCGGCTCACCCAGCTGTGACCCCCGTCACACGCCCCTGGAGCCGCGGGCAGCGCTCAGCCCGGCCCGGAGCGGGGAGGTTCTGCCTGCTGGGAGCCCCACCAGCAATACCTCGTGTTTGGAGAAGCAGTTTCCAATAAACCACCCCAAACACAGCCCCGGGACACAGCTGGAGCCCAAAGCTGGGATGCCTCAGCGCAGCATCGCGGAGAGATGCTCTGGAAGTGGAATAAAGCATCGTTTTCCCAGCGCCGGGGGAAGATTTCCCTGTTCTCCCCTGCCAGGAGGGGAAAGCAAGCGCCGCTCTCCAGCTGCGCTCGGGAGCTGCTCCTTCCTGCGGGTGTTTTGGGCAGCAGGAGGAATTTTGGGCACCCCTGGGGCAGCTGCAGCCGTGCCCGGGCTCCGCTCCGCTCCGGGCTGCCCGGTCACCGGTGTCACTGCGGGGTTTGGCCCCGCTGGGGAGCACAGGGAGGTGGCCGGGGGGGTTTTGGTGATTTTTGTGTCCCCCGCAGCCTCTCGGTCCCCGGGCAGAGGCAGCAGCTGCTGCTCCGGGGATGCTGCTCTCTCTGCCCTCTGGAAAAATAAAATAAAATGGAAAAGAGACATTTCTGCACCAAAGGGGTGCCCCGTCCCCAGTGGCACCAGCGCTGCCTTCGACCCGCAGCGCTCCAGGTTTCCCTTTGAAAGCCAAATTTGATCCCTGCTGGGCAAGCTGGAGAGCGATTCACCCCTTCATCCGGCACAGAAAGCAGAATCCCGACCCTTCCCGCGGCAGGATGATGTTTTTAACCCGCTGTGACCCCTCAGGAGCCACCCCTGGGGGGGATTTGTGTCCCAAAACAAGCCCGGCTCCCCTCCCAGAGAAGCGCAGCAGCCTCCAGAGCTGCCTGCCAGGCTTTCCTCAGAGCAGGTTTATTGCTTCCTCATTGCAGAGGTGATGATCTAATGAGTCATTAAAGACAAACAAGAAACTGGAGAAAGCGTTTGACTTAGCACTTCTTCTTCCCCAAAAAAAAATCCTGTAACTGCAGAATTTTAAGCAGAGCGAGCCAGGGCAATTTCAATAATATTAAAGCTTAAATTGACAGCGAAAAGGGTGAATACAAAAGAGTAACAAAAACCCAAATATATATAAACCATAAGGCTTTGTGAGAAGAAGATGATTAAGCTTTCAAAGTTATACATTGAAAATTGAGGCAGTGCCGGGAGCGAGGGCTTGTTCTTCCCTCCCCTGGCAGCACAGAACAAAGGCTGCAATAATCCATCCAAAGGCACCTGGTGCCTGCTGGTTTCCACGTCCAGCTCTGGTGGCGCAGCTCGGGGGTGTCCCGTGCCCCTGTGTGGCATCACAATTGTCACCTCCTGGCAGGGAAAGCAGGAGCTGCTGCCCAGCAGTGAAAGCAGAGCCCAGCTCCGAGTGCCTTGGCTGCTCTCCCTCAGCCCCGGGCAGAAACTGCAGATTTGCAGTAGAAATAAACGTTTTACTGTGCAAAAGCACGTGAAGGTGCCTGCACGCGTTCCCTGTGTTGTCACTGTTAATTGTCACTGTTAATTGTCACTGTTCATTGTCGTTTTGCAGCGCTGCAAAGCAGAGCCAGGCTGGCACACGGCTGGCATTGCTCAGCAGCACAGGGGCTGCAGAGGGGCAGGGATGCAGGGCACAGGGGCTGCAGGGCACAGGGGCTGCAGAGGGGCAGGGATGCAGAGGGGCAGGGATGCAGGGCACAGGGGATGCTGAGCACAGGAGCTGCAGGGCACAGGGGCTGCAGAGGGGCAGGGATGCAGGGCACAGGGGATGCTGAGGGGCAGGGATGCAGGGCACAGGGGATGCAGGGCACAGGGGACGCTGAGCACAGGGGATGCAGAGGGGCAGGGATGCAGGGCACAGGGGATGCAGAGGGGCAGGGATGCAGAGGGGCAGGGATGTAGGGCACAGGGGATGCAGGGCACAGGGGATGCTGAGCACAGGGGATGCAGGGCACAGGGGATGCTGAGGGGCAGAAATGCAGAGCACAGGGGATGCTGAGGGGCAGGGATGCTGAGCACAGGGGATGCTGAGGGGCAGGGCTGCAGCAGCAGCCCCCCAAAAGCCCCCTGGGTGTGGATTTCACTCCTCAGCTCTGCCCTGACACTCACTTTGCCGAGCTGGACAGAGCAGGCTGCACCTCCAGAGCATCCCCACTCCAAAAAGAGCCCTTTAAGGGCCCTGCTTTAGCACAAACCCCAGCGTTTCCCGGGGCCGGGCCCAGCCTGCAGGGGCTGCTGGCACCAGCTGCCTCCCCAGCCCTTGAGCTGCCCGTGAGATGGCTCCATTGATCGCAGCAGGTCATTACTGGTAATGATGGCGTTCCTGCTAATTGCAGCTCCCGCAGAGCCTCTGTCACTTCTCTCCAGGTGAGGTTTGATCAGTTGTCACCTCCCGGTTGACAGCTTCGCAGGTTGGCAGCGATTTTGTTTGTTTGTTTTTTGAAGGATGGTGGAGGGATGAAAAGAGCAGAGTGAGCGTGTGGTGCGCCTGTCCCCTCCTCAAAAGTGTCACCTGTCCCTTTGACCACACCTGGGGCACTGCGGGGTGACACTGCCCTGAGAGGCTGCGGGACTCAGGGTGGCAAGGGAGCAACTGAGATTTGGCAAGTGAACGGTAAGTAATTAAGGAGATGACTCCTACAGGGCTGATTTTTCACTGTCACATAAACAACAGCAACAACAACAACAATAACAGGCCAATATTGCCAGATACCAGGGGGATTAAACATCAAATTAATACTTAGCAAGGTTAGGATTAAGCAGAAATAACAGCTTTATGATTAGAGCCTGCAACTGCCGCTGATAATGACTGATTATGCTCCTGCAGAGGAAGAATTACAAGTACTTAAGGACAAATAACCCTCCCGAAGTTGCTGGCAGCCTAAAGCTGAGAAGCACAGACATAAATCGTCTGTGTAATGGGGCTGGAGCTCTGTGGACAGAGCAGGGCGGTGAGGGAGGATGTGAGTGGTTTCCAAGAGATAAAACACTTGCTCGTCTCCATGTCACTGCTGCCAAAGTGCCGGGGAGGAGTTAAACCGAGCAAAAAAGGATTAAAAAAAAAAAAAATCTTCTCAAGTCCTCTCCGCGTGGGATTTGGAGCCCTCGTGGCAGAGCCCTTGTTTGTGTGGAATGATTTTATCTGGAGCTCGGCAGTCTGTCTGCAGTTTCCAGCCCATTAGGTTGGTGCTTCTGGAGCTCTCGGCTCCCCTGGGTTTGTTCCTCCCAGCCTGGGCATGGCAGCGAGGCAGGGACAGCAAAATCTGTCCCCTTGGGCACAGCCGGGGATGGGGACACAGACAATCCTGGGGACAATCCCACTCCCCACGAGGGGAGAGACACAGAGCAGCTCCTGACACAGCCTTGCTCAGGGAAAACCCTGATCCCAGCTGGAAATGAGGGGGGACACAGTTATAGGGTGGGAGCAGAGTTCTGGGGTGGGAGCAGAGTTCTGGGGTGGAAACAGATGAAACTCTGCAACACATTAAAGGGAAATGAAAGGGGATGTGGGTGTGTGTGCCACATCCTCCCCGTGTCCCCTGTCACTTCACCACCACGGGCAGAATTTATTGTTGTCTGCTCTGGGCTGCAGTCAGTCTGGGCTCTCCAATGAAAAGAAATGTTTAGAATCAACCTTTAGCACCACTGGAGTGGACACAGCGTGCAGGAGACCGGCAGAACTGAAGATTGTCCATTTAAAGGAAGCGTCCTTTGAGAGTGCCAGCCCTGGGCAGGAGGTTTGTTAAAAGCTGGTGACTAATTGCAATTAATAAAGCAAGGGGAGCTGTGGTAACTCCTCCTCACTGCCCATCCATCTGTCTGCAGGCAAACACACCAGCGAGGTGTTTCCTCACTCTGGAATTGAGGCAAAAACCAGGGAAAGCAGAGAGAAACCAGCACCAGCTTTGTGAGGGAGGAACGGGGTGCCTGTGGCAGAGCGGGGACGTTGGAGGTTTCTGGTTTCAGGTAAAAGCAGAGAGAAACCAGCACCAGTTTTATGAGGGAGGATGAGGTGCCTGTGGCAGAGCAGGGACGTTGGAGGTTTCTGGTTTCAGGTCTCACTGAGCAAAGCCCTGGTTTTTGGCAGGCACTGCTGCTCACTGAAGTGATGCTCGTGGCTCTGGTGGGGTCCAAGCCCTGGTGCTGAGCTGCAGAAAGGGCTGTGGGGCTGCAGCAGCCTGAGCTGGATGGAACTGGGGAGCCAAGGCAGGAGCTGTGGTACCGAGGCAGTAACCAAGGTGCCAAGGCAATAATTGGGGTGCCAAGGCAATAACTGTGGTGCCAAGGCAGTAATTGGAGTGCCAAGGCAATAATTGGGGTGCCAAGGCAATAATTGGGGTGCCAAGGCAGGAACTGTGGTACCAAGGCCAGGAGAGAAGCTCTGTGCCAGGCTGGTGAGGAGGAAAAGCTCCTTCTCGTCTTGCTGGTGGCTCCCAGCTCTGGGATTTTCCAGCTTTCCTGCAGGCACGTTTCATTTCCCCTGCCTGGCTCTCGCGGGCTGATTTACTGCCCCCACGACAGTCTGGCCATGGAGCTCGGCTCGTCTGGCTCCAGCTGGCTGCCGGCCCTTGCAGAGCTCCCCTCAGACCTGTCCCTGTCCCCCACCTCCTGCCGAGCCCTCCCTGAGCCCTGACCCTTCCCAGCCCCCTCGGAGCTGCTGCTCCCTGCGCTGGGGAAGGGCACAGCAGCTCTGATGGACGGGCTCTGCCTGCAGCACTGTGTGCTCCAAAACCCTCTGAACCTGCCCCAAGCCCACCCTGGGGGCTCTGATTCACGGGCCCACACGAGGCCTCCAGGAGCACCTCTCCCCGAGCTGATCAAATGAAAAGAGAAGGAATTAAGTCTGCAATTGATCTCGCCCTCTCCTCGCCTGTGCTGCTGAACTGATCCGCAGCAATTTGCCAGGAGCCAGCAAGCTGGGAGAAGCAAGCCGGGAGAGGAGGCAGCTCAGATGTTTTGCCTAAACATCAGCAAGGAGCCAAAGAGAAAAAAAGTCCAGGCTGTGAGTAAACGGGTTTTATTTTAAAGTTGATTCTTCACTCACTGCAACGTTAGCAGCTATTTGGAGTTGTTTTATGAGGATCAACGCCTCTGGCATTCATCTGTGACCTCAAAATTTCTGTTGGTCCTAAAGCTTGGCCAGCCCAAGCCCGGGTGAGGGGGAAGGAAGGTCAGTGGTGCCTGGGAGAACTGAACCACGCCACATCACCCAGATGCGACGCCCGGAAAGTTTGGCCAAAAAACCAAACACCACTGCCAGTGTGGGGTGAAACTGGTGCCGAGCCCCCTCACCTGAGGTCATGGAGCATCTCCTGTGCCTCTGGATGGCTTCCAGCTCAGGGCTCGGGGTTTGGGCAGGACACAACCGTGGGTTATTGTCCATGAATCCATCAGGGATGTGGGGTTTGGGCAGGGACACAACCGTGGGTTATTGTCCATGAATCCATCAGGGCTCGGGGTTTGGGCAGGGACACACAACCATGGGTTATTGTCCATTAATCCATCAGGGATGTGGGGTTTGGGCAGGGACACACAACCATGGGTTATTGTCCATGAATCCATCAGGGATGTGGGGTTTGGGCAGGGACACACAACCGTGGGTTATTGTCCATGAATCCATCAGGGCTCGGGGTTTGCTTCGCTGGGGCTGCCAAAGGCAATGAAAAGGAGCTGATAGGAAATATAGACTGGGCTGCTGTCAGCCGGGTTAATGAGGTTACACAACTGCCGGCCTCCCCCTGCGGGTGGGGTGGTGCTGCCAGGGCCGTGGGATGAGGGCAGTGGAATTAATCTGAGCCCACAGGGCTCAGTGTCTCCCGCACGGATTCGATCTCTTTGATCTTTGTCGAGAGCGAGGATCGATTTTATTAAAAATGATGCAGAGCCAAAGCCCTTTTTCTCATTTGCTGCAGCTGCATCCCACCAGGCTGTGTGAAACCAGCTCCCTGATCCCTGGAAATGCCCTGCTGGAACTTTGCTTTTGGTATTTGTACCAGTTTGGGCTGGATTAGCCAGAAACCCATGAAAGACACTTTTCTTTCCCCACTCCTGGATTTCCCTGGATAATCTGAATGTTTTCAAGCTGAGAAATAAAATGACCGAGACAAGCATCCCTCCACAGGCCTGAGAGCTGAGCCCTGCCATGGGATGGCTGCTGGTTAATTACTCTGCAGATGCAGAGGGTCTTTTCTTTGTTTAATGCCCTCTGCGTGCCAAGCAGGAGGAAGGACAGTCCTCGTGCTTTGAGAAGAGCTCTCCCAGGAGAGCTGCCAGCAATTCCTCCCCTCCCGAGAGGCAGCATCCCCATGCAGCTGGGTGAAGAGTTCTCCCTCCTGCCTACACAGCCAGGTAAACGTGGGCTGGCAATTAAAGTCCGGATTTCAAACTCTGAACGAGTTTGCCTTTGATTGCCGTGCGTCAGTCGCAGAGCAAATCATGTTTATTCATGACTCTGCCTCCCAGCCCGCAGGCTCAGGGGGGGCTGATGCTCCCTCCACACCCAGGGGAGCTCCTGGCTCCTGGTCAGCAGCCTGGGGTCCCTCTGGGCAGCTGGGAGCAGCCAGCCCGGTCTGGCACAGCAGACAGTCCTGGATGGAGCAGCCTGGGCCACCGGAGGGTTCCCTGCCCACGGGAGGGGCGCAGTCGGAAATATTTAAGGTGTTTCCACCCCAAACCTTTCTGTGATTCCCTATTGCACACAACACCTTCCCTGCGCCACTCCTGCCGGGCTGTGGGATGCACAGCAAGGGACACAGCTGCTGCCCTCCACATCGCTGCCCTCTTCCTCCCCAAAAGGGGAATGTTCCCAAAGTGCCCAGCAGAGGTGTCTGCAAAGCCCAGCCCAGCAGCCCTGGACGTTTGCTCTTGGTTATAAACGTGTGGTTGAACAGAAACCTGCACAGTTGAACGACCCCAGGCTCTCTTTCCCAGGCAATTTCCTTTCCCAGGCTGTTGAAACAACTGCTGGTGGAAATCGCTGAGGGCAGCCCTGGGAAACCAGAGCCTGGACTGATCACAGCCTTGTCCTCCATTCATATTTACACATTTGCCTTCATTTCCTCGCTGGATTTCCATGTGTGTGTTTGCACCAAGGCCTGGACACCCCAGCTCGGGCATTTTCCACACCTCAATTCCCGGGGTGGGCAGAGCCTTGTCTTGCACTGGGATTTTTTGCTCGGCTGCTCTTTGCACGTGGGGATGCACATCCAGGCTCTAAAACAACACTCAACAACTGCAGCACAGAGGACAGGATGGAGCACTGGGTGAGATCCATGGATTCGCCCAATATCCCTTTAGAGCTGGTGTGAAACAAAAAATAAAACCAGTTTGTGTGAAGGTCTGCGACAAGGCCCAAGTGCCACAGGCAGAGCTGTGCCTCACTCACTGCTTTGGGAATGCTGGAAATGGAACATTCTCAAGTGGCTGAAAACCTTCCCCACCTCAGGAGCTCTCCCCAGGTGGAACAACATCCTGCAAGCTTTGCTAAGAGTTTTCAGAGATCCCTTGTTTCATACAAACCTGAATTGTCAGAACACTTCTGGGCCGTGGAAGCCAACAGAGGCTCCCACAGGCAGGTTTAACTCTGGTCTCGGTGCAGCCCCTGACTCTGACCCTTGGGAGGGGATGGAGGAGCACCTGGAGAGATTTTCCCCCTAATCAAACCTTAGTCCTGATTCTCATTTGTGAAATATTTAGTATTTTGTGTGTAGGTCTGATGCAGTCCTTCACACCTGCACAGCGCTCTCAAGCAATGCCCAGCAGAAAATCCACATTCTGCTCCATTTCCCTGCTGCTTTGGAGAGCCAGAGGAACAAAAGATGTATTTGGTTTTTTGTTTTTTGTTTTTTTTCCTGCAGGCTTGAATCCTAATCTTTATTCTCCCAAAATCCACAGAGCCCGCGATGAGGAGGTATCACCCTTTATCCTCAAAAAATGAGGAAGAGATTTATCACTGGGGAGGTTTCTGAGCTGTCTGGCAACACCTGGAGAGATTCAGGAAGTTTTATTGTGTTGTGACACGGAGAGCCCTGATCCTGGGCTGGGAGGATCCTGAGAGCACAAGCCAAGGTGGAGCAGTGGACTGAGACTCGATCTGGGCAGTGCCAGAAAAGTCCCCTGAAAACCTCCCATGCCTTATTTTAATAACACACAAAAAAGTTATAATTTCTGTCATTTGAATTTCAAATCCAACAGAAAGATCTACCTGATGCTTCTATTTTAAAATGCAATTCTTTCTTCTCTTTTCTTTTCAACTCCTTTGCAGAACCAAACATCATGTTTCATCTCCAAGCGCTGAGATTAAAAAAAGCCAAAACAATTAGTGGGGAGCTGATGAAGGTGACAGGGTCATAATTAGTGCTGTTCCTCTCCAGCATGTGTTTATCATGCTAACAGAACAAGTCACTCACAGTGCTGGAGTCATGAGCTGCAGGAGCACACATGCCTTGTGCAGCTCTCACACTGCAGGGGAAAAAAAACCCAAATTTAATGTTTTAAAGCTAGTTAGAGAGGTAAATAAACAGGAGTGGTTTGGATGCTGCTGACAGCTTCCAAACTGCCTCTGCTTGGCGTTTTGAGGGTGGTCCCTGCCAGGATGGGGCAGCCCTGGTGATGATTCCGGGATGTTCCAACAGGAAATGGGTTTGTGGCTGCAGAGACTCTGCAGCATCCTGAGCACAGAGAGCAGGAGGAGCTGGAGGCAAATCCCTCAGGAGCCCCACACCAAACTGGGGGAAAGCTGTGGCATTAAATACTTTTAAAGAGCCCTTTGTAAATCCCTCCTTTCCGCCCTCCCCCCTCAAACGCTGCGCGCTCCTCACACCATTTTTGAATAATCTCCCTAAACCGATTTTGTCTTCCTCTCTCCCCAGCTGAAAATGAGCAGCATTCCATGCAAAGTGCATTCCACAGCTTCCACACTTCCCTTTTCCCGCTTGCTCTGCTCCTCCTGGACGTTTGTTCGCCTGTCCTCACGAACAGTTCCTTTTTCCCCAGCTGACTTTCCAACACCAGGGGGGAAACGCGGAGATTTAGGGCAGGATGGGAAGGCTCTGTGGAAATGACGTTGGGATGGGGATCAATACCGGGATCGATGGCGCTGTCTGACAGCCAGGGCGGGCTCAGGGTGACAGGACAGTGACAGGGGAAAGCAGGGATGGGGGTTTGGGCAATCAGGTGGAACATCAGGCAGGGAAAAGGCCTGGATACACCCTGCAAAAGGATCTCCTGCTGCCCGAATCCCAGACTAGAGCCGTGCCAAGTCCCACAGCTTTGCCACCAGCTAAAGACAGAGCTCTGCTGTCTGTTGGCTCAATAAGCAGCAGCCTGTTATCATATTTATTTGCTGATTGAATCTAAATTACAAGCGAGCTGCGAGCTGCAGAATGGCTCTGTGGAATTAGCAGCTCAATCCCGCTCCTGTTTAATAAGGATTCTGATTGCAGTGATACATCCTGCAGGCTCCTCGGGTAAGCCTGAAAGGAATTCAAAATAAAAGAGTGGAGATAATCTCCAAGTGTTAATTTGCCTTTTAAACCCGATTTACCGAGTCCTGAAACAGCCCTTTGCTGGCAATGGAGGAATCGGTGAGCTGGAATGCTCTTAGACCATGTTTTATCCCTAAATAAGCTGGGTTTAAATGTTTAACTGGGCAAAACTCAGGGCAAAGCCAGGCCTGGGGGCTGTCAGAGCCCCAGGTCAGCCGCTGTCCCCCGGGCAGAGCCTGCTCATCAGGCATGCAGCGCTGACCTTTCCTGCTGTTATTGCAGAGCGGCTCCTCGGGGAGGGCTCGGCAGCAGGTGAGCTCTGGGCAAACACAGGTGAGGCTCCTGCTGAACTTTGCACAGCTTCCCGGAGGAGTGAGTGCCAGGGATGAGCATCCCGGCCCTGTAACCCCTTCGGGGGTGCCCTGCTGAGAGGAAGACGCTGTAAATCCAACCCCATCCCGTTTTACCCACGGTCGTTGGGGGGAGATTTCCTCTCAGAAAGGTCCTTCAAACACAGACCCACGACAGGCAGCTTTCCTCTCCTCAAGGATGAAACGGGTAGGGAAAAAAAGGCACAATTTGTGGAGTTTGATTTGAATTTCCCACCCTCAGATCCTGAGCACAGACTTTTCCCAGGCTACAGCAAAATGCCCCATGGATACAAAGCCATCCCAATCCCAGGGAGAGGAGCTAACAAGAGAGAAAGAAGTGCCAAGTTCACCTTCCTGTGTGTGACAATCCAAAGATGTAATTTCCATGACAGTTTTCCTCCCTAATTAGAAGCGTAATTAAAAATTACACTTGGGGAAGAAAAAAGAGCAGTTTGTGCTTTCCCACCCATTTAAGGGAACAAAACCCTTTGAGGATGGGTCTAAAGGCAAGATTGAGTCCTTTGGAACACTTGGAAATTCAACTCTCACTGTGCCCACTCCAATTTGGGTGGGAAAGCAGTGGATTGACATCAAGCCCTGCCCTCGTTTGCCTTTTTCCTCCTTTTATTGCCCAGAATTTCCCAGGGCACGGGGTAATTTCCTCTCAGAGCACAGCCCTCGTTAGACACTCAGGAGCTCAGCGGTGAGGGCACACAGTGCAGGGAACGAGGCCATTTCTGCTGCTCTTTGGCAATTTGGGAGCACCGGGGCACCGAAGCCGCTCGGGTCGGTGTCAGTGGGACAGGCAGGGAGGTTTTGGGTAGAAACACGTGCAGGGCACCTGAAATGGAGCTGAAATCAAAAATCTGCACTGCAGGGAAATACCCAAAGTCGAGGAATTTGAATTCTCAGCCCCTAGCCTTCCTTCTCTCCGTCCTGCATAAAACCGCAGCGATGAAACAGCCCCGATGAGGTGCTGTGGAGTCTTTATGGATTTCTGCCTCCTGTGGGATGGTTTTACCAACAAACATGAGAACCAAGGGTGGAAAACTCAGACTTCAGGCAATAAAAGAGCCCGTGAACGTTCACCCTTCCACGGGAGCAGCCCCGTTTCTGTGATGACAGGCAGAGCTTCGGAACACTCAGCTAATTACACGGTGAGGGTAATTATTGGTATAAAACCGGCGTTAAAGGCAGATGAAAAGTGCTGGTGTCGTTTTTAAGGCACAGAGTTACAGGGCTCAGAAATGTCAAGTCGAAATTTCGGTTTGAAACACAATTCCCAGCCTTTTTTTTTTTTTTTTCTCTTTGGCATGTGTGGTTATTAATCTAATGGCAAGCGGGAAGAAATCACATTTCCAGAGGAAAGCTCTCAGGCGTTATGGATCCTGCTCCTTCTTCACAAGGGCACATCCAGATCACCCCTCTGATTTAAGGGAGGTTTCTTTGGAATTATTTGGTTCAAAGAGGAAACCATGCTGTTGTGTGGAGTTATCAGCTCTGCCTGGAGCAAGCTGGGCCAGTGGCAGGTGGAATGATTTTTAAGGTCCTCCCCAGCCCAAATCATTCTGGGATTCCGCATTTCTATCAGATCCTGCCTGCCCCAGCTCCTGCTCAGCCCCAGGGGTGGGTCAGGGCTGCCTGTGCCTTCAGCGGGCTGACAGGCCAGGGGAACGCTCGGCATTCATGTAAATTACCCTTCATTAGTAAAAGACAATGAACTTTGGCTATAGGCACAGAGATACGGGATGGGACACAACCCGGGGCCATCTGCTGAGAGCCAGCCCCGCTCCAAAGCCTCCGCGCCTCCATTATGCAAATCAGGGCGATTATTCCATCCTCAAGACCGCGGCAAGATAATTAGCCAGCAATAAATCACCGCGACTCCAGCGGCTGGAAATGAATTTGAAGCTTTATGGCCATCCCCGCGATGGGATGGGGGCTGTGCAGTGAGCAGGAGAGAGGACACCAGAGGACACCCGGCCCCAGAGACGCCTCCCTGCTCCTGGGGAGGGGAATTGGAACGGTTTGGCTTTGCTCAGCCTGCCAGGGGGCTGCAGAGGGCTTCACTGGCACGAATAGATATATATATATATAATTTTTTAAAATCGATATATCTATTTTTATATGTATATAAAATAAATTTAAATTAATCAATGAATAAAAATAGAAATTATAGCAATATATAAATACATATAAATAAGAACATGAATACATATAAAATATAGATTATATTAAAATATATACTATATATAATATAAAGTGATATTCTATATAACAGGTAAGAGATTTTTATATAATATATAAAATAGAAAATATATAAAATATAAAAATATATAATATATAAAAAGATATACTTTATAGATATAAATATATAATACATAATAGATAATATATAAGTTTATAGATTATATAGATTATATATAAAATATAGACTATATTAAAATATATACTATATATAAGATAAGATTATATTATATATAATATATAACAGATATTTTATATAATATATAAAATATAAAAATATAATATATATATACATACTATATATATACACTATATATAAATATATAATACATAATAGATAATATATAAGTTTATAGATTATATAGATTATATATAAAATATAGACTACATTAAATATATACTCTATATAATACAAAATTATATTATATATAATAGATAATAGATATTTTATAGAATATAAAAATATAAAAAATACATAATATATTAAAATATATACTGTATATAATATAAAAATATATAATACATAATAGATAATATATAAGTAGATTTTATAGATTATATATAAAATATAGACTATATTAAATATATACTATATATAATACAAAATTATATTATATATAATAGATAGTAGATATTTTATAGAATATAAAATATAGAAATACATAATATATTAAAATATATACTATATATAATATAATATATATAATACATAATAGATAATAGATATTTTATATATTTTATTATATAAAAATTATATCTAGTATATTATATACAAATTATATATTGTATATACAATATATTCTATTATATATAATATATAGTAAAATATATTTTTATCTCTAATAATTATATATAAAAATAATTCTATATACATATGAAACAATATCTATTTTTCCATACATTTTTGTCTTTATAAATACAGTTTTCCCCTGCCCGCTCGGCTGCTTTCTGCTGGGTCGGGCTCTCACAGGGACTGCAGCAGAGGTTCAGCAGGTCCCGAGCCTGACCTTGTTCCAATTTCAGCATTTGAGAGGGACAGCTCGGCCTGCCACCCAAAGCTGCTCTGGGGGTGACTCCTGCCCGGCTGGAGCTCCCCAGGTTCCTGAGCACGAGAAAGGAAACTCAGCTAAAACCCTAAAATGGAGCAAAGCACAGCAAAGCCAGCAGAGAGCTCTGCAGAGCGGAGGGCAATCCCCGCGCCACGTTTACCATAAAGTCAAGAACTGGCACTTTTGGCTGCGTTTTCTTTGGAAAAAGCCACATTCCAGGGCAGAAGGAGCCCGGCCTGGAATTCCCTCCACTCCTCATTCCCCGTGCCTGTGGTGCTCCAGCGAGCCAGACAGCGTTTCCTGCGAGGTTAATTTAATTTACGTTCCACCACAATCAATTCTATGGATTTGGGACAGACATTTTAGGTGATAAAGGATGAGATCAATGACAAACACGTTTACAAAGGAGGGAAATGCCTGCTGGTTTGGGAAATTTAGAGATATTGAAAGTATTTGACGTCTATATTAACTCAAAGCCCTAAATGGGCTGGGCTTGTTTACATTGCTGCAGTCTTATTACAGGGTGAATTTTACCAGCTGTCTTGCTGAGCAGTCATTTAGCCTTAAACTATAGTTAAAACTGTCATGGTTTTAAGCAAATTATCTTGCGTAAAGTAATTATTTCCCGAACTGCAGAGAGGATCCAGGTAGCTGGTGAATCTCATTTCTGAACAGGAGCTCTGGGGGAGCGCCCTCGGTGTGAGAGCCGGGGCTGGGGAAGGGTTTGGAGCCCCAGAAGAGGCCGAGCCAGCTGGATGTGCTGAGCTGAGCACGCCTGGCTGCAGAGCAGGCCCCTGCTGGAGCAGCCTGGAATGAGGGATGCAGGGCTGCAGGCAGCTCTTCAGGGCGTTACACAAAAATAACAGGTGTTTTATTACATAAAAATGCATTTATTGCACCCAGGAGTCACAGCAGCCCAGGCTCGTGGGGGACAGAGCTGTGCCCACAGCTGGCAGCTGCAGGCAGGGCTGGAGACCCTGGGTTTAGGTTACAGTGCATTATGTACTTTTGGTTACAATGCATTATGTACTTTTCTTTTGGTCACAAATGCATTATATACTTTTCTTTTGGCTACAATGCATTATTTACTTTTTTTTAGGTTACAATGCATTATTTATTTATCTTTTGGTTACAATGCATTATGTACTTTTAGTTACAATGGATTATATACTTTTCTTTTGGTTACAAATGCATTTTACACTTTTCTTTAGGTTACAATGCATTATATATTTTTCTTTTGATAACAAATGCATTATATACTTTTCTTTTGGCTACAATGCATTATTTACTTTTGGTTACAATGCATTATATACATTTCTTTTGGTTACAATGAATTATTTACCTTTTTTTAGGTTACAGTGCATTATTTACTTTTCTTTCAGTTACAATGCATTATTTACTTTCGGTTACAAATGCATTTTACACTTTTCTTTTGGTTTCAATGCATTATATAATTTTCTTTGCTGAGCATCTTCACACTCAGACCCAATCTGTCCCTTAACTCTTCCCCCCAGCCCGTCACACCTGCTGTAATCACCACACCCCTGTCCCTGTTCTCCAGTCACTGACATCAGTGCATCACAGTTTAAGCCAGCAGTTGGTTTTCAGTTTCCTCGCAGTGGAAAATTCTGAGAGCTTTTTTCTGCCTGCAACATTTGCTGACTTGTTTGCCTGTGCTGTCTTTCTGCTGGGTAAAAACATCTTCTGTTCGAGGTGGGTTTATCCTTTGCTCTCAGCCATAAAACCCCTCTAACTCACACCCTTGGCTGTCCAGTGAGACTGGCTCAGCAATTCTTTTCTTCTCTATCAAAACCTGCTTCCAGCTCTATTCCTTCTTCACATTCTACATCCAAAAATCTTCCTGCCAAACTTCCATACCTGTGAGAGTTTCTTGTCAAACTTTCATCCTTCCCAGCATTGGCCACTGATCCCAAAATTCCCAGGGACTCCTTCCCTCGGTGTTCCTGCAGCAATAAACGCTCCTCCTGGTGTTTAACACGCACTTTGGGCTGGCTGTGGCTGAGAGAAAGCACCAAAGGGGCGTTTTGGGGGAAATAAACGACAGAAATAAAGGGCTGGGCAGGGTAAGGAGGAATATCCTTCATGTTTGATCTGGCAGCAGCATGCAGAGCTCTCAGAGGATGCCAAAAATCCCCTTGCAGCCCAAATTCATGGTGTGAATCAGGCAACTTCCCTCAGAGAACCCCAAAAATGCCTTTGCAGCCTGAATTCCCTGTGTGCAGCAGGCGAATTCCCTCAGAGAACCCCAAAAATGCCTTTGCAGCCCGAATTAATGGAGTGCAACAGGCAGCTTCTGTCACAGAACCCCAAAAATGCCCTTTGGTGCCCAAATTCCCTGTGTGCAGCAGGCAAATTCCCTCAGAGAGCCCCAAAAATGCCCTTTCCATCCCAATTTCCCTGTCAGCTGCCAGCGGGACGCGCCGAGGGCCCGAGAGCTGGGATGTGCTGAATTATTTCCTGTGATTATTCCAAGCTGTGTCTGGCAGCCTCTCGCAGCAGCAGCCTGTGGCCCGTGGGTGGCTGTCCCTGGGGTTTTCACTCATCCCCAGCAAGTGCAGCTCTCCTGCCTCATTGAGAAGCCGCCTTTCCCCGGGCTCTGAGCCTCCCCAGCTCAGAATTCCCCCCTGCTCCCGCTCCCAGGAGCTGTTTGGGGTTTCCCTCCCACTCTGGAGATGTGTGTGTGTGTGGCACCAGGAAGGGCCCATCTGTTCCCCTCCTCTCTGCTCTTTTCCATCTCACAGGAAAAACGGAGAATTCCAGCCCAGGATGGTCCCATCCTGAGGGGGGGGGGGGCTGGAATTTGGGATTTGTGCTGCCCAAAAATCCAGCAGTTAAATCCCCATCAGCACAGCAGGGCAAAGCACCATCCACTGCCCAGAGTGCCGCTACAGCAGCCCGGAATTATGTCAATTTGGGATTTTGAATGCTATTAAAAAGCCTTTTTTTTCCCCCCAGCAAGCCAGGCAGGTTGTTTAATGCAGATCCTTCTGAAATCCCAGCATGACAGAGGCACAGTGAGGCAAAATTCCCAGAGGGTTCTGGATCCTAGAAAGGGCAGCAGTCAGCTCTGGGCTGGGTGTTTGGCTGTGAGATGTGACAAGAGTGGCTTTGATCATCTCTCAAAGTGTTGTCACCTCCCCCCCCCGCGCCCCAGGGAGGAAAAATTGCAGCTGGGGCATTGATCGGCACCAGAGATCCGTCAGCACCAGCCTCAAAAAACAGCAGAAAACTGAATGTACCTGCAGCAGGTGACACTGCCACCTCCCCCTGGGACCAGGCAGAGGAGCAGGACAAGCCCTGCAGTGCTCTGGGGACTCTGTCCCGCTGAAATATCCCCACTCCCTCCCAGCCTGAAGCACCCTGCAGTCAGTGGGGGGCTGTTGCATCACCGAGCAATCACAATTAACTCTAATTACACGTCTTCGCCGGCTGCCGAGCCTCGCAAGAATGACAAGGAGGCAAGAAAAGCAAAACGCCTCAGGAAAGGCAGAGGAGAGGCTCTCGCAAGGCAGGTGAATTTTGCCAAGCTGATTGCCAGCACTCAAGCTCCCGAGGGCCTTTGTTAGCAGAGAGAAAGCTCCAGACAAAGGGATGGAGACAGGAGGAAGACTCATCTCCTTCTACCTTCCAAAGTTGCCCAGTTAGGACCCAAAACTTGGTGCACTCAGATGTTTGGGGGCCATCACAGCCTGACATTTCCCTGCTGCCCTGGTGAGACGCAGCTCTGACAACACCTGAGCAGCCCCACGGGCGCTGGAGCAGCGAGGAGCTGAATTTTCTTAGCTTGGATCAGAATTAATAACCTGGGCTCTGCCAGGTGCTTTGAAATCCTCCTCCTCTGGTCCTTATCTGTCCTGCAAAATAAATATTGCACTTGGGGAGAAACAAAGGCCCTGCCGCGGAATCCCTTTCACAGCACATCCTTTATCCCTGGCCACCAGAGGAAATGAATGGAGAGAGGTTTCCAGGTTCCAAAAAGCTGCTCTGGGAAGGGGGTGTGTGCTGTGCCGCCCTGGTGTGCACAGCCAGCCCTGCAGCACGGATCAATCGCCACCGACCCTGCTCCGAGCCTGGCTTTGCCCTGCAGAGAGCTCAGCCCGTGGTTTGTCAACACCAGCACAGCAAACTCCTCTCTTTGAATACGCACTGATAGCATTTCCCCAGTGGGGATTGCACAGTTCGGAGGATAAAAACAGCCCCGAGAAACGGCAGTTGATTAAAAAATATCAAATGTGTGCCAGCCCCACGCCCATGACAATCCAAAACCCTGCCCTAACTTTAGGCTGAGACAGAGAAAGAGCCAAAGCGTGCCCAGGGCTCCCCAGGAAATCAGCGGCATGGGTGGGTCGGGTCCATTTCCCAGCCCTCCCTCTCACATTAGAACTTTCTGGCGATTGCTTTTGGGGAAAAAAAAAAACATTTTGAGCCCACTATTGCCATTATTGATTCATGGGAGTAGCAGCATCCTGCTGGCCCATCCAGGGGAATGTGCAAGGAGAGGAGAATTCATTTCCTCGCCAGAGATATCAATACCCATCTTGGCTTCTGGAGAAATTCACAGCCAAGACGATTGATTTCCTGCCCTGGAAATGAGCGGGTCCAGGCAGTGCCAGGGCTGGGTGGGCAGCCTGGGCTGGGCCTCAAATGCACTGGGAATGCACTGGGAGTGCTCTGGGAATGCGAATGCACTGGGATGCTCTGGGAATGCACTGGGATGAACTGGGAATGGGAATGCACTGGGATGAACTGGGAGTGCACTGGGAATGCACAGGGTATGCACTGGGAATGCACAGGGTATGCACTGGGAATGCATTGGCATGCACTGGGAATGGGAATGCTCTGGGAATGCCCTGGGATGAACTGGGAATGCACTGGGATGAACTGGGATGAACTGGGATGCATTGGGAACACACTGGGAGTGGGAATGCAGCAGGTCTGGGACACCAAAACCTGCTGGGGTGCCAGGGCTGGGGTGAAACACGGCGTCTTCCACAGCTGCCCGTGCCGCGGGGCTCCAGCAGGGAGGACACTCCAGGCACCTCCTTCTGCAACCCAGGCCCCCCAAATGGCAATTTCCTCGTCTGGGGGGACTCGTTTCACTGGGCTCTGCAGCACTCAGAGCACAAGCCTTGCCCCCAGCCCATCCGCCCCCCGCTCTGCTCCGCTCCGCTCCGCTCTCCCGCTGATGAGTCAGTGGTTCATTAAAAGCACAGCTCATTTGATGGGACACTTCCTGACAGCTCAAACCACATCTGTGTCCAGAGCCTGCATCTCCCAGGGCTGCGTTTAACATCTGCAATTACCAGGCAGCCCGTGCCAGGCCCGGGGCGCTTCCTTGGGCAGCACCGACCAGCTGCCACGCCCCAGCGCAGGGCACGGGGGAGAACCATCCCACGGGGAGAACCATCCCATGGGGAGAGAACCATCCCACGGGGAGAGAACCATCCCATGGGGAGAGAACCATCCCATGGGGAGAACATCCCATGGGGAGAACATCCCACCGGGAGAACCATCCCATGGGGAGAACATCCCATGGGGAGAGAACCATCCCACGGGGAGAGCCATCCCATGGGGAGAGAACCATCCCATGGGGAGAACATCCCATGGGGAGAGAACCATCCCATGGGGAGAACCATCCCATGGGGAGAACCATCCCATGGGGAGAACATCCCACGGGGAGAGAACCATCCCACCGTGAGAACCATCCCATGGGGAGAGAACCATCCCATGGGGAGAACATCCCATGGGGAGAACATCCCATGGGGAGAACATCCCACGGGGAGAACCATCCCATAGGGAGAATATCCCATGGGGAGAGAACCATCCCATAGGGAGAATCATTCCATGGGGAGAACATCCCACCGGGAGAACCATCCCATGGGGAGAGAACCATCCCACGGGGAGAGAACCATCCCATGGGGAGAACCATTCCATGGGGAGAGAACCATCCCACGGGGAGAACCATCCCACAGGGAGAACCATTCCATGGGGAGAGAACCATCCCACGGGGAGAACCATCCCCCAGCAGCCAATTCTGACCAGAATTCCCCAGCCTGTTCTGCTGAGCAAAGCAAAGGCTCCCTCCATACTCCGAGCGTGCACGGGGGGCTGGGAGTGCTGCTTGTTTTGGCAGAAGAGACGAGAGAACCACGGAGCATTCGAGTTCAGAAGGCTCGTTATGACTAATCTGCCTTCCTGAGCTGCAGGTCTTTTATTCCAGAGTCAGATATAGGCTGCCCCTGGGAGGGAACATCTGCAAGGGATGCTAATTTAGAGATTTGCAAGAAAGGTGGCACAAGACGCAGCCCGATGAGTCTGCAGCAGCCCTGGGAGGGAGCACAGCAGGGAGAGGAGCTCTGCCAGCTCCCAGCAGGGTCTGCAGGAGGGTCCAGCACCAGCCTGGCTCTGGGGCTGCTGGAGAGGCAGGCTGGGCTCTCACTGGGGAACTGGGACCTGCATTCCCACCCCTGAGCGGGATTTAGCATTTCGGATGTTTGATTTGGGCTGTGGGTGCAGCAGAGGAAGCCTGAACAGCCTGGGCTGGCCGTTGCGTTTCCCTCACTCTCCTCCTCAGCTGCACGGCGCTGACCCCTGATTTTGGGAGCCTGAAGATCTGGTGCTGTGCAGCATCTCCCACGAGCTAAGCGTCCTGCAGTGAAGCAGACCAAGCTCTGCACTGTTCTGAGCTGGTTTTTATGGTTTTGTGGTTTTTTCCCTCCTCAGGATGCCTGAGCAGTGTTCAGCAGCGTGTGTGATGCTCTTGTGCCAGTTAATCAGTGCCAAAGGGCTTGGGTGGCTCTGGTTTCTGCAGGAGGAGGAACTGGGTGCAAACCGAAGTGGTTTGCTCTGAAAATCTTCCCCATTTTTGCGTTTGTCGAATGTTGGTGCCAGAAGGAGACAGGCCTGCCACAGAAAGCAGCACAGTTGTGATGAACTTGCAGGGATGTTCATTCTACAGTTCAGGACTGGCCTTTAAAAACCTCTGCCTTGTCCCAGAGGTGTCAGAAATGTTTCCTCTTCAGCATTTGCGGCCAACTGCTCCTCTCATTAGAGAAACCAAATCTCCACTCAGGACCTCAGTGCTCTCTTCAAAGCTTTCCACACCAGCAGCCTGTGCCAGAGCAGCAAAATAATGAATTTTCTCATAGTCAGGGGCTGATATCCCTCTGGCATTTCCCTTTTTCTGTGGAGCAGTGCAGGAGGCACCTGATCCCCCTCCAGCCCCCGTGCTGCTCTGAGTCTTCTGTTACAGGAGCAAAAAATGAACACGTGGTCAGGAAATCCAGAACATTCAGGATATTTACCAATGTTTGCCCCAGGAGCAGCACTCCACCAACCAGAAAAGCCCCGAAAAGAAAAGATTTTGCTCCTTATGAGAAGGGTTTGAAGTTTCATTTTGTTTTGGCTTCGGTTTTCTTGTTATTGAGCTTTATTTTCTCCCGTGATTCATCTGACTCTAGGGCATTTATTGCAATCCTTGATACGGAATGCAAGGGAAATGAATCTCACTTTAAACTTCCTAAGGACATCTCCATCACCTGATTAAAGTCTCCTGCAGTTTTTTCCAGCTCTCCCCATTCCAGACCCAGAGACAAGGTGCATTTTTGTGCATTTCTGGCAGAGGCAGATGTGATTTGTAGCACATCTCCCACCAGACCAGCCATTATTTTAATCCATCGTTTTCCAGGGGAAAGAATAAATTCTTCTTTTCTTTAGTAGGACTGAAAAAAAGCCACACGGAGATGAGTTTTACAAGCAGTTAAACGCTGTAAATCAACAGGCTGAGGCAGATGGCAAAGAGTCAGTGAGACTCAGAGCTCGTCCATTAAGCACCTCACCCAATTCTCAGTTATTAAATTGCTCTTCTCCTGACACAGATTGGAGCTGATTTTCTTATGGATGGCTGGGTGGAAAATATCCTTGTGATCCAACTGGAAGCCCGAGGAGTCAAGGAGAGGACAGGTTCTTCTTGGCTTCAGAGAAAGCATAAACATCTCAAAGAAGTCTTGTCCATCCATTAAATAAATATCTGTATTTTGAGGCAAGCAAAGCGTGTGAGAGCTTTTGCTGTCCTGCTTCCAGAAGAAATAATTGTTCCATGCTGAGCTCATTTGGCTCCCTTGGCATTGCAATACTCACATAAATCGGATAAAAGGGAAATTATTGCAGTAACACTTGGAAGGTTCAGGAGAATTCAGTCTGACTTTAGCACTGAAGATGACTCAGAAAGTCAAGAGTGTGCACGTAGCAACTCAGGAATGCAACATCCCAGGAGATTTAGGGTTCCAGCACCCAGAGAGGTTGAAAGCAGCGTTTGAAATCCATTTGTTTGGAAAAAAAAAAAACAACCCAGAAACTGAATTTCTTTAAAGCCTCACGACACAGATGGGCTTCACTCTGTTCTCTCCTCGTCTGGGACTGTTTGGTGATATGGAAAACACATTCGGGAAACGTTTTGAGCCATTACTGGAGAAATAAAGAGGAGCTTTCTTAGGAAACACCCTCCAGATGAGGGACTGCCGGTGCTCTGGAAGTGAGCTGCTGTTAGGGATAATAAACTACAAGATATGAAAGTATTGCAAGTGCAGCCACACTTTCAGGAGATGGCTTCTCTGGGTATTTGAATTGCAAAGAGATCTCTTAGCCAGCACCGGGAGTGTTTGAACAAGGAGCACAGCTGAGGATTCCAGCCGTGGTTTTCAGGGGCTGGGAAGGATGCGGTGCCCCGTTCCCTCAGAGCGGAGCTGTGAACAGCGGCAAGAGCAGCTCCAGCCCGCTTCTCACACCGAAACCCCCGTGAGCAGCGGCAGGAGCAGCTCCAGCCCGCTTCTCACACCGAAACCCCGTGAGCAGCGGCAAGAGCAGCTCCAGCCCGCTTCTCACACCGAAACCCCCGTGAGCAGCGGCAGGAGCAGCTCCAGCCCGCTTCTCACACCGAAACCCCTGTGAACAGCGGCAAGAGCAGCTCCAGCCCGCTTCTCACACCGAAACCCCCGCTTTCCGTGCTGGGGGGCTTTTCCTGCCCTGCTGGGGGGCACTCCGTGCATTCCCTGTCCTGCTGGGGGGCACTCCGTGCATTCTCTCCCTGCTGGGGTCACTCCGTGCATCCCCTGCCCTGCTGGGAGTCACTCCGTGCATCCCCTGCCCTGCTGGGAGTCACTCCGTGCATTCCCTCCCTGCTGGGGGGGTCACTCCGTGCTTTCCGTGCCGTGCCCGCAGCTGAGCACACGCGGGGACAGCGCTGACCTTGGCGCTCAGAGGGTGCCAGCGCTCCGGGAGCACGCGGAGCATCCCCGGCCGAGCATCCCTGAGTGAATATCCCTAAGTGAGCATTCCTGAGTGAGCATCCCGGGCCGCGCATCCCGGGCCGAGCATCCCTGAGTGAGCATCCTTAACCTAACGTCCCTGGCAGAGCATCCCTGGCAGAGAATCCCTGACCGAGCATCCCTGGCAGAGAATCTCGGACCGAACATCCCTGGCAGAGCGTTCCTGACCGAACATCCCTGACCGAGCATCCCTGGCAGAGCATCCCTGGCAGAGAATCCTTGACCGAGCATCCCTGAGCGAGCAGCCCCGGCGCTCACCTGGGAGCTGTGCGCGGGGCAGGGCAGGGCCGCTCCCCCCCGAGGGGTTCCTGGGGGTGGGAACCCATCTCGCTCCTCTCTCCGGGGCCGCGCTGGGGGCGGCTGAGCCCCGCCAGCCCCCCCGGCCCCGGCCCCGCGCTCCGCCCGGCGCTGTCCCGCTGCCGGGGCCGGTCCCGGTGCCGCATCCCCGGGGCTGGAGCCGCCCATCCCCGCCGGGGTGAGTCCGTGGGATTCGGGGGAGGAAACTTCGCCCCCTCCCCTCCCCTTCCCTCCCCTCCCCTCCCGCAGCAGCGGCAGCGGCAGCGGCGGGCGAGGCAGAGGGGGAAGCGCTGCGGGAATTCGCATCCCGCGGCCGGAGAAGGCAGCCGGAGTGGAAACAGGTTGTCGGGATCCGTCCGTGGGAGGAAGGGGCGGCTCTGCTCAGCCGCTAGCCGAGCCTGGGCTCTGGGAAATGGAGCCGGAGCCGCCGCCTCGCCCGCCGGCCGTGTGCTGAAGGGGATGGACAGCGAATTGCCGCGGGGGAGCCCGGCCCCGGGGAGCTGAGCGCTTCCCAGGGAGCCCAGGCGCTTCCCCAGCTCCTGAAGTTCCAGCAGCGCTCGGCCCGGGCTCACCCACGGCGAGTTCCACCCGCCGCGCTCCCGGCCGGCAGGGTCAGGCGGGTGATTGCCTTTCTCTCCGCTCCTCTGCTGTTCTCTCTGCTCCTCTGCTTGTGCCTGAGTGCTGACCTGCAAGAAGTCTGCCTGAAAGCCCGGGAGAGCTTGGGAACGGCCACGGTGGAGAGTTGGGGCGTTTTGGATTTATTTGGCGCAAAGTACTCACACCTCTGCTCGAGGGATTCGTATGGCTTGAAGGTAAGAGATTGGTGTCGTGCTTTTCTTCCAGAAATAGGAATGTTGTGAATATCCGGGCGAGGGAGCACAGACAGCAGTGGCTGCCGTGATCACCACTGCCTAGAGATGTAAATAAAGACAGGAGAAAAAGGAAAATATTTGTCATTACAGCAGAAGGATCCATTAAGCTGTTCCCTTCCGCGAGACAAGAGGCGAGAGCGGGTTTTCAAACTGAAATTCAGGCTGTCTCATTTCTCCATCTAAACCGCTCGCTGCAGAGCAACAAACAATTGTTATTGTATGCTAAAGAGGCATTTGGAGCTGCTGGGAAGCTCGGCTCGTTTTTAGAAGTTTGATGTTTAACGCTGCTCTCACACAGACACAATGGAGAGAGAGTGACAGGGAGAAGTGGAGGAGGAGGAAAAGGAGGATATAATGTGGGTACATTCCAGCTCCCCAAGGAACAAGACTGTTCAGTCAAATTATTTGAGGGAAAACACTCTTTTTTCCTCTTACCACACTCATTCTTTTACATCGGGTAAGGCAAGGCTGGCATCCTTTCAGACTTCGTGCTCAGCACCAGTCCTGATGCAGAACAATCTTCCCCAGTGAGAACAGGGGATCTGTCACCCTTTCCTGAAGAACCCCTGGGAGGAAACCTCTCAGAAATTCTCCTCTGAATGCTGCAGGCAGATTTTGTGTGAGGTTTACAATCACTTTTGTCTCAATCTTAACTTTTTTTTTTTCCATTCCCCCCAGTTCTAAGTTCCAGCTTTTTGAAACCAGTGCAAAAGTGTGGCTTTAGGGCAGGGAACCAAACTCCAGCATGGTGCTGGGTCCTGCTCAGCTCTGGAGTATTTTTGGTCCAGGCTGTTGTCTGTAGGTTGTTTCTACACCAGATCACACATCCCCACTCGGCAATTCTCACGTCTCTCTCCCATCCCCACTTTCCCACACGCCAGGCGTGGAACTGCAGAGCTCCCAGCATGTGTGTGGAGCATGAATCACTGCTTCTCGAGTGGAGCTCCAAGCTGAAAAGGAAAAACAGCTTGGGTTGTTGTATAAATACCAGGGTTATCACAGAGCTGGTCAGAGAGGTCACACATGCAGAGCAGCGTGGGCTGGGTCTCCTCCGTGCTCAGGGTTTCGTGCCATTATTGTTCTTCACACACCCCGTGGCACTAAAAACTCAACCCCCTGGTTTTTATCTCTTTGGAAGTGATTCCTTATAGTAATCTAGAAAGAACTCTTGGCAATATTTCTGACTCCATCAAGCAAAGACTGCTGTAGTTTTTGTTATCCCCCCCCCTTTAATTTCTATTCCACGCTGCAGAAATTCTGCAACGTTCAAGCCTTCCTTCCTTACTCCTGAACAGAGTTTTGTAAAAGAGTTTTCCACTGATTGATGAACCGCTGTGTAAAATCTGCTGTGCTTTCCACGTTTCCACCTAACCTCCACGGGCACGCGTGGAAAAGAGCTTCCCTGTCACACTGGGGAAGAAAACGGGCAAGCTGCGGGCTTTAGAGAGAGGCCTGTGACCCCAGAGAGGCAGGGCAGCGGTCAGTGTGGGTACATTCAGGAGCTCCTTCCCTGTGGCATTCTGCTCCTGGGTCACTGTCGCCCTGCAGGACAGGCTTGGCCAGGGTTTGGATGGCACGAGTGGCCACACAGTGTCCCCTGTACCCGTCCTGACGCTGCTCCCACACCCCAAATCACCCTGAGCTGAGGGGGATCCCCCCCTGAGCCTGCCTGGCTGTGGGATTGAGTGATTTGTCCCCACAGAGGTGTCAGCAGAGGCACAGGTGACCCCTCTGTGCCCCTGTGCCAGGCAGCAGGACACGGGGTGCCCTTTGTGTGCCCAGCCCTGCTCGAGAGCCACACACCTGCCTGGCAGGGACACAGCTCTGCCCTCCTGGCGCTCCAGGGATGGGCCTGGCATTGTCCCCCTGCCCTGCCCTGGCTGCTCCAGGCTGCTCCTGGCTGCTCCAGGCTGCTCCAGGCTGCTCCAGGCTGCTCCTGGCTGCTCCAGGCTGCTCCTGGCTGCTCCAGGCTGCTCCTGGCTACTCCAGGGTGCTCCAGACTGCTCCTGGCTGCTCCAGGCTGCTCCTGGCTGCTCCAGGGTGCTCCAGGCTGCTCCCGGCTGCTCCAGGCTGCTCCAGGCTGCTCCAGGCTGCTCCCAGCTGCTCCAGGCTGCTCCAGGCTGCTCCTGGCTACTCCAGGGTGCTCCAGACTGCTCCTGGCTGCTCCAGGCTGCTCCAGGCTGCTCCTGGCTGTTCCAGGCTGCTCCAGGCTGCTCCAGGGTGCTCCTGGCTGCTCCAGGCTGCTCCAGGGTGCTCCAGGGTGCTCCTGGCTGCTCCAGGCTGCTCCTGGCTGCAGGCACTGGGCAGGGCTCACGGCAGGGACAAACCTGCTGGGAAATGCATCTGGAGCAGCAGAAAAAGCTCCCTGAGCAGCTCAGAGCAGCTCAGAGCAGGCAGGACCTGTGACAGAGCTGCTCCCCCTCTGTGGCACAGGCCTGGCACAAAAAGGGCCCTTCCCTGGGTGTTCTTCTCCTCAAAGCCATCCTTTGCTCTAATCCAGCAAATCTCCACCCTCCCTCCTCTGGGTGCTTCAGCTTTGGGGTTGCCAGTGAAGCTGATGGAACCAGGAATGTCCTGAGCTGGAGGGACCCGCAAGGTTCATTCCGTAACAATCACCAGCCACCAATTCCCTAAAACAGCAGCCAAAAAAACCCCTTTGAAAAGCATTCATCTCCAAGGTTTTGTAGCTCTCCAGTTCTGAACAGGATGGATTTGGCTCTCGCCCCTCACAATCCTTTCAGGATAACTCGTTTTCAATTTCACCCTCTGTGCACAAATTCCTTGTGAGCAGGGAGGAAATCTGGGACTCAGCTTCGGATTTCCCACATGCCCAGAGCCGATATTCCATGCCAGGAGGTGCAGGACAGTGAGCACATCCACGCTGAGCTGGAAAGCAGCCCTGGCACTGGTGTCTGCCTGCAGAACGTTCCCAAGGGCTGGGGACCCGGGGGAATTGCAGCTCCAAGGGAAAGAAGTCCACAGATTGTTAATGAATGCGCAGAAACCAGGCTGGCACAGCAAACAGTTGGGTGATGGGGGAGTGTTTGCAGAAACATCATAAACATTTCTCCATTCTCACACTCCTGCCCAGGCAAAGGCAGAATTGGATAAAAAGATCCCAGACTGGTGGAACTTTGGCTTCCCAGGGGTATTTTTCTAACACTACAAGAGAAAATACAGTGGGCTGAAGGTTAAGAGGTATTAAGGCTTGGAATATAGATTTGGAAAGCTTTGTCTGGGATCAAACTTTGCTGTCTTTCCCAAATAAAAAGTTTCAGCAACTCCTGAGGAGCAGGGACACCGAGCAGTGAGTGCCAGGGTGCTGCCAGCGAGATCCTCTAGGGAAGGGGGAGGCAATTGTTTAAGTCCTGTCAGATGCATCATCCCCTGTGCTGTTACAAAACCAACCCATATTCAATCTGAAGTGATTGCTAATAACTATTAACTCCTCTCCCAATTGTTCTGCTTCAATCATGTTTTCTCTCGCTGTCCTTCACCTGGGTATTTTTAGCTTTGTAATTTTTTTTTTTTATTTTTAATTTTTTGGAGATGTGACTGTGTGCTCAGTTGCTGCTTCTCTCCACATCCCTCCCAATTATCCTGGTGGGTATTTTTCTCTCAACCCCCCAGAATGGGTTTATTTCTGGTTTACTCTTCCCTGTTGGTTTCCATGTGGTTATGTGGGAGGCTGCACTTTCTTTATCAAAGCAGAGAGCCATGATTAGTCCATTCAGAAAATGTAAATGCAGCTTTATGTCTTCTGGAGCGCTGGGGAGAGGGAGAGGCTGTGAGGAGCAATAAAAGCTGAGATAACAGAGCACAGCACAGGGCTGCCGAGCTCCGGCATGGCCACACTTCACATGGCACAGGGGGATAAATAAACCCACTGAGCTGCCTGGGGAAAGGTGATCCTGGAGTCACCTGAAGGGAGATAGGCCTGAAGGGCACCCTCCTGCGTTTGGAGCTCCTTTCCTTTATCCCAAATTTCTCTGTGGCCTCGGCTGCCCCGGGGTGAGGTGTGCCAGGGTCTGGGAGCGCTCACAGGCTGGTAAACGCACACAGAAATACACATCAAAACACACAGAAATACACATCAAAACGCACAGAAATACACATCAAAACGCACACAAATGCCCGCAGAAATACAAATACTGGATCCTGCTCGCGGCCCCGGGTCGCCAACTGCCAGCGCTGGGGATGGATCAGCAAAATCAACGCCATTGAGTGAGAGTGCTCTGTGCAATCTGCAGCTTCAGGGAGAGAAATGAACCCTTCACCAGCAGCTCAGGTTTTTCAATCAGCTCCCCTGAATGCCGCAGCTGACACACTCCAGCAGAGAACTTTGAGCTATTGCCTAAAATATGGCACCTTGCAAATTACTTGTCTAAATTCCCTCCTATTTTGATACCTCGGGCAATCTGGAGCTCCAGCAAATTAAGATTCTCTGCAACAAGCACTCTCTGACCCCCAGCCCCTTTGTATCTGCTTTTTTCAGGCTTTTGCATATTTGTATGACAGCTGAGAAAAATGTGATTATCTCTGGGATTACTGGAGTCTGGAATTAGGTGTCCAACACTTGATCTCTTTCCTCTGAACACATTTTAGTTCCAGCCTTATCTGCATCCTTGGAACCCACCCCAGAGAGGGGCCAGGACACCTCCAGCCTCCTGCTCTCCCTGAGACGTCCCCACACAGACTTGGGAGGTGAATTTTAGTCACCCGGGTTTGAAAAGCCACAATTATAAAGGACTTGCTAATTTAAAAGCCCTTAAAAATAGAAACACCCCCCCCACATTCACATACATATTGTTGAACAGGAAGAATCACTCATGTCCCAGTACATGAATCATTCATCATCCCCATGAGGTTATGGATGCTCTAAAAATGTGTTTGTGAGTACTAAAATGGGGATTATAACAAATACTACAGGAATACTTCAGCCCACCATGTCCAGGCATGTGTAAAGCTCCTTATTTGCACTTTGATGGCAAAACTGTAAGAATTACAGGGTTTGAAGCCAGCATCAGCATTTCCATGTGAGTGGAGTCCCACACATTGGTTTATTTTTATTTGTAGAGCAGGTTGTGATCCATGCCCGGGGCCTGTGCTGTGAAACAGGAGCTTACTGAAGCACGGCAGTTCTTATTGCAAAGCGCTGCCGTTATTAATATTATTGTTGTTATTATTATTTTGAAACGGCACATGAGGGACCAGCGAGATTCAGGCTGCTGCTCATCCTCCCTCTCGGGAAACCCAGACTGGAAGAGGAGCCTTTCCCTCAAATCCAGCAGCGGGATGCCAAGCAGGGCTCAGCATTTCCAAGGGCAGCGCCGAGGAACAGCTCAGGGGGATCCCTGGCTCTGGGTTTATTTCCACTGAAGAAAAGGACTGAGAGTGAATTCCAGCCCCTTTGGCCACAGCAGCTCCCACCCCCGTGGATTTCCACCCCTGAATTACTGCAGGGCTCCCCCCTGCCTGCTGCTGCTCCCTGATCGTGGGAGGGGTCAGTGGGATTGAAACTGGGCAGGGGCAGAGCCAGGGTGGGGCACTTTTGAGACCCCTGTTGTAGGGAGGAAATGATGAATTTGACTCCACGTTCTTAGAAGGTTAATTTATTATTTTATGATATATATTATATTAAAGGATGCCATACTAAACTGTACTAAAGAATAGAGAAAGGGTACAGACAGAAGGGTTCAAAGAATGAGCATGAAAGCTCGTGACTCCTTGCAGAGTCAAAACAATTCCCATGTTGGATAAACAATCTCCAACCACATTCCAAAGCAGCCAAACGCAGGAGAAGCAAATCACATAATTATTGTTTTCATTTTTCCCGGAGGCTTTTCAGCTTCCCAAGAGAAAAATCCTGCCAAAGGGATTTTCCAGAAAATACCACGATGCCACCAGGGCTCCCTGGGGCTGGGCAGGAGCCAGCAGCACAGAGCTCTGCCCACGTGGAACCACGGCAGGGAGGTGCTCAGGCTGTGCTCCAGGCACTCAAAGCCTCTCCCAGGCCCGTCCTGGCCCAGCACCGGGGTTTTACAGCAGGAGCATTTGGAGGAAAAAGGACTCTGGGAGTCCCAGCGAGGGCTCAGGTGGCAGCAGCCCTTCTGAGCAAGATCTGAGGAAATTGGGCAGATTTTCCTGTCCTTGTAGCCACAGGACGTGCACTCATAGAGCAAATGCGGTGGGATGAGGCAGCGCTTTTAAAAATCCCTTCTTTTGATAGCCACTGTTGGTTCTGGAGAGCTGAAAGAGCCAGGCCCGGCCTAAACCGTTCCCCTCGGACTTCAAACCCAATCAGCATTTGCACAAAGTCTGCTTGGCTCACGGCTTCTCCCGCTTCCCTGCCCCGCAGCACAGGGTCGGGGATTTCCCCGTTCAGGGCCAGGGTGTCTCTGCAGGGTGCAGAGCTGCTGGCAGGGATGTGCCAGCCTAGGGACATCCTGGCACTGCCACTTTGCCATCATCCCCTGGTGCCCAGCCAGCCTCTCTGGAGCCCAGCCTGCGTTTCCTGCGAGGTGTTCCACTAAATCCACGTGCAGGAGCCCATTCTGTGGGAGGATGTTTGTCTGCGTGTGATGTCTGCTGCTCTGCTCTTGCCTTTGTCATCCTTCCCAAGTGTTATTTTTTGTTTATCTCAAGATTGATTATTTTTTTTTCCTCTCTCTCAGTGTGGAGGGAGAATCAATTAGGAAATCACAACCCTAGCAGAAAATGACAAGGAGGGATAATAATAATAATATTATCAACAACAACAACAACAACAACAACAACAACAAAATTAAAATTATTATTATTATTATTATTATTATTAATAATAATAATAATAATAATAATAATAATGTCACGTTTCTTTGGGTCTACACTTTGCCATTTAATTTTTACCACTGAATTTCTGATTCAGGAGGCCTCAGAATCACAACCATCAAAATTTAGCTTAAGAGGCATTGTTTGTGGAGAGAATAAACACATATTGGAAAAAAATAATGAAAAAAAAAAAACAACAGGGTGAGCAATTACGAAAGAGGGAGCTCAATAACTTGCAGCTTTCAGTGTTTCCATAAAAATGTTCTATTTAATGTGTCAGGTGGGACAACACAGTGACTGCTGCGAGTGGGTCTGATCCCTGGTGCCACAGAAGAAACCAAGTCCCAGAGCAGCAAGCCCTGGTGGCAGAGCAAATCACAGCAGGGTTTTTTTGGGGGAATTTTCCCTGCAGAGAACCCCAGGCTCAAGCAGCGGTGCCTGAGCGCGCAAAAGAGAATATTTGTTGCAGGATGACCAAGAGCAGCGCCTGCAGGAGGCTTTTCTTGGGCTGCTGTGCCTGTTTCACCTTCAGCAGGTTGGGCACCTGTCTTCAGGTGATGATTTTAGTCCCTGCAGCCTGTGATTTGTATTGCTGATGAATTAAACAGTCCTGGGTTTAGTCCTGCCTGAACTTCCACAACAACTCGCACCCGGCACCTTAATTAAAAACATTACAGCTCCTTGTAATGCTTCACCTGAAAGAAAATCTGCTCCCCACCAAGCAGGGGAAAATATTCATGGCTTTTTGGAGCCCTGCTAATGACTTTGTGGACTAAAGGGAAATGGAAATCGTGCGCAGTTCACTGTGCTGGTCACTGGATTTGGGAATTGGGTTCATGATGGATGCAGTGTGCACTTCCCAGCAGGCTGGAAACTTTGCTGACTGTGTAAAAGTCCAATAAAATTCAGGAGAGCAGCAGCTGAGCATGTGCAGTGATCCCAGGGACTGAGAGACAGAAATCCCTCCCATCAGCCAAAAAATGCAGCACTGAAGGCTCACATGTTTCCCCCGGCTGGGGATTTGCCAGTGATGCTCCCAGCAAGTTTTGTGGAATATGGGAAGAAAATATTTGTGTTTCCAAGGTGTTCTTTTGGGCAGGATCAGCCCAAAGCCATGGAGTGAGCAAGGGATCCTCTCTCAAGAGGCTGGAGACACCTGGAAAGTCCAATCTGTTCCTGGGCTGTGCTCCACACCTGAGCTGTGGCTCCACTGCAGCGCCTCAAGCAGCTGCCTGAATTTTAATGAATTTTAATTCTTTTCTCCCTTAATGGCAGAAGTTCAGTTTGGTGGCTTCTGTTGGTGAAAACAAGAGAAAACCTTAAGCCGCTTTTGTAACAGGCAAAAGGCAAAATAGCCATGATTTCACCTGGAAAATAGCCATGATTTCACCTTAAAATAGTCATGATTTCAGTGAAAATAGCCACAATTTTATCTGGAAAATAGCCACGATTTCACCTTGAAAATATCCATGATTTCATCTTGAAAATAGTCATGATTTCAGTGAAAATAGCCACAATTTTATCTGGAAAATAGCCACGATTTCACCTTGAAAATATCCATGATTTCATCTTGAAAATAGTCATGATTTCAGTGAAAATAGCCACAATTTTATCTGGAAAATAGCCACGATTTCACCTTGAAAATATCCATGATTTCATCTTGAAAATAGTCATGATTTCAGTGAAAATAGCCACAATTTTATCTGGAAAATAGCCATGATTTCACGTGAAAATAGGCATGATTTCACCTGGAAAATAGCAATGATTTCACCTTGAAAATAGTCATGATTTAATCTGAAAATAGCCACAATTTCATCTGGAAAATAGCCACAATTTCACCTTAAAATAGCAATGATTTCACCTTGAAAATAGCCACAATTTTATTTGGAAAATAGCCATGATTTCACCTTGAAAATAGCCATGATTTCATCTTGAAAATAGCCATGATTTCACCTTGAAAATAGCCATGATTTCATCTGAAAATAGCCATGATTTCACCTTGAAAATAGGCATGATTTCACCTTGAAAATAGCCATGATTTCATCTTGAAAATAGCCATGATTTCACCTTGAAAATAGCCACAATTTTATCTGGAAAATAGCCATGATTTCACCTTGAAAATAGCCATGATTTCACCTTGAAAATAGCCATGATTTCATCTTGAAAATAGCCATGATTTCCCCTGGCAAACAGGTGGTCCCACACCCGATGGAAGCAAAACCCTTCTGCTACCAGACTTCACTAAACATGAGAGAATTTAAGATGTGGTGTGGGACCCCTCTGCTCTCGGGAAGTTTGATTGACCAGGAAAAAAATTCCAAAGGCCAGGCAGGGAAAAATATTCCCCCAAAGTGCTCAGAAACACCCCCAGGGTGCCCAGCTGAGCATCCATCTCAGGGACTCTGAACACCCTGCCTGGGAGCAATGATTTTCCCAAGAATTTGGGATTTTGTGGCAAAACAAGTGTCACTGTAGGATGTGACACGACGACACGCTCGCTGCTGCTCTCGAGGTGAAGAAAAAAAGGGAAGTTTATTTTTCTGACTCCAACATTTCTAGTTTTCCAGAAGTGACAGTGGATTGGAGGGTGACAGTGCCACCTCTCCAGTGACACTGGACAAACCAACAGCTTATTAAATTTCTCCCCTTCCATGAAAGAATGTGAAACAATAAAATATTTATAAAATTGCGTAAAAAATATGTCACAAAAATACAAACATTAAAAAAAATTAACAAAATCTTAAAAAAATCAAAGCAACAAACAAGGAGCAGCAGAGAAGAGAATCCGTGGGGCAAGCTGAGCAGAGAGGGGACACGATGATGCAGGGTGGAAGAACAGAGCAGGGAGGAATGAAATACTGCAGAGATGAAAGGCAATGAGGCGTTCTGTGCAGCTGGGAGCCGCTGGGGAAGGTCAGACCAAGGAGGGCAGGCAAACCCTTGTGCTGGAGAGGCCCCAGGGCAGAGCAGGAGCCGCAGGACTCCCCAGGAGAACAGATGCTGATTTGCAGGGCTGCTGATCCAGCACAATTCCCGCATGGCTCGGTGCCCGCGGCAGCCGGCAAAGGATGGATCCAGAAGGAGAGGTGGCTGCTCCTCCTCTCCCTCTGCCTGCAAAGATGACAGAGGTGGGTGCTGGAAGTCAGGATTTGAAGAGCTGAGCTGGGGTAGCCCAGGGATGAAATGATTAAGGATCATTAGGATTTGAAATTTGAGGAGAACTGGATGGAGGAATACTGGGAGCCTTCCCTCTGAGGTGGGAGCTGGCTCTGCTCCTTGGCCACGAGGGACAGGACAAGAATTACCTGTGGTTTCTTGGGGTTTGAAGTGCAGGGACGTGGCACAGGGCAAGAATTCATGGTGGTTTTTGGGGTTTGAAGTGCAGGGAGGTAGTACAGGACAAGAATTCACGGTGTTTTTTGGGGTTTGAAGTGCAGGGAGGTAGTACAGGACAAGAATTCACGGTGTTTTTTGGGGTTTGAAGTGCAGGGAGGTGTCACAGGACAAGAATTCACGGTGTTTTTTGGGGTCTGAAGTGCAGGGAAGGGGCCCAGGACAAGAATTCATGGTGTTTTTTGGGGTCTGAAGTGCAGGGAAGGGGCACTTGCAGCAAGGGCAGTCCTGTGGCCGTGCTGATTGACACATCCTCATCAAAGCTGCTCCGAGGGACTGCAAATCTCAGTCGTGGATGGTTTGGGGCAAACCCCCAGAAATCTGAGGAGAAGAAGGGGGAGGGAAAGAGGAAAAAAAAAGAGCTCTGCTCTGGAACTCGCTGCTTTTGGCAAACATTTTTGCAAACAAGCTCAGGGCGAGGAGTGGCAGTGGAAAGAGCAGATGTTCAACGGGTGCTCGGTGACATAAGTGGAGGGCAAATATTTGATGGCTTCAATCTGAATTATTATTATTTACTTTTAATAAAGTGTGGCTGAAGGACTCAAGAGCTACAGTATCCCTGTGCCAGGTGCTGCAGGAACAGGGGAAGCCTGGCTGGGGGGGAAGAAAAAAGGGTTTATTCAGCCAAGGAATGAACACAGCCCATTTCTACAGTTAAATTGTTTTACTCTTCAAGTGCCAAGTACCGAAATGTAAACATTAGACAGACAAAAACAAATAATGAAAAGAAAAAAACCCAAAACTTAAATATTTGCCATGTTTTATCCAGCACTTAAAAGTATTTTGTTTAAATTTCAGCCACTTCTGTACATAACTCAGGGGGGTGGGAAGTGAAGAGATTCAGCCTTTCCAATTCCTCAAAATTAATACAATTGGCTGTGTGACTGATTAAGAGTTATTTGCAGACATTGGTGGATGATCTCAAACACGGCACAGATTCTAAAGGAATACAGATCCCCAGCATTCACGGAGCCGGGAATTTATTAGATTAGTCAGAGGCTCAGATCTCGTCAGAGAGATTTGGCATTAGGATACAGATAAAGGAATTATGAGGAGGAAAAAAAAGAGCTTTTGTAGAGAACAGGATGTTGGGTCTATAGTAATGCAAGGTTTAATAAGAACCAATATCTTCCAGGCTGAGGAGCTGCCTCTGACAGAGCCCATCCCTCTGTGAGGGCACAGGAGGGAGGAAATCCTTCCCTTTAGCCACTGAAAATCGAGATGTGCCCGCTATTTCTGCTTGTGTGTCCAAAGCCGAAAGCACAGAGTCAGAAATGATTTTTAAACAGCCTTTTCTGCCCGTCCTCTGCACCCAGCTGAGGAGGGCTCAAGTGGGCTGTGTGTCTGGAGCAGCTCCAGCTTGAAAAACTCATCTGCCAAATGTTGCAGAGATCAAAGCTTGCCCTGCACCCACAGATTCCCAAAGAAAGCAGGAACCCAAGGCTCTGCTCCAGCAGCCTGCCAGGCAGGACCAACCTCTCCTGAATTCCAGGTGGGCAGGGGCAGTGCTGGGCTTTCCTGGGAGGAGATTGTTGCTGGAGGGAGCTATTTATACCCCAAACTGGCCCTAAAAGGATTATTCATGACAAAAACCCCAAAGCAAACACCACAAACCAATCCACCACGACCTCTCCTTGCTGAAGTTTAACATGTTGGGGTGAGAAAATGTTAAAATTGGAGGATTTCTGATAAAACCAGATTCGGTTGCAAGTCTTGGATGAAGACAAGGCCTTAATCTTTGATTTTAAAGATTCCTTTGAAAATGGAACCTGCTTTTTTATTGGCAGAAGGACAGGTTAAAGGAAGTTACAGGAACATTCCTCCCCCTCTAGGGAAGACCCTGAATTCTTCCCTTCCATGAGGACTTGCTAAGAAACCGGGGAGGATGAGATTTGCAGAGGGGCTGGAAGCAGCAGGCAGTGAATCCCCAGGGAAATCCAGCCTCAGGACATCTGCAGGGGGCCCAGCTGGGAGGGCAGAGCGCAGGCCTGGGGAAGGTTCTGCTCCCTCACAGGGATGAAGGACAAAAGCTTCTTCCCTTTCCTTCCTGCGACACAAATTCAAGCCCAGGCAAAAACTCCGCAGGCAAAGAGGGATGCTTGAAGGAGCAGCACCACGGATAGAGAACTGAGAAATGTGCCTTGAACCCGGGGCTCAGCCTTGAAACTCTGGAGTCACCAGGCGCGGGGATTGTCCTGCCGCCCTCTCCCAGAGGCAGGAAACCCTCGCTGCGCTCCAGAGGAGAATCCTGAGGGTCTCTGCTGCCTGGGAGGGAGTGAATCACAGCCTGGAGTTGGTGCAGGGAGCTCTGAGCAACGTGGCTGTCAGGCAGGGAAGGGCTGGGAGCAGAAAATGCCGTGGCATCGGCGAGAACAGCTCGGGTGGGTGACTCAGAGGCCGCGGTGGCAGCGGGGTGCTGTCACCCACAGAGCTCAGAGCTCCGCGAGCAGGAGGCAGAGCTGGGATCAGCTGCTCAGGGGGACTGTGAACACCTTCCAGCAGGAGCACCCAGTCGGGTGTTGTGCAGGAGCAGGGATGTTTCTGAATCAGAAGTGAGCAATAGCTGCAATTAATACACCCTTGGTGTCTCGGATGGCAAAGGATCAGGGGAACGGGAGCCAGGGAGAGGCAGAGGGGGAAGATTTTCCAGAGGATTTTGGAAGAAGCTGATGGCAGAACTGTTGGCTTGGTCAATGTGAAGGCTGCAGTGTTGAAATTGAGTTCAGCCCCCTGAAAGCCCCAGCCTGGGCAGGATTTTTGTAGCAATAGGTCTCCAAGAGCTCATGAGAGCTGGCTCGAGGAGATCCCTGCACCGGATTTTTGTCTCTAATTCTGCCCCTGTGGGTGCAGAGGTGGCCAAACCTCCTGCTCATGGAACGTGCTGGTTCCTGGACACCACAGAGGGCACGGGCAGAGTGCAGAGCAGAGCTGTGCCTCCTCCAAGCCGTGCTCAGAAGCGCTCAGGTGTAATTACTGCCAGGCCTCAGTCACGGCTGTCACCTCCCCTGTCACCTCCCCGCTGCATCTGCATCAACCCCGGAGTGCCCGGGGGAGTTGTGTTTATTTAGAGCCACCAGGACTGTGCTGGGTGACTTCTGTGCCAGCTGCTCCTGAGGAGCCCGGGGCAGGGCAGGGCATTTTCAGCAGCATCAGCAGAGCTCTTGGGTCAAGGCAGGATTTACAATATTTTCCTCATTCCTGGCCTCTCCTCCTCCTCCTCGGAGCCTGCAGACCTGTCCCCTGAGCAGAAATGAATAGAAAAGGTTCTCACTCAGTGTCAGCTGCTCCACACCTTCCTTGCTCTCCAGGGAACCACGACCAGGAATCCACGGCGATTCTGGGCTTGCATGCAAAATAAAAACCAGTGAAACTTCTCCAGAAGATGCTTTTTTCCCCCTCCACAAAACCCCTGAACAGGGAGACAAAGCAGCTCCTCAAACACATTTTCCCCCTTCCCTTTTCTCCCACCTTCTCTCTGCTCCAAAGAAACCATGCCATTCCCTTGCTGGAATATCTCTGTGGCGTTCTGAGCGGAGCCCAGGGAACATGGTGGGGACGGAAAGGATGGCAGTGTGACAGCCTCCCATGGCCCATTGATTCCAGAACTCCAGAGCAAAGTGGCACCAGCCAGGGAGGCCGTGTTCTGTGCAAATTCCCCTTGGACATTGATTTCTGAGCAAGGCCTTTGGAGAGGGGGTGTCTGGGAGCCATGGGCACTCTGGGCAGCAGCATCAGCAGGAAATACCAACCTGGCAGCACCTGCAGGCCAGGTGCCTTGGGGACAGCAGGTGGGGGCTGTTCTGAGCGGGACATGGCCCTCAGGGATGCTGCCACTGGTGCCTTTGGCTGCTCTTTCCCTCTTTTTTTTTACAGGGATATCAGAAAGCACTGTGAAAAATCGAATTGGTTACTGATTTTTTTTTTTTTTTGCTACTTCATTTATTGGTTAGAAAATGTCTTTTTGTATATATGTGTTAAGACTCTCCACAGGTGTTTACTTTTTTTTTTTTTTCAGATTCTTATGGGACAGACTTTTTGTTTTTAGAGGTATGAATGGTTTTCTCACTAGAATAGATTGTTGTGTTAACTGAATTTTATTTTCATTATTCTTTTAGACGGGATCTTCCAAGCTAGCTGCTAGCTCAGCTGGAGTAGCAAGGCTTAAACTACATTTTAGGAGGCTTTTTTTGTAGGTATTAGTGAGATGCACACCCTCCAGCTGCTGGAGAGCTGCTTGCAGGGAGGTTTTTGTGGAGCAGGGATGGGGATGAGCAGCAGGGACGAGCAGCAGGGTGCTGCTGCACTGCTGCCACCAAACACAGGCTGCAACCTTGCAGCCCTGTCCTGCCCTTGACCCTGCAGCTAATCCATGGCTGGATCAGCTCAGCCCCCTGGAAATCTCCGTGCTGGGAATTAGAGTGGCTTTGCTGCCCTTAATTCTCAAGGGAATTTGTTCCTTTTTGGGCTCTTTCTCCCTCACACCAAGGCTCTGGTTTATCTCTGTTCAGGAACTTCAGCCAGGCCAGAGCCGGGTGCTGTTTGTGCCTTTTCCCTGGGTTTTTGATCCCTTCCCTCTCCCTTTTCCCCAGGAAAATGCAGCTTTTGGGCACGGGCAGGGGAGAGCCCTCCATTTTCCCAGCCAGCTCTTTAAGTGCTTCTTCATTTCTTTCTTCTTTCTTTCCTCTTTCTGAGGAACTGTCGGCACTAAAATCAAAATTGCTGCTCAGAGCAGGGCTGAGAGACTCACAAACCTCCTCAGTGGCCACCAAGAATGCTTCCAAAAATGCCACCTCTGGGGCTGGGGAAAAAAAAGTTGTTTTTAGGACTGAAAACCCAAACTTTCCAAAGCTGGGAATTTACAGAGTTTGTACCACGAGGATGTGTGCTGGATACAGCCTTTAACTGTGTGATCACACACTTTGAATTTCTAGGTTTTGGGGTTTAAGCTTCCCTGTTTCATGCAAAATATTTGGAACTTTTCTTCTGTTTCATTTTCCCAAATTAAACATTTTTTTTTTAAACAGAAACACCAAATCTTTTCCTTTGTACAATATTCAAACATTAACTTTCCCCATGATGCATATAAAGGCAAAAATTATTCCTGTGAAAATAGTTCTATTAAAAAAAAAAAAAAAACAACAAAAAACCAAACTCTTGAGGAAGATAGAGAAGGAAACGAAAGGAAATGTTGATTACTTTATCCAGGGATTTTTCCAGGCTCCCTAAGCACCATTGAGCAAATTCCTGCTGAATGGACACAGGAGATGAGCTAAAAATGACTCCTCCAACTGCAGCAGGGAAAGCTGGAGCTGCTGAGCCCATCTCCCTCTCTGTGCCCTTTCCTTTCCAAAGCCAATTTTCCTCCTGCGCTCAGAGCTCAGAAGAACCAGCACAGGGGCTGATCCTGCCCATCTCAAACCCTTTTCCACCTCAAAGACACTTCTCCGTGCCCCTGCTTTTTTTTAATTTTTTTTTTTTTGTCCCACCCTGCATTTTCTGCACGGTTCTGCCTCCTCGAGATAGTTTTGCATTATGAAAGGGCAACAGGAGAGGAGAAAAAACTGTTGCTGTATTTAGCATTGATTTTTCCCCTTCACTCTGAGTCACAGAAGCTAACATTTAATTAATTTCTGACACTTTGACAGCTCCTGAGAAGACATTTGTAGAGCTATCAAGTGCTGCTGATAGCACTGTCAGACAGACACTTTTTGAATTATCAGCTATTAAGGACCCATATGCAACAAATTTCCAAGGATTATTATCCAAATTGTTCTCTGAATGAGAAAAGCACACAAAAGCTCAGTGAAACATAAAGAAACCATTGTTCCCAGGTGAATTTGATATTTGCAAATGTTTTGCTATTTTGATCACTTACGTGGTTTAATAAATCGAAGTCGCTTTGTCTTTCATTAAGGGAATGAAGTGGCCTTGGTTTGGGGTGTCTGAGAGCAGGGCCGGGTTTCCCGGCGTGGTCTGTGTGGAGATGCAGCTTGGGAAACGTGGAGTGTTTGATCCTTCCAAAAACATGGAATATTTCATCTTTCCATAAACATGGAATATTTGATCCTTCCCTCAAACAGGGAATATTTGATCCTTCCCATAACCATGGAATATTCGATCCTTCCATAAACATGGAATATTCGATCCTTCCCATAAATATGGAATATTTCATCCTTCCATAAACATGGAATATTTGATCTTTCCACAAACATGGAATATTTGATCCTTCCATAAACATGGAATATTTGATCTTTCCACAAACATGGAATATTTGATCCTTCCATAAACATGGAACATTTGATCCTTCCCATAAATATGGAATATTTCATCCTTCCCATAAATATGGAATATTTCATCCTTCCATAAACATGGAATATTTGATCCCTCCATAAACATGGAATATTTGATCCCTCCATAAACATGGAATATTCGATCCCTCCATAAACATGGAATATTTGATACTTCCATTAACATGGAATATTTGATCCTTCCATAAACATGAAATATTTCATCCTTCCACAAATATGGAATATTTGATACTTCCATAAATATGAAATATTTGATCCTTCCACAAACATGCAATATTCGATTCTTCCATAAACATGGAATATTCAATCCTTCCATAAACATGCAATATTTCATCCCTTCATCAAACATGCAATATTTGATCCTTCCACAAACATGGAATATTTGATCCTTCCCGCAAACAGGGAATATTTCATCCTTCCATAAACATGGAATATTTGATCCCTCCCTCAAACACGCAATGTTTGATTCTTCCATAAACATGGAATATTTGATCCTTCCCATAAATATGGAATATTTCATCCTTCCATAAACATGGAATATTTGATCCTTCCATAAACATGGAATATTTGATCCTTCCATGAACATGGAATATTTCATCCCTCCATCAAACATGGAATATTTGGTCCTTCCATAAACATGGAATTTACATTTCACGTCCTGGCACCAGAGAGAGACCCCCAAAACAGCCACACCCTGAGCTCCACACTCCACATCCTCCCTGAGCTTGGTCTGTTCTCCTCCCCCGGCACAGAGGAGATTTTTGTCGTCTGAACTTCAAGCTGATGGCTCACAAACCTCTGTCCCAGCAGCTGGATGTCTTCAGGGTGTTGTGGCAGCACAGGGAGAGAGAGAAAGTCCAGAAGAAGCCACTCACAGTGGGTAAAACAAGCAGCAGAGCTCCCACAGGTCTTGGGAACCACACAGGAATCCCATGGATTTTTATCTTTTACCTCTGGAGGAGGGCACAGCTCGTGGCTGTTGGCCAGGGAAGGCTGGGGGTGTTGCTGTGGTGGTGAGATTTTCCAGGGAAAACCAGGAAAGCCATGTTCCCAGTGCCAGGAGCTGCTGAGGGCTGTGGGGTGGCAGCAGGGCTGTCCCCACCGTGTCCCCCTTCGCTGTCACCTCACTGGGGCGATGGCAGAGGCAGCACGGCCCAGCTCTGGCTGCAAAAGCTGCTGCTGCTGTCAAGTCCCATCATTGTCACTATTCAGGTCTAGGGGTTTAAAATTTATTTATTTCACTGCTGGAGGAAAAAAAAAATAAACCAAACATATAAGGAAAAGACAAAAGAAAAAAAAGAATACAGCCCAAAGCCCCACCAAGCACATGGAAAATAAACAAAGTGGGTCATGGCACTTCTGCCCTGAACTGTGCACACCTAACAGGGAGCAGGGAGGGGCAGGGGACAGAACATCCCAGACTCTGCCTGAGCCAGCTGGAACAGAGTTACTGACACAGAAACCTGCGGCTGAGCTGGCAGTGAAAACCAACTTCTGCACTCCCTGCCTGCTCTGCATCCATCCATTGCCAGCCAAACATTTCTGCCAGGGCAGGGAGAACAGGCTCCAGGGAATTCACAGAATCACAGAATGACCGGGCTGGGAGAGACCCTAAAGAGCATCGAGCCCAACCCAGCCCCAAGAGCTCACTGAACCCTGGCACCCAGAGCCACAGCCAGGCTGTGTTAAACACACCCAGGGGTGGTGACTGCACCACCTCCCCGGTCCCCGGGAATTCCCAAAATTCCCAGAATCCACAGAATCACTGCATGGGAAGAGACCTCAAAGATCATCAAATCCAACCCAGCCCCAAGAGCTCACTGAACCCTGGCACCCAGTGCCACAGCCAGGCTGGTTTTACACACCCAGGGATGGTGACTCCAGCACCTCCCCGGTCCCTGGGAATTCCCAAAATTCCCAGAATCCACAGAATCACTGGATGGGAAGAGACCTCAAAGATCATCAAATCCAACCCAGCCCCAAGAGCTCACTGAACCCTGGCACCCAGTGCCACAGCCAGGCTGGTTTTACACACCCAGGGATGGTGACTCCACCACCTCCCCGGGCAGGCCACTGCCGCCACATTTCTCTTCACAGAGAAAAGCAAGGCACGATTCTTCCCAAGAATATTCCTGGGATTCACATTCTCTGGACCTCAGAGAAAGGAAAAACAATTATTGTCATTTGCTGTGCCTGTGCTGTGCCACAGCAGAATGCAGTGTGGAGATTGTTCACCCAGGGTGATGAGTTTTGGTTCCTTGGCCTGTCAGGGCCAGCTCTGTGTGTGTGGGGACAGCCACGAGATTCTGGGCAGGGCAGTGCAGGTGAGGGCTTGGCAGGCTCAGTTTAGACGTAATGTAATATAAAATAATATAGTATAGAACAATATAAAGTAATTAATGAGCCTTCTGATGAGATGGAGCCAGCTGCATCATTCCCTCCCCTCATCGGGGGCTCCCTGCACATTTGACAGGCCACCGGCCAGGCAGCAGAAACCTGATTTTTTTTTTCTTTTTTTCCATTTTCCTTCTCCACGCTGACCCAACGGCCTGTGCCACACCCGTGTGGCAGCGCGGAGCTGGCAGCTGGCACTTGGGCCCCCATGGATCCCCTCAACCTCTCGTGGTACGACGGGGACAGGAACTGGAGCAGGGCCCTGAACGCGTCGGACGCGGCGCAGAAGCCGCACTACAACTACTACGCCGTGCTGCTGGCCCTCCTCATCTTCATCATCGTCTTCGGCAACGTCCTGGTGTGCATGGCAGTGTCCAGGGAGAGAGCCCTGCAGACCACCACCAACTACCTGATCGTCAGCCTGGCCGTGGCTGACCTGCTGGTGGCCACGCTCTGCATGCCCTGGGTGGTCTACATGGAGGTAAGGGCTCACGGCGAGGGTGGAGGAAGGATGGGGAGGGTTTAGCAGCCTGGAAATCGGCCTCCGGAATTCCTCCACAAGTGCTTTTCATGCCCTAAATACAGGTTTTTTCGTTCCCTGAAGTGCAGGTTTTTTCATTCCTGAAATTGCATTTTTTTTCTCTGTTCCTGAAATTGTAGCTTTTTCATCCCCAAAATTGCAATTTTTTTTCCCTGCTCCTGAAATTGTAGCTTTCTCATCCTCGAAATTGCCATTTTTTTTCCCCCAGAAGGATGGGAGAGCAGGTTAGCGTGAAAGCCCACTGCTGCTCAGAGGACTAAATGATAGCCCAATTGCACCAGAGATTCGGGGTCAAGAGGGAAAGGACCCCAATTTAGTGTTCAAAACTTTCAAAACTCCACCATGGGTATCACACTGAAACCACATGAAATTTGTGGAGGTGGGAGGGACCCACAAGCATCATTGAATCCAGCAATCAAAAAAAAAAAAGAAAAGAAAAGAAAAGCAATCAAGGCTCTGTTTCTGAAGGGCTGCAGGAAGGCAGTTGTGGAAGCAGGATGGGAATCCACAGCTTTATGTCTCAATATAGGGGGGAAAAATCACTTTTCACAGCTCAGCCTTCCGCACGAGCCATGCTGAGTCTCTCACTCATGGGAGGGGATGATAACACGGGGAGCAGAGCAGGGGAAGGACGGATCGGCAGTGAGTCCTGATGCAAAGCAAAACAAAGCCACTGATGTGGCACCGGCTGCGAGAGAGCACAATGCTAATTATCTCCGAGTTAATGATTGTTTTCGTGGCGCTGGAGAACGAGGAGCCTCTGCTGAAGCCACAGGCTGCTGGGAGGCAGGCCCTGCCTCTGGGGCTCCATCTCCTTCTGCTCTGCTCCCTTCTGTTCCACCCATTCGAGGCAGAGGCTGATGCTGCGAGAAGCTCCTGCTCCCTCAAGCCCAAGAATCTCTCAGACCCTTTTAATTTTAAGAATAAAGCACAAATGGTGTAAAATTCTCTCCCTTTCCTGGGCTCGCGTGCAGGGGTGGTCAGGAGCCACAGCTGCCTTCATCTACCAGCTGCGACAGTTCCCTCCAGGTTTTGTGCCACAAGCTTGGCCTAAAACTCAAAATCAAAATGAAACGCTTGGAAAAAAACCCCCAACCTTGGGGCAAACAGATCTTTTACCCCCAAATTTTGGAGGTTTCTCCAACACAAATGAATACACCAGGAGAAGGAACGGCTGCAGTTCCCAGCTTCCCCCAAACCGTGCCCTCAGGAAATCGCTTTCACAGAGCTTTGGAACTGGCTGGAAACCTTTGCCTTTGGGCAAATTCTCCTCGAAGTTCCTGATGTAACTGTCTCTTAAGTGCTTTTTTAATCACTGAGTATTCATCTGTCACTCAGGCTTCAATGCAGTCATTCTCCCTCCTTTATGCTGCCTATGGTTATGTATATCAGAGCAGAAATAACTGAAGAATAGATATCTTATTCATTCTATTTTCAAATGCAGTAGGGCTCTATTTTTGTTAGAGGGAAATATACTTTTTTTTTCATCACATGTCAAACACAGCAGTCCGAATAATTGCTATTAAACTTAATTGGCAAAGTTCAGCTTCAACAGCAAGAGAAGCGAAGAGAAAAAAGGCTATGGTGCCTGGAAGTGTTATCATTAGTTCTTTGTCTTTAGCACATCGTGTGGAGTGTTAAAGCCTTTTCACTCTGAATTAAACTCATTTTGTTCACCAAAAATAAAAAATATAAAGGTGAGGAATGCCTACCCCGATTTTTTAAACTAAGAAATGAAGGGAAGCTCTGGCTTGTCTGCTGCTGACCTTTGCTGGGTGTAATTGGAAAAATTGTCTGGGAAAAAGCTGTAAGAAAAATTAGAGGTGCTTGGGAATTAAAATAAATGTGTTTCCCTCTTCATTCTGCCTGGAAATGCTTCAGGGAGCTGTTTAAGCTCCTTTATCTTCCCTTGTGAGCTGGAAGAGAATGTGAGCCCAGGTTTGTGCTGGGGCTGCCCAAACCCACCGGGTGGAACCACAGCAGCCCCTTGGAAGGGGCAGAGCTCTGCCTCTGACCCAGCACAGCCGCAACCACCCACCAGCCTCTCCATCCTCGTGCCAAACTCTCCTTCTGTCCCCCACCAGCAGCCCAGCCCCAAGGATTGCTCACTAGCCCCAGGGTTTACTCAACAGCCCCAGGGATTGCTCACCAGCCCCAAGGATTGCTCACCAACCCCAAGGATTGCTCTCCAGCCCCAAGGATTGCTCTCCAGCCCCAGGGATTGCTCACTAGCCCCAGGGGTTGCTCTCCAGCCCCAGAATTTACTCACTAGCCCCAGGGATTGCTCTCCAGCCCCAGGGATTGCTCACCAGCCCCAGAGTTTACTCAACAGCCCCAGGGGTTGCTCTCCAGCCCCAGGGGTTGCTCTCCAGCCCCAGGAACTGCTCACCAGCCCCAGAATTTACTCACCAGCCCCAGGGATTGCTCTCCAGCCCCAGGGATTGCTCTCCAGCCCCAGAGTTTACTCACCAGCCCCAGGGGTTGCTCACCAGCCCCAGGGATTGCTCTCCAGCCCCAGAGTTTACTTACCAGCCCATTCTCTCTCTGCAGGTGGTTGGCGAGTGGCGGTTCAGCCGCATCCACTGCGATATCTTTGTCACCCTGGATGTCATGATGTGCACTGCCAGCATCCTCAACCTCTGTGCCATCAGCATTGACAGGTGAGGGCTCTGTGCCACCAGGCTGTGCCAAACCCAGGGTGGCAAGTCCCAGCCACCTCTGTGTGGTCACATTTCATCCACACTTTGGGATTCAGAGGCTGGAAAGCAGTGGGAGGTTTTTGAAGAGCAGCCCAGAGGATCTCGAGGAGCTGTGAGCAGGGAGGCACAGAAGCTGCCCCTGGGAATGCAGATGGAATTGCTCTGTGTTCCATGGCTCTGGCCCTTCTCTTCGTACTCTGGGATGGTGCAGCAGGCCTTGGTGGGAAGGGTGGGAGGAGAGCATCGTGCTGAGCTGAGCCAGCCTCACCCTCCTGGTGTGGCTGCAGCCGCTCTGGCACACATGAGCCGTGCTTGCCGGGCAGGGGCTGGGCAGTGGCAGCCCCGGCAGGCTGACAGCAGCCTGGGGGGGTGTGTCCCCTGCAGGTACACGGCCGTGGCCATGCCCATGCTCTACAACACCCGCTACAGCTCCAAGCGCAGGGTCACCGTCATGATCGCCGTGGTCTGGGTGCTCTCCTTTGCCATCTCCTGCCCGCTCCTCTTTGGCCTCAACAACACAGGTGAGGGCTCTGCCACCTGCAGCTGGCTCCCCCTGTCCTCCCAGACAGGCAGGAATGAAGGTGGGATCAGGTCTGAGGTGTGCTGGAAGTGTTCTGTCCCTCTGCCACCTGCAGCTGGCTCCTGCTGTCCTCCCAAATAAAGGTGGGATCAGGTCTGAGGTGTGCTGGAAGTGTTCTGTCCCTCTGCCACCCCTCACTGTTTGCATGCTGATTCTGGGTCTGTTTCATCCCCCGGTGTTCCAGAGCAGGGTTTCAGACTCCCCAGAACTGAGGGGATGTAGAAGTTCACACAACACCAATCTGTGCTACCCGAACATTTGCCCACTACAAATTCAAAATCCTCTTTCTATTAAAACACACAAAAAGGGAAGCCACGGGACAAAACCTTCCCTGAGGCAGGAGAGAAAAGGACTGGCAGTTCAGGCAGCAGCTTCCTGGCAATGCTGGGCTGGACACAGCATGGGATCAGCACGGGATCCTTGCTGCGAGGCAAGGAGTAGCCGGGAATTTCGGGCTGATGTGACTCCCTCCGGCCCGAGGGCAGCCAGCACAGTGACCCCCTCAGCGGGGACCCCAACCCTGAAAGCTTTTCTCTTCCAGATGAGAAGGAGTGCATCATTGGCAACCCCGCCTTCGTGGTGTACTCCTCCATCGTGTCCTTCTACGTGCCCTTCATCGTCACGCTGCTGGTCTACGTGCAGATCTACATCGTGCTGCGGCGGCGCAGGAAGCGCGTCAGCACCAAGCGCAGCAGCCACGTGCTGGACTCGGACACGCAGGCTCCCCTGAAGGTAGCCAGCCTCACCTCCTCCCCCTGCCCTGCTCCCCCTGCCCCACACCGCCCAGCCTGGGCCAAAACTCCCGAAGGCGGGTGCTGTGGTCAGTTTGGGGTCCCGGCTGCACGCCCCGGGGTCCCAGCTCGCTGGCTGGGGCTCCTCGGGCCTCCCTGGGTCTCAGGGCTGTTCCAGCAGCAGATCTGCACCAGGAGCTGCTGCAGTGACCCTGAACACTGCCTTGGGCTGGGCTGGGGTAGCCAAGAACAGAGGCTGCACCATTGTGTGAGCCAGTCCTGCAGAATCACAGGATCGAGGAATGGTTTGGGTCAGCAGGGACATTAAAACCCATGGGCAGGGACGCCTTCCACCATCCCACGTGGCTCCAAGCCCCGTCCACCCTGGCCTTGGACACTGCCAGGGATCCAGGGGCAGCCACAGCTTCTCTGGGCACCCTGTGCCAGAGCCTCCCCACACTCCCAGGGAGGAATTTCTCCCTAATACCCAATCTAAACCCACCCTCCTTCATTTAAGGCCATTTCCTCGTGCCCTGCCACTCCAAGCCCCTCTCCAGCTCTCCTGGAACCCTTTAGGTGCTGTCAGGTGGCAATGCCTGGGGTGCCCACCTCCTCCCTGGGAAGGACAGCTCTGCAGGGACCAGCCTCTCCTGCAGGAGCTGCGTGTGAGGGAGCCCAGCTGGGCGGGCTGGCTGTGGATCTGTGGATCCTCTTGTCAAAGCAGGGCTCTGGCAGCACACACAGCACAGCCAGGGGGATGCTCCAGCTCCAAACCGTGCTGCCTGCACAGGAGGCAGCGAGACAGGGACGCACAAACACAGCAGAGCTTCGTGGCCTCTGTCCTCTGGTGAACAGCACAAGGGGGAGCAGCCTCCATCCCTGCTCCTCCGCGGCAGTTTTCCAGCCAGTTCTCCATCCCTGCTCGGCTCTTGAGCTGCGCTGATGAACTCCTGATTCATCCCTTTGTATTCCCACGTGCCTCCCTTACCAGCTTCCCCTCCCAACCCCTCTCTGCCTGTGTAACCTCTGAGCTGGTGCTTGCCCCTTAGGACAAATGCACTCATCCAGAAGACGTCAAGCTCTGCACAGTTATTGTGAAGTCCAATGGGAGCTTCCAAGTTAATAAGCGCAAAGTGGTGAGTGTTAAAGAGAAGTGGGAGCTTTCCAGAGCCTTCAGCCTTCCCCTTCTCCCTCAGGACACGAGGTTAATTTATGTAGGGTGGGAGAAAAATAAACCTAAGAGCAAAGGTTACCGTTCAATCTCAAAATTTAAATAGTCTTCCCATTCCTTGGAGTGAAGCAGGGGGTTTAAGCTCACAGAGCTCACAAAGCCAGATTAAGCTCACCGAAAGATCAGCTCTAAAAGCCACGGCATTTGAACGTTTTTGTGCCTTTGATTTCCTTCTCCTCTCTGTTATTTAAATCTTGGACTGCATTGGCTTTGTTGGGTTTTGGTTGTCGATTCCATTTTTATTTATTTGCGTTCTGAACACCTGAATAAAATCTGTAGAGAGCGGAGACAGCGTCTCCCCCATTTCTGAGCCTCTTTGTGCCAAAAAGGAGAATCCTCCAGTGCAGCTCTGTCCGTCCCATCTGCCCAGAACACCCAAACACAGCCCAGCCCTTTCTCCAGGCGCCACGCAGGGAGGGAGAAGAGGGACTGACCGTTCTCCAGCATCATCCAGCTTCACTCTGTAAGGAATGTTCGTTGCTCCTCTCTGTGTATTTACCTGTCATTATGTTGTGGACATTTGATTCTTGTCCAGGAGGCAGAGAGTCACATAGAAGAGATGGAAATGGAGATGGTGTCCAGTACCAGTCCCCCTGAGAAAACGGCCCTCAAACCCACAGCACCAAGTAACCACCAGTTGATTGTGCCAGTTGCTTCTAATCGGGGCAACAACTCTACCCTGCAGGCACCCCTGAGCAGCCCTGGGAAGGTGGAGAAGAATGGCCATGCCAAAGAATCCCACCACACAGCCAAGGTCTTCGAGATCCACTCCCTGCCCAATGGCAAGACGAGGAACTTGCTCAAGGCCGTGATCAGGAGGAAACTGTCGCAGCAGAAGGAGAAGAAAGCCACCCAGATGCTGGCCATCGTGCTCGGTGAGAGCGTGCCCTGGCTGCCCTGGGCTCCCTGCAGAAATCCCAGTGCCCCTGTCCCTGCTGCTTTTCCAACCCCCCTCAGATCTCATTTCCCTTCACACATTAGAGGGTGGCAGGCAAAGGGCTGCCCACGGGAGGGTCCCTGCCCCCCAGCCACGCACAGCTGGCAGGGCTGCACTGAGGGCACCCAAAGCTGCCCCTCTCGGGGCCATCTGGGCCCCCAAAATGGGGGAGAGCTCCTGGGCTTCCTGGAGCAAAAGGCAGCAGAGCTCAGCAGAGCTGGCACCTCTGAAGGACAGAGCTTCTGCTGTGTCCGGGCTCATTCCTTGAGCAAGGGAGTTCTTTAGTGCCAGGGCAGAACGCAGACCAGCACACTGAGCACACAAACACAAATCTCGTTCCTCTGGGCAATAAATCCCCCTTCCACCAAAGAGAACCTCGCTGTTCTCCCAGCCCGAGAATCCGCCCGGCTTTCAGCAATCAAAATCCTCCTCTCTCCTTTTCCCCCCCAGGTGTTTTCATCATCTGCTGGCTCCCCTTCTTCATCACTCACATCCTGAACATGCACTGCGACTGCAACATCCCGCCGGCCATGTACAGCGCCTTCACGTGGCTCGGCTACGTCAACAGCGCTGTCAACCCGATTATCTACACCACCTTCAACATCGAGTTTCGCAAGGCTTTCATGAAGATCCTCCACTGCTAAAAGTCACAAACAGCACTCGCATTTTTTTAGGAACGGAGGGGGAAGAGGAAGCGATGCCATCCACGCACGGCGGGGCAGCCAGGGAGGGGGCTGGAGCTCTTGAGCTGGGCACCACTCGGTGCCCGGGCACCTCGTGGGGGTGGAACGAGGTGGGAGGGTCTCTCACCCCGCTGGGTGAGCTCTGGACCGGTCCCAAGGGCGCTTTTCAGAGCCACCCTCGCACTGTGTTGGAAGTGGAAGTGCGAGAATCGAGGCGCTCCCGCTCGGTTCTCGCCCGCGGCCACCCGGCCTGGCGTGCGCTGGACACAGAGTGGCCACGGGGCCACCGGGAGGTAGCGCTGGGCCAGCGGCACAACTCTCACCAAAGACAAGGCCATCCTTCCCTCTTGGCAGCAGAGCCAGCCAGGGCCTCTGCGAGCTCCGTGCAATAGCTTTGCCTTCACCTCGAGCTGACTCACCCGGTGTTTAACTGCTGAAGCCTTCAGAAATTACGTAAAAACCAACCCAAAAAAACTTTCGCAGGTCCCCAGGTGGGTCGAGAAGGTTCTGCCACCCACAGACCCTGCAGCAGTGTGAGCCTACAAGCCATGGGTGGAAGGGAGAAGGGGGCACCAGTCTCACGTCGAAGCATTGGTGTAAATAGGAATGGTTAGGATGGATTTTGGAGCCCCAAGCCAAAAAACAAACAAAAAAAAAAACCAGATGGAGAGAGAAACTCAAAGAGTGGAACCTTGTCTTGCATGGTGTACATCCAACAGGACCCCCTCATCTCCCATCAGCGATTTCTGCCCACCAGCATCTCATCTGCAGGCTCTGCCCAGGTGAAGCAGGGCAGGGGTGGCAGCGTGGTGAATGTACAGACACGAGGACGCTGTGCCAGGGGAGGCACCTGCAGCCCCAGGGGCACCCTGAGCACGCCAGCCAGGCCAGGGCTGCTTCTTCTCACCTAAATCAGGGGCTCCAAGGAGCACCTCGGGTCTGATTTGCCTCTGTCTCTCCCCAGAGAGTGCAGAATAACATTGTGCCTAATTTAAATCAACAGTCAAGGAGATAAAACTGTGCATTTTGGAAAAAGCCAGAATAAAAACCCCAAGAAAGCCCCTACCTGGACCAGCTCCTGTGTCCAAGCTGGACTCTGGAAAGGTCTGGATGTTTCCAGCATCCCTAACTCTCTGCTATCTATTTTCCCATGGATTCTAGGAATGGGAACCCCACAAGAGCATCATTTCACCACGCTGAATCTGGCACTGCCAAACCCACGCTGTACGTGCTATTTGTACTCACTTCACGTGACATTTCGCAATATCTCTGTAAATAAAACACAGCAAGGTGAATAAAGCAACGTGGAAATAGGTCTGGCTAGAAATTCCTGCAGGATGTGGAGCAGCAGAGGGTTGCAATAGCCATAAACAGGGGCAGACTCCCAGGGTGCAGTTTCCTGCTGTTTTCTGAAGGGGTAAAAACACAGTTGGGAGAGCAATAGAATCCCTTTTTTTCTCTATGCAGTTTGTGGAATGTTCACTCAGTTTCTGCTTCAGATGAGGTGAAGATCTGCCAAGGTTTCCTTTAATTCCCAGGATTTCCTGTATTGCTAGGAGAGCACTCTGCTGCGCTGGTGGGATGCGTTCCAGCTCCGATTCAGGAGGAGATTACAGCAAGCAGCTCTTGCACATCATCTCAGCTGTTTTCTAAAATGGAAGCAGCAGTCCCACCCTAATCCCCAGGTGTCTGTTCCAAACCTGGCATTCCCGGAACGGGCTGGAATCCAGGGGTTTTGATTTTCAGCCCACAGCCTTGTGTAACATTTGAACCTGGCTCTTCACAGCTAAAAACTGCAAAACTGGGAACTCGGGGGATCTCAGGCACACACGAGCTGTTCTTTCTTCCCCTCAGTTTTAACCAAACAAATTCACTCAGCGATGGGAATCAACTCAGACTTGAACCCCAATATCCACAGAATGATGCAAAGGCAGGAAGTTTTGGGGCACAAAAATAGCAACAAGCTACTGGTCCATCTTTTGATGTATTTACAAGCAGAAAGATCGGTTTGACTTGGGGAATTAACAGGTGGGGAGCTGAGCAAAAATAGCAAATATTACATATACAGACAAAAAAAAGCTTTAAAGCATTTGCAAGTTGCCATAGGTGGTGTTTGCCCTGTACTAAAGGCTGGTGTGAGCCCTCAGGATAAGTGGAATAATGATATCCCTCAGGATAATGTGGATAATATCTTCACTTGTGCCATAATTCTACTTTGTGTCCGGTTCTAACCCAAGGAAAATCCTCCTCTCCAGTGCTGTGTACCTCGCCCCCAGATTTTTTTTCTGATTCTAGAAGCAGAACCTTACAGGAACCACTACCTGAAAAACTCTTCCAAAACGCCACGGAGGGAAAAAAGCTGCAGGAAAAGGCCTCTGTCCTTCACGTGGAGCAAAACCCCCAGGGGTGATTTCCCAGAGCTGCAGCATTCGCTGGGAGGGATTACCTGCAGCCCCCCCTTCATGCCTAGGACGCTCTAAGCTGCTCCTTCCTGACGCTCCAGGCTGAATTGTGGGAATGTGAACGTCCCCAGCGCCCTTGGGAAGGTGGCAGTGCCAGGCCTGGCCATCTCTGCAGCAGGTTTTCCTTCCCCGTAAAACTCCTGCACTTCCAGACCGCAAATAAAGCACTTTGAAACCCAGGAGTGAGCCTTCCCCTTTTGGAGACAGCACCAAAGTCATCCTCACCTCTGGCTTTCCCCGGAGCGAAGCGGTGCCAGCAGCAAGGGCAGAGCGTGCTGGCACAGGGGGAACAGTGGCAGCTGTTTGTGGGAGCTCCTCAGAGCCCACCCCGAGTCAGCTGCACCCCGAGGGGCTGGGGGGCATCTCCCACAGCTCTGAGCCTGGCAGACCCAGACCTCACTGTTCCTCCCACCCCGGAGAAAACAAAGCTCTGCTTCCCCAAGGAGCTCTGCTGGCAGGACGTGCTGGTGATGGGAAGGGCACTGAGCTGGGTTTTAAAACCACCTTCACGAGAAGATTTCATTTCTTTGTTCCTCCAGAACTTCAGAGCCTTGCTCGAGCCCCTCTTTTGGGATTCATAATTTACAATTGAAGCTTTCGTTCTGCTTATTGAGTCTTCCTGGTCCTGCTTTCCCTCCCTGTGATCCCCAGCTTGCTGAAGCCCTGGGTGGGGACCTCTGCACCCCCAAACAGGTTTGAACTAAAAGCCAGTGAATTCTGCCTGCACTGTATTTGCTGCTTGCCTGCTTGCTCCCACTCCACAGAACTGTTAATCTTCCTGGCTGAAGAGTAAATGAACTCCAGTAGGTCTAACCAGCTTATCCAATCCTGCTGAAATAAAAACTAAAAAAAAAAAAGGAAAACAGGAAAAATAAAGCCACTACCTCTTGTGGTGAAAATCTCCAGTGCAACCACGGCTCCCCTGGAGTCAGGAATGTATAAAATGCCCATCACAGGTACATGTGACACCAACCAATGTCCTCATGCAGCACTGTCATTAAATAGAGACTTGCACAAGCCACCCTGATGTCCATCTGGTTGTTTTGTTCTGCTTTCCTCTGGCTCTGAGGGCTCAGGCTCCAGGGAGCTGTGGTTCTGCTGCAGAGCCCAAACACACAGAGGAAAAGCTGCCTTCACACGAGATTTGCCTTTTTCTGACTTGCTTTTTTCCTTTTTCCTCCCTTCCCCCAGTCTATCCTTGAGAATTCTGGTGTTTGTCTTGCCTGCAGCCACGAGAATCAGACACGGGACAGGAAAGATGCAGAGAGGCACAGGCAGAGAGGAAATGGTCTGAAATGTTTCTCCTCTCAGACAGGAGTGGGCTGGGGAGGATGGGAGCAGGAAGGGGTGGAAGGCACAGGTGCTCAGCTGGATTCATGCTGGAGGACTGAATTATTTTATTCTGGAATATTTTAATTTATGTTGCACTGGTTTCTCAAGCTGCACACTCAGGTTTGGTGTTTGTGCAGGTGGACCCTCAGCCAGCCTTAATCAGCGCCTTTAAAATAAAGATTATTTTCTTTATATACAAGAAGAAGAGAAAATAAGACAAAGAAAATCTTTCTCACTGCTGGGAAAGAAAGCTGTCTGTCCATCTCCAAGAACTAACAAGCTAAAATTTCAGTTTAATGGCGTTTCAGATCCAGAGGTTTATCAGTTTTGAGCCAACACAGAATAATCCCTGCCCTGAAGCCCTCAGTTTATGCAGAAACCAGAATCTCCAGAAGTGCTGAGTTCAAATGAGGCTGAATTCTCCCTGTGGGATGATTCACCTCAGTGCCACCGTGATGGAGGGAAAATGAGGAGCTCCAGTGCCCCCTCCCTCCAAACAACCAGAATAAATGATATTTTCAGATCAAACGGGACACACCGGGTTGTTTTCAGCCAGTCTGGCCTGAGCCTGGCAGGATCAAAGGCAGCTACTCCGAGGTTCACCCTTACAGCCAAATTTCATTTCTAAGCCTGTGGACAAAAGCCACTCGCAGCACCCAAAAGAGATAAAAGGAATGATCTGCCCATCTCCTGGGGCACCTGAGTGAGTCCTGCTGCTCCAGGTGAGCCCTGACACATCCACGGGTGTGCTTTGTTCTGCACACCCAGGGAAAAAAAACAAAAAGCAGAAAACCAGTTACTCTTGTTAAATTAACTCCCCGTCTTTAATCAAAGCTTCTTTTAATAATTCCAACTGCTCCCCCAAGCCTTTCTGACGATCCCAGCCTGTCTGCTTCATAAAGAGCTTTTGACTCACAAATAACAACTTTCTTCACCAAAGAAAGAGTGATCACAGTGGACTAAACATAATTACGGCGTCATGAATAATTACCAGGCCTAGAGATGCCTTTAAAGAGACTGAAGAAGCAAAGCAAAACCCTTTTAGAGGAGAGGAAAACACTGCGCCTCCCCAAGCTGCCATGCTGGGCCCGGGGAGAGGGAGCGGGCTGATGAGAGTGAGTGAGCACATTTACCCAGAGCAGCTCTGCCTCCCTGCTGCCATCCTGCCTGGCACGCAATCAGAGCATGATGAGCCTGCCAGGGCCCTGCGCCCCAGCTCAGCTGCAGCACGGCTGCCAGCCTGGCCCAGGGGGCAACAGCCCAGCTCTGGCCTTGCCCTCGGTGAAAAGCAACTTTTCCCTGCTTTTACCCAAGCCCCCGCCTGCCAGGGGAGCTGGTGGCACATGGCAGGGGCACGAGGTGTGGCACAGCAGCAGAGCTGGCACAAGGGCCTGGGGAGCCGGGGAAAACGGGCTCTGCAGGAGGATGGGGCTCAGCTGCTGCCCCTGCACTGGGGAGGCTCCCCAGCTCAGAACAGGGGGGTAAAGCAGCCCCCAGAGCTGCTGGCTGAGAGGGGACACTGTCCTGGCTGAGAGGGGACACTGTCCTGGCTGACAGGGGACACACTGCTGGCTGAGAGGGGACACTGTCCTGGCTGAGAGGGGACACTGTCCTGGCTGAGAGGGGACACACTGCTGGCTGAGAGGGGACACACTGCTGGCTGAGAGGGGACACTGTCCTGGCTGACAGGGGACACACTGCTGACTGACAGGGGACACACTGCTGGCTGAGAGGGGACACACTGCTGGCTGAGAGGGGACACTGTCCTGGCTGACAGGGGACACACTGCTGACTGACAGGGGACACACTGCTGGCTGAGAGGGGACACACTGTTGGCTGAGAGGGGACACACTGCTGGCTGAGAGGGGACACTGCTGGCTGAAAGGGGACACTGCTGGCTGAAAGGGGACACACTGCTGGCTGAGGGGACACACTGCTGGCTGAGAGGGGACACTGCTGGCTGAAAGGGGACACACTGCTGGCTGAGAGGGGACACACTGCTGGCTGAGAGGGGACACACTGTTGGCTGAGAGGGGACACACTCCTCTGTCTGCTGATTTGGAGGCAGAGGTGCCTCTGGGATGCTGACTCTGCAGGAACAGGAGCTGTTACCACATTTCTCCTCATGGAGAAAAGCAAGGCACAGCTTCTCCCATGAGCAGAAATGTGGTAACAAGGAGCTTTCCTCCCCCAGGAGCCTTCATCCCCTGGCCTCCATCACCCCACAGCCCATTCCAGAGAATTCCCTGCTGCCACGGCAGCCCTCTGGGGCAATGCCACCCCCAGCTCCTCTGGGGCAATGCCACCCCCAGCTCCTCTGGGGCAATGCCACTCCCAGCTCTTTTCCTGCAGCCTGGGAGCCTTGGGATGGGAAGTTTTTAAAGAATTCAAGGGTCCTCATGGCTGTTTCTGCTTCCTGTCTGGATCCAGCTGTTCCATAAATCCTTCTGGGCTGTGTGCAGGGCAGATGGAAAGGGCTGCAAACCTCACCTGGCAGAAAACCAGGTCATAACCTCAGCCCTTGTCGCTGCATCAAATGTTTCCTGACAGCCATTGTTAATATTTATTGAACAGTGCAGCCAAGAAGCTGATTTTTTTTTTTCTTATTCAGGCCGTGTGAAAAAAAGCAAGAAAAGCCCAAACTGACATCAGCCAGAAATGTAATCTCGTCTCCAAGTGCTAACAGCAACACTGAGAATCTCTGAGCAGCTCCTGAGTGTGAGTTCAGAGAGCTCTGTCAAATCACCAGCTGGAAAATGTACAAAGCTTCAGAGGGAAACCCAGGAGCTGCAAATCTGATTGAACAAGACAGGTTATGAGCTGGGAGCTCGTCTGTGTGAAGAAATGGGCAGCCAGTGCCAGTCTAAACAAATATGTACATCTCCTCTGAGCACCTCCCTCCCCCTGGGACAGCTCCTGCCAAACGCAAACGCGGCTTTGATCTGGCACCATTCTTGGAGTTTGCTGGGGAAAACCCCAGCAAAGATGGCAGAGCAGCTGCTGGGGGTGCTGCAGAGGGGACTGCGCTCACGGCAGGGCCGGCTCTGGGGTGACAGCATGGGTGTGACGAGCTCTGGGGAGGGGGAGCCCACCCTGGAAGGAATCCACGGCATGAGGCGACGCCACGGCGTGAGACAGTGACGGTTCTGTGACATCGAAGAGCTGAGCTCCTGCCTCTGCCTCCCTCTGGGCCGTGGGCTGTGTTCCCTGCCAGGGAACCGCTGGGAGGATGATGAAAATGGGGGGGTTTGACCCAGAACTGAGCTGGGGATGGGCCCCAGAACCCGCTGAGGGGGGCTGGGAGCAGAGACACGGGTGTAAGAGCTGAAATGAGGGATGCAGGGCTCCAGGCGGCTCTAAAAAATGCATTTATTGCATCCAGGAGTCACAGCAGCCCAGGCTCGTGGGGGACAGAGCTGTGCCCACAGCTGGCAGCTGCAGGCAGGCCTGGAGACCCTGGGTTTAGGTTACAATGCATGATTTACTTTTGGTTACAATGCATTATGTACTTTTCTTTAGGTTACAATGCATTTTATATTTTTCTTTTGGTTTCAATGCATTTTATGCTTTTCTTTGCTGAGCATCTTCACACTCCAGACCCAATCTGTCCCTTAACTCTTCCCTCCAGCCCGTCACACCTGCTGTAATCACCACACCCCTGTCCCTGCTCTCCAGTCACTGACATCAGTCCATCACAGTTTAAGCCAGCAGTTGGTTTTCAGTTTCCTCGCAGTGGAAAATTCTGAGAGCTTTTTTCTTCCTGCAACATTTGCTGACTTGTTTGCCTGTGCTGTCTTTCTGCTGGGTAAAAACATCTTCTGTTTGAGGTGGGTTTATCCTTTGCTCTCAGCCATAAAACCCCTCTAACTCACACCCTTGGCTGTCCAGTGAGACTGGCTCAGCAATTCTTTTCTTCTCTATCAAAACTTGCTTCCAGCTCTATTCCTTCTTCACATTCTACATCCAAAAATCTTCCTGCTAAGCTTCTGTGAGACTTTCTTGTCAAACTTCCATCCTTCCCAACACACGGGGGAAGCGTTGGTGCCTCTGTGCCCCTCACACCCGGCTGGCACTGCCCTGCCCCAGTGCAGGCCAGGAGCAGGGGCTCAGCTCCTGGAGGCTGCCCCCAGCACCAAAGTCACACCAAATCAACCTCAGGGATGCAGATTTCTGACTGAATTACCGGGGCTGGCAATTCCCTGCTGCAGGAATTGAGTTTGTGCGTGTTCCCAGCTGGTGGCAGATGCTCCAGGTCACATTCCTGCATCGTGTTCACGTTGAAATGCCCACCTGGAGCTCGCTGGGAGGGCAGGCCGGGCAGGCAGGGCTTTGCTGGGCTCAGGCAGGTAACCTGTTTAGCTCTGCCTTTGTGTCTGACCCCCCCAGCAAAGGGAATATTCGGCTCCCTGGCAGTTCCAGGGTGTCTGGGAAGGAACGAGTCTGATTGCCTTTGTGATAAACAAGCCCTAAATCACTTCAAAGCCGAGGGCAGAATCACTGGGGAAGATTACAGACAGTGAAATAGTAGGGCCTGGAACGTGATTCAGAGATACCAGGGAAAATCACAGTAAATTCTACCTCCTTCTTAATTACAAAAATAAAAAAGAGCAAAAGGAAATGTTCCATGAGCAGACTGACTGAGACACTCTTCTTCAGCCAGCTGGGCTGCCAGAGCTGGGAACAGGCATTTACACCCCCAGGCCCTGGGGGAAAGCTGTCCCCCAGTGGGTGACACCCAGGGGTTCATCCCAGCACACCCCTGTGCTGCAGGGGAAGGCAGAAGTGTTCAGGGAGGAGGAGCTGCCTGGGGCTGCACCAGCTCACTGACAGCTTTAGCTCACTGGCAAAAAGCTGTTTCTGCAGCCAGAGTCATCCTCCAGCTGTCTCAGCCTCCAAAATCCCCAAATCCAGCCTTGTGTGTCAGGCACAATTTGAAATTTCCCCCCTCAGCCCACAAACCCGGTGAGGCCAGGCCCTGGGCCAGATTTTCCAGGTGAATTCCAGGGCTGGGCACCTGCCCTTCCCTGCTGTCCTGACTTTCCCACCAAAACAAGGCTGGCAAATATGATCTTGGAGGCCTTTCCCAGCATCAGTGATCCTGTGGGGCCAAGGAGCTGCTCCCAGGCTCCCGAAATCACCTCAAAAGCAGCATTTCCCAAGCTCACCACATTTCGGATGAATTCCACCTTTTCTCTGGTTTTGTCTCTCTCTCTCATGATTCCTCCCTGCCACTTTTTAATGTCTGAGCGGGCTCATGTCCTGTGGCATTTTCCAGCATTCCCTGGAGCAGAACACGACCCTGCTCAGCCAAAAGGAGCAGCACGTTGGGCAGCAAAGAGCCCAGCTCAGCTCTCCTGGGAGAAATCCTGGGAGAAATCCTTACAAAACAAAGACTTAAATAAAAATAAAAGGCAGGGCAGCCTCAGCAAAACCTTTTGTTGGACTGCAGTCTTTTCCAAGGCGAGAAAATTAATTCCCTGAACGCCTTGTAAGGATTTTTTTTTTCTGCTTGGAGCAGTTATTAAGGGTTTGCCCAAAGAACAGCAATAAAATCCTGCTGGTGATGAGGAGGCTGCTGTGCCTTGCTGAGGAGCAGGCTGGTGCTGGGGAACACTGGAATTGCCACGGCACCAGGCCAGAAACGCCCCAAAATTTTGTCCCAGCTGAATTTTCTGTGTCTGTAACGTGTCCCTTTTCTTTCTGAGGTCGTGGCCTTGTAGCACAGCAGCAACAAAGGCTCATTTTGGCCCTTCCTGCAGCTAATTAGTGCCCCTCCTGATTGCTGACCCCAGCCTAATGCTCCTCTCTGCAATTGCTCCACATGGACTTGGAGTCTTTAACAGGACATTTTCTATCAGCAAGGCTGGTGGGGATTATTTATTTCTTTTTATTCCAAAGAAATTCCCTCCAGGGTGGGGAGTCCAGTTGTGTTCTCTGGATTTTCTCCTGGATCATTTGCAGGTGATCTGGAAAATCTGTACAAAAATGTCTGTACCTGATATATTTTTAAAGGGAAATTCAGAGCAGGGATGCTCCAGGGGTGGTTTTCTGTTCCTCCCAGCACACTGCTGTGGGGAGCACCAATCCTTGCCACAAAAAGAGCTCTTTGGACTCACAGATTCCACGGTTCCAAACCGAGCCTGGGCAGCAGATTTTGGGCTCTGAACCTCTGCGTGCCCTCAGAGGGATATAAACCTTTTCCTGGGCTTTGTTTGGGTACAAAAGATTTTTCCCGAGGCCACAGAGGGTGTGAGGAGCACAGAATTGCCAAAATGAGAGCCTGAACTGTGATATCTCCTCCCCAAACTGTCCCCACAGAGCTGAACTCCACCTCTCACTGCCAGGGACCTCAGGTTTAAAAACAATCACTTCTGGGCCCGGGCTTGTGGGGCTTTTTCTTTTTTTTCCCAAAGAAGAGAAGGAGGCCAGCAGCAAATTGCACGGGAGGAGGGGTCCCTGCTGTGCTCTGAGCCAGAGGAGAGGAAAGCAGCAGCTGATCAAAAGATGTTGAACTTGCTGGGGATGAGCTGCCTGCTAGGAGCAAACAGCAAGTGCTCCTTGATTCCCAGCCAGGCCCTTTCCCATTATTCTAATGGAAGTGGAGCTCACACCTGCACTGATGGAGCTGGGTGGGGAGCAGCTTTTTGAGGGGATAACGTGGTTTTATTGCAAAGGAAGGGACAAACCCCCTCCCTGGGGATGGGGAGAGCACAGGGAAGGGAGCAGGAGGAATCCGGCCAGGCCAGGGAGAGGCTGAGCAGGAGCCAGGCACGTCTCACGCTGCTTTTTGAGGGGATAACCTGGTTTTATTGCAAAGGAAGGGACAAAACTCCTCCCTGGGGCTGGGGAGAGCACAGGGAAGAGCTGGGATGGGAGCAGGAGGAATCCTGCCAGGCCAGGGAGAGGCTGAGCAGGAGCCAGGCACGTCTCACACTGACGTCTGCCACAGCACAGAGCCTACAACCACCTCCTTGCAAGAAAAAGAAACACAGAGAATTCACTATTCCTTCTTACATTAAAATCACTCCCTCCTACATTCACATCATTGCTGTCAGAAACATCTTGATTTTCCACACCTAAGGGGCTATGGAAAAAAACAAGCATTTCTGCTAAAAATAAGGGTTTTGTCCCCCCCACAAGCTGTATTTATTCAGATCTCTTTTCCTCTAAAACGCAGCATTATTTTAATTTTAATTTAATCCCATATCTGCATAATTGCAGCACTGCCAAACAAACAAATCACAGCCGCTGGGAAGCAGGAGCAATGCAAAACGTGGATTTAACCAAATTCAACTCCAAGCATTTTCCTGTGAGCGCTCCCTCCCAGAAGAGCCACACTTCTCACTGACACGTCCACGTTTTCATCACAACAAGCATCTCCCCTTCAAAGGAATTTTACATCAGAGAATTTATATTGCAGTCAGATGCAGCACTGAGAGAGCACTTAGGAAATCAGCGCCAGCCCCTCCCGAAGCCATCCCCTGCTCTGCTGATTGATTCACTCCGAGTTTCTTGGTGTGCTGCTCGTGGGCTCCTGGAAGTCCCATCCCTTTCCCCACGGATGCCCTGGGATGCAGATGGTGCAGAGGGAGTGCAGGCAGCCCCAAGCACATCCAGCATTTACAGAGCTCGGGGTCACTCCCGCAGGGAGCAGGGCTGGAACAAGATCAGCTTGAAGGGATCTTAAATTTCCCCCCTCTGTTTTTCTGTCTTTGCCACCCCAAACCATGCTGGGATTCTCTGAGGGCTTTGAAGAGCAATTGGTTTGAAAATATCACCATGGTTCAGGATGTCAGGAGCTGCTGCAGCACAGGGATGCTCAGAGCAGCACTCCAGAGTCATTCCAAACTCCCTGCCAGCATCAGCAGCAGCCCCTGCTCACCCAGGCAGCTCTGGGTACCCCAAAACCATAATTTTTGAGGCATAAGCGTCACCAATTTTGATCTTTTGGAGTCTAAACGAGCTGTTTAGGAGGTTTCTGCCCTGCTGCTGCTGCCATGCCCTGCCAGGAGCTGCCCGGGATGTGAACTTTGGGTAAGAACGTGAGATAATCAGCAGCAGATTTATCAGCAGGGACAAAAGACTGAAATGGAGTTGAAAAAGGGGAAAGAAAAGAAAAAAAAAAAAAAAAGAGGGGGGATGGAGATCTACGAATAATTTTAGAAATAAAGCTGCAAGTTGCACAGTCACAAAGCGGAGGCTGGAATGCACTTTTCCAGAGTTTGTAAAGACTCATTTAATTTCTATAGAAACTGAGCAGCAAACAGGTAATTTTCTCTGCAAATTGCTTCTATCACCTCTGGAATGCTCTGCAAGAGCAGTGTATTTCCCTCGTGTCTTCTTAATCCCCTGTTATTTTCATTATAAATTTAATTAAGCTCTTGTAGAGAACATTCCATGACATACGAGCTGAGTTTTGTTTTTCTGCCGGAGCGGGGACAGAAAGGAGCTGCTGAATTATGTGGCAATTGGATTTCTTTTTTTCTGGGTAAATATTTCAAATGACACCGAGCAGGGGAGACATTTGCTGAATCAATACAGCTGAGGCTGAGGGAAGGAGCTGCACAGGAAGCTCTGAGCATCCCAAGAATTCCTTCAGCCAGGCCTTTCCTCCTTGGGCAAAATTAGGGAATATCCAAAGCAGGTAAATCAGGGAAATGCCAAGCTTTTGGGTTTTTTTTTTTTTTTTTGGTGGTTGCAATAAAAAAGTCTATTTTTTACACTCCCTGCAACCCAAAATGTCACCAGCGTTTCATTTCATAACCTGCCCAGCTCCCCACTTCACCAATGGCAAATGTTAGAAATGAATCATTTCATTAAAATTTATTTTAAACGATATCTAAAGGCTCTGGTGCCAGAGCATTGTGAAAAACTGGGTTTGGACAAAATACACATCAATACCTCAAGCTCATACAAAATGAAAACTGCATTAGTAGAGGTTGGGCGTTTTTAACCCCTCTTTTTAACCCATTTAATCTCACATTATCAGGCAACAACAGCTCCCCTGCAGAGCCGGGGTTGTTTGTTTCTATTTCAGCCTCCTCCCAGCTCAAGGCCATGACAAGTCACCCTCCCAGCAGGCACGTTTGGGGACTCAGGAGTCACAGCAGGGCTGTCAGAGCTGCACACCAGGGCTCTCACTGTCACCAGGGAATCAAATCCACCGAGAAGATGTTTTTCACAGGACTCTGGAACATCTTCCTGGAGGAAAGGAATTATTTCTCCCCAGAGACATGACTCCAACCTTGACCTGCAAGCAGCCACATCTCGTGTGTGATTATTCTGGAATTTCTGTTCCCCGTGCTGCATCCATTTCAATACTCTCTGCCAGTGATTTCTCCTCCCTGCCTTGTTTTATTTGATTCTTGTTACAGAAAGGAGATGTCAGGAAATGTGACACATTGCTGTGCCAGCAGCAGGTGAGAATCTCACGATTCAATTCCCACCTGTGCCAGGGCCATTTTACACCAATTTTCTCTGTAGGAAAACATGGGATGAAAGCAATAAAAGCTGTGGAAGCCGTGTGTGTGCTGTGCACAGCTTAGCACTGCCTGCGTGAACAGGGGGTGCATAAATCCCTGCTCAGGAAGGATTCAGTAGGAAAGCACTGCCTAAAGTATCACCAAGCCAAAATGTTCTACAAGCTTGGAAAATAACTTGTCATCAAATAACTTCATTTTCTTTTACTCTCTGAGCGTTCACGCTCAAAAACTTCCATTTAAAAAGGGCAAATATTTTCCTGTAATCAGCAGGGGACAGGACAAGGTGCTTTAAGGCATCACGGCTGACGTGGGAAAGCTCAAGCTGCAGATTCCAGAGCTGGTGAATTTACAGGTCTGTCCTTCCTGGGATGAGCCTGGGCATGGGGATCTTCGCCTCGCTCAGAGTCCTGTTCCCAGCTTTGCTCCCCGAGGCCTCCTTGCCCTGGAGCAGGGTGATGATGTTCTCCCGCTGGTGCCTCACGGCCAGCTGCAGGGCCGTGCACCCCGTGATGTCCTCCACGTCCAGCAGGGCCCCTGCCTTCAGCAGGGTCTTGATGATGGCCATGTTGCCCTTGAGCACCGCCAGGTGCAGCGGGGTCCAGCCCACCTTGTTCCTGGCGTTGACGTCGGCCTGGCACTCCAGGAGGTTGATGACGCTGAGGAAGGAGCCCCTGAGCACGGCGAAGTGCAGGGGGGCCCAGTGGGACCTCTCGGCCGTGTTGGGGTCGGCCCCGCAGCGCAGCAGCTCGCTGACCACGGGCTCGTCCCCGTAGCGCGTGGCCAGGTGCAGCGGCGTCCAGTCCATGCCGCCCTTGGCGTCCAGCCGGGCGCGGCTGCCCTTCAGCAGCCGGATGATCTCGATGTGCCCCTTGAAGGAGGCCAGGTGCAGGGGCGTCCAGCCTTTGTCCGTCCTCAGCTCCACGTTGGCCCCGTATTTGATGAGTTTCTCGCAGATCAGGTACTTGCCCCTGACCACGGCCAGGTGCAGGGCGCTGTAGTGGTTCTGGTCCAGGCTGTTGACGGAGATGCCGTTCTTCAGCAGGTACTGCACCACCCTGAACTTGCCCCTCTCCACGGCCACGTGCAGCGGAGTCCTGAGGTTCTTCTGCTTCCTCTCCAGGTCGGCCCCCTGGCTGGCCAGCAGCTTGACCAGGCCGACGTGCCCGAAGCACGCGGCCACGTGCAGGGCGGTCTTGCCGTCCACCTCCTGCGTGTTGCAGTCGGCCTGGCGGGACAGCAGCACCCGCGCCACGTTCTCAAAGTTGTTCTGGGCCGCCAGGTGCAGCGGCGTCCACCCGTCGCGCTCCTGGGCGTCGGCGCGGGCCTGGTGGTCCAGCAGCAGCCGCACGGTGCGGTCGTCGCCGTGCTGGGCCGCGAAGTGCAGCGGGCTCCAGCCGTCCTCGTCGGCCGCGTTGACGTCGGCGCCGTGCTCGATGAGGACGGCGCAGATCTCGGGGAGCCGGCGCTGCACGGCCAGGAGCAGCGGGGTGCAGCCGCCGCCCGCCGCGCCGTTGACGCCGGCGCCGCGGCCCAGCAGGAAGCGCACCTTGCCCACGTTGCCCTGCAGCACCAGCAGGTGCAGCAGGGTCAGGCCGTTCTCCTGCACCCTGCCCAGCTCCTCGGGCCCCAGCTCCTCGGGGCACCCGGCCTCGCCCTGTGGAGGTGGGAGAGGAACCTCCTGGGGGTCCTTTCCTAAAGGCAGGGATGCAAAACGGGAGAAAAAGAGTGAAAAACTCCCAGGAAGGGAGGGAGAGCTTGTGGCTCTTTGTGGGATGACATGAAATGGAGTCATTTGAGAGATGAGGAATGTAAAATAAGGCCAGACATGCACTGGGACATTTGGCCTCTCTCTCACAGTACCTATTTCCTGAATAGTTCATTTTCCTTAACTTCAACTTTTCCTCAACCTCAACTCTTCCTTACTTTAAAATGTCCCCCACAAGGAAAACCTTATGAGCCACATCCTTCTGCAACAAAACAGACAACTTTTATAGCTTCCCCTTCAATTTTCAATTCTGAAGCCAGTCCCCTACTTACCCCCACTCCTGGTGTCTCGGGGGAAGGTGAACTCCTCTTTGTCACCCTTGTTTTCAGAAAGGAGGAAAGGAAAAGGATAAAACAGAGTGTTTATTTGCATTCTGTAATGTTTGCACGATGTCCTTTGCTGCTGCTCTGCAGTTTTGTGTCATCACTTGAGAGTTTTTTATCCAATCCTGTTTTTGCACCCAAAACTCAGCTAAGCCAGTCGTGGCACAGCAGGAATGGGGGAGCCTGAAGATGATCTCTGGATATCCATGAGCTTTTCCTCCTTGTGCTCATTTGCTCCCAAACACACCCATATTCTGCTTCCTGACTGCATGGCAGCATCCCAAAATGATTTCCTTTGTTGTTCAGGGACCCCCAAGCCCCTACTTCTTCTGGCCTCTGGTTTCTTGCACAGCTTGGCAAAACCCTCTAAATACCAATAATTCCCAACTCCTATCTCTCCCTGTTTTCTAGGCGTAATTACTCCAGTAGCTGGGATTACATCGTGACTATCCAGAAGCCTGATTTTTTTTCTTAGTCAGAGAAACATGGGGATTTCAAACTATTTAAAAACATTCTGTGAGAGTTGTTCAAACTGGAACATCCTCAGTTTTGTGCACACAGAACCCTGTGATTCTGTGCTTGCTTGAGTTTCTTTTAGTGACTGAGGCCACCATGATAAACCCACTTCACCTGGGCAGGTCCAGAAAAGGGTTTTCATCCCAGACTATTTATCATTCAGTGCATTTGTTAATTAATTTGCAGGTGTCTTATCCCCATAAATGAATCACAGAGGCACAGCCTGTGCAGACACCCCGTGAAGGTGCTGAGGTGCACCTTTGGGAAGGGAAAGAGCCTCAAGATCTGGTCAGAACGAGGAGCAGACTCGGTGGAACTACCTGAGAGGCTCAGGGGGGTTCTGCTCACCTGCTGGCTCCTGGAGATGGCCGGTTTGTGGGACATCTTCCTGACCAGGCGCTCGTTCTCCGGGTCCTGCACCAGGCTCTGGATCAGAGCCAGCAGCACGTCGGTCTCCACAGGGATATCTGCCAGGGCAGAGCAGTTCAGCTGTGCAGGCTGCCCCAGCTCCAGAGCCGGGCAGGAGCCGCGTGGGAAGGGAGGGAAAAGGGATGAGGGGATGTGTGACAGCAAAAGGGCACCCAGCCGTTCAACCTCGGAGGTGGAACTCGGAAAACTGGACACAAACCCTGCTTCCCAACCCACGGGGCTGACCCTTGGCTGATGCACACCCCAGTCCCACCTGCAAAGCTGGGCCTTTGCTTGGGGTCCTGGTCCCAGCACCTCTTCATCAGGTCGACCATCTGGTGGCACTCCCCGGGCCAGTCGTCCCTGACGAGCTCCAGCCCCGGCCTCTTCCCCGCTGCCACCTTCACGATGATGGCCATCATGTTGGCCCCTGGAAAAGTCCAGCACGCTCTGGGTGTTCTGCCTGGGAACAGGGCTGGAATAAACATTGCACGGGTGCAGGGTTGGTGTTTACCTGTGTAAGGCTTCTTCTGCATGAGCACCTCCCAGATGACGATGCCGAAGCTGCGGGAGAGGAGAGGCTGTGAGCGCTTGGACATGAAAGGCACTCACTGCTTCTGCCTTCTGGAGAAATGGGAAGATCGGGACAGAATTTCTTCAGGGGGGAAGGATTTAATCTCCCAGAGCAGAAGGATTTCATCTCCCAGGCCAAAAGGATCAGGCCTTGTGGTTCTGCCTCATGCATCCCCCGTAAGAGTGGGGTCATCACCCTCCAAAAGTGAATGAGTGACTTGGAGCCTTTCCTGGCAAAGTCAGGCTCTCAGTGCCTTTTTTCCACTTTATTCGCATTGGGCTTTTGAGCCCTTGGCTCCTGCAAGTTCCTGTGGCTGTGCAAATCCTCCTTTCCCTCTACCCTCTGTGCTGCAAAAGCCAAGGAGCCAAGGAATCTCCAGCCATGGATGTGGAACTCCTGTGAATGTGCTGCAAAGCTCCTCGCCCAAAAGGACAAAAGCCACGCTGAAATCTCTTCTCTGCCTGTTCCTGACCAAAATGAAGCTGAACACTGAGGCAGATAAGGCAATATTGGAATTGTTTTAAAATCAATCTCAGCAGCGACTGTGATGAAAGAGCAGCACTGGCTGTGGTGGGCTCTGCTCTCACTTGTCTTTGGGAACAGGGTGTGATGGCACCTGGGGCAGTGCAGCCTGCAGCTCCCTTGGGAGGGTGCATTGGGATGTTGATTATCCACAGAGAACCCCCCTCCTTCTCAGTCTCCACACACTGGGGCACCCCAGTGTGTCCCTCACATTCTAGGAGGCAGAAAACCAGAATTTAAACCAATTGAGGCAGTGTCCAGCCCGCCTCACTGGGTGTCAGAGCCCGGGGACACCCCTGGGTGCCCTGGGAACACCCCTGGTTGCCCTGGGCCAGCCCTCACCTGTACACATCATACTTGATCCCCGGGGGTTTGCTGTTCTGCAGGAACATTTCGGGGGGGATGTAGCTCAGGGTGCCCCTCAGAGCCGAGCTCTCGATGTACTGCATCCTGCTGGATTGCTCCATCCACTTGGACAGCCCGAAGTCGGAGATCTGCAAGCAGGAACAGGGAAGCTGCCCCAAAATGCTCGCACTCACCCTCCTGCGGTGCCCATCTTTGGGATCAGGGGCAGGGGGAGGTGTGAGCAGCTGGAGCTTGACAAAACCCTGACAAGCTGCAGCCACTGAGCACAGCTGGAGCCTTCAATTCCCAGTGCTGGCCCAGAGTCCCCGTGTGATCCTGAGAACACCGTGTCATTTGCTCAGCAGCTGCTTGTTAAACGCCCCACAGGTCACTCTTTCATGCGTGTTCCTGAAGAACCTGATTTACTGGGGCTCTGGACCTGTCTGGCAGAAATAACCTCAGGCCGTACCTTGACGTGCATGTTCCCATCCAGGAGGACATTCCCTGGCTTCAGATCCAAGTGCAGCAGAGGAGGGCTCATGCTGTGCAGGAAATTCATGGCCAAGCCCATCTCATGGATCACCCGGAATTTCAGCTGCCAGGACATTCTGTGGGTGGGAAGGATCCTCTCCAAGGACCCCCTGGCCATGTATTCCATCACTATCCCCAGAGGGCTGTTGCACACCCCGTAGATGGTGACAATGTGCTGGAATTTGATTTTCTCCATCTTGCTTGCCTCCTCCATTAGGCAGTTCATGCTGGTCCTGGAAAATGGAAAATAAAAAATAAAAAATTAAAAAAAAATACAGCGGGAGCAAGAAATTTTATCAGTTGATTCGCAGGCTCAGTAACTCTGTAGTAACTTAGTAACACCCAGCCTTTCCGAGCACTGCCTACCCCAAAAAGATTCATCCCAAATTCCCCCTTGAGTTGATGACAATGCTGCCACACAGGGATATTTTGCAGATTAAAATCTGACATGAACGGCGCTGTGACCTCTCAAAATGAGCTGAGGTTTATTTGGTGGTTTATTCAGCCACCACCAGGAACGAGATGAAAAACTTGCACTTGTTTCAATCCCTGGCAGTGAGGACAGAGAGCCTGTGCTGCCACGCTGGTGGAATGGCTTTAAACTGCCCCAGGGCAGGGTTGGATGGCGAGGAATTCTTCCCTGTGAGAGCGAGGAGGGGCTGGCACGGAATTCCAGAGGCTGCCCCATCCCTGGAAGTGTCCAAGGCCAGCCCGGGACAGTGGAAGGTGCCTTGGCCACGGCAGGGAGGATTCAGATGAGCTTCAGAGCTCCTCCCAGCCCAAAGCACTGTGTGGTCCCATGAAATTCCCAGTGTTTCCCTGGCAGCAGGGTGCCAGGAGCTGGCACAGCTCCATGCCAGGCCTTGGCCACTCCTGCAGCTCCTCCTGTGCCCGCAGCTCTGTCCCTGGGCACGGTGACTCTGCTCCCTGGGGAAGCCTGGCATGGCTCTGCTGGCTGCCAGCTCTGGCAGACCTGTTCCTCCAAATTCTCCAAAGGCTCACCCCTCCCGACCTGCTGAACGAGTTTGGGGGAGCAGCCAAGCAGCAAAGTGCCAGGAGTGCCTTTAAAAAGTGCCTTTAAAATGGAGCTGAGCTGCCAGCAATTAGGCCAGGCCATTAATTGATCTAAAATGGTTCAGCCAAGCAAAATCTTCTGCCAGACTTCCTCTAGCAGGCTCCTCACAGTGAGAGCTACCCGTGGGTTGAGGAATCTTGGGTATTTTACTACAATTAATAAGATACCAAATTAAAATGGATTATTTATTTTTTCCCCCACAAACAAGAACAAAATGCAAATGTAGAACCTGCAGAGCAAACTGAGGACAGTCAGTGCTCAGTCTGAACTCAGTTGTTGTCTGTAACAAGAAATCACAAGAGTGAGATTTTTATCCAGGCAGGATCCTTCCAAATTGAAGATAATAAAATTTTAGATTAAATAAGTCCATCAACTCTGCTGTTTTTCCATCAGCTCTGCCTGTATTGGATGTGTTATCAGCAGTGGCTGTGATTACCTGGCCCCTCTCCATCTCCAGACACAAGGTGGGCACCAGAAGAGTCTCTGCAGGTGAGACACGGAGCAGGAAGCAGCGAGGAGCTGCAGGTGCACCACGGAGAGGAAAGAGATGTCTGGAGGCTACGGGAGCAGGGCAGCAAAACCAGCTGTAAATCCTCTGCCCCTCATCTTTAAACCTGATGATTAATTCAGTTTGATGGATTCACCTCAGCCCCAATGTCCAGTGCAAGCTGCAAATAACCCACCAGGCTGCTTTTATCCGTGTGGAGGGTGCTGACCTCAGCCAAGCTGCACATAACCCACCAGGCTGCTTTTATCCATGTGGAGGGTGCTGACCTCAGCCAAGCTGCACATAACCCACCAGGCTGCTTTTATCCGTGTGGAGGGTGCTGACCTCAGCCCCAGGCTTCAGCCCTGCTCTATTCCCCGTGCTCCTTATGCACCCACACGAGACAGGGAAGGCAGACCTCCTATTTCCCACTCCCTCTGGGTACCCAACCCTTCCCGGGGAGCAGAAGCTCCTTGTGCAGAGTTTTATCCCCCAGTCCACCCAGCTGGGATGGCCAGAGCAGAGCAGAGCAGAGCAGGGGTTACCTGTCCAGGCTGGAGTCCTGCAGCAGGTACGGGGAGCACTTCACGGCATAGACCGTCCTCCACCTCCTGTGCTTCACCTGGTACACGTGGCCAAAGCCCCCGCTGGCCACCCGCAGCCACTCATCCTCGAAATCCTCCTTGCTGAACACGGTCAGGCTGCCCAGCCCGCCCTGCTCGGTGCCCATGGCACAGCTGGCTCTGCCTGCCTGCTGGGGAGGCACGGGAGCTCCTCCTGCCCTGCCCTGCCCTGCCCTGCCCTGCCCGGGGAGGTGGGGATTCACCCCACGGAGCCCTGGCAGCTCCTGCCAAGGGGTGGATCCTCACTGGGGCTGCTCACATATTCTGCTTTTCACACGCGGCTCAGCTCCAGCCTGGCAGGGTGGCTCTGCTCTCTCGTATCCAGCACTGGGTGGGCAAATCCTCCAAGAATTCCAGGTGGGAATGGTGCAGAGGACAAACCTTCAGTGAATTCAACAAGCCTTCAGTGAATTCTACATATTCCCAGTGAATTCTACATATTCCCACGTGGCTCAGCTCCAGCCTGGCAGGGTGGCTCTGCTCTCTCGTATCCAGCACTGGATATCCTCCAAAAATTCCAGGTGGGAATGGTGCAGAGGACAAGCCTTCAGTGATTGCTCCGTGCTGAGGATGGGATTCCTCAGCTGGGGCATCGGCACAGCCTGGGGGAAAGGGAGGTGGGAACTGGGGCAGGGTGAGGCTTGGAGGGAACAGAGAAATCCGGCAGGCAGAAATTGTACATGAGAGATGTGGAAAACACTCCAGAAAGAACTGAGGGGAAAAACCCCAGAAACAGCTGGCTGGAGAGGTGGAAAACACTCCAGAAAGATGAAAAACTGAGTTATTAAAAAAACAAACCCAGAAGCAGCTGGATGGAGACATGGAAGACACTCCAGAAAGATCAGAGGAAAACCCCCCAGAAGTAGCTGGACGGAGAGGTGGAGAACACTCCAAAAAAGAAGAAAAACTGAGTTATAAAAATCCCAGAAGTAGCTGGATGGAGAGGTGGTGAACACTCCAGAAAGATAAAAAACTGAGTAAACCCCCCCACGCCCCAGAGGTAGCTGGAGGGAGAAGTTCTAGAAAAAACACTCTAGAAAGATAAAGAGCAGGAAAAAAACCCAAAACAACCAGAACTGGCACGTGAGTGCATGAGGCTGGGAAAAAAACTCAGCAGAAATACCAGAAATGTGGCAAACCAGAGCAGTTCCCTCAGGGATAAAATAAAATCTCCCTGAAGCGGGTGTTTGGAGGAGCACAGACTGGTCAGAGCAGTTTAAGCCTCACCATGTGAGCACCAGGAGCAGCGCACACACCTCCAGCTGAAAAGGGGTTTAAAACCCTCGTCTGGGTCTTGTGCATTTGTGTCTTTAACGCCTCAGCTCTCTCTGGAGGTAGCTGAGTGTCAAAGACAAGGTGGTGCCGATTTCCTCGGTGCTGCTGCAATACAAATAATAATTAGCACTGCTGCAGGGTAATTGTCTCACTGCCAGCAAGCCTTGGCCTGGGAGTTTTAGTTCTGTGGCAGAATCTTGAGGAAATCCTTGGAGGAAGCCTGGCCCAGGTGGAAATGTGGGTTACTTGTGTTACACTGACCCCAGGGGCTCCGGCAGTGCACTCCCTTCTTTGAAGGAAAGAAGGGGGAAAAAGGAAAAAAAGGCTCCGCAGCATTTAGGAAGGAAAAAACCCCAATTAGAAGGTGATTGCTGCCAGTTCCCTGGCACTCCCCAGGAGCTGCCCACCCGGAGTGATGCCCTGCTCCCCTCCGCTCCCAGCTGCCAACACAATTTTGGAGCTGGGACAAGGACAGAGAGCCCCAGTCACCCCCGTGCAGGCACAGAAACACAAACGCTGCGAGGCTCAGGTTTATTGCAGAGTTCAGCAGGAGGGGAACACTCAGCCCACGGCTGCAGAGGGGCAGCAGCTGCTGCTTCTCTCCCTCCCCACACCTTCCAGGGGCCATTCCGGGCCAGCAGCTCAGGAGTTCCGGCTCTGAGGGCAGCAGGGACAGGAGGTGAGGTCCTGCTGGTCGTCCCCAGCACAGGCAGGCACGTCCCTCCCTGCCTGCCTCCCCAGAGGTGCTCTCCTTGCTCACTCTCCCGGTGCTGCAGCTGCTGCAGGAGGTCCCGGATAAGATGGAGCAGCCCCAGCTCCTCTGGGACAGGGGGATGTGGGGCTGGGGCCTGGAGGGGGCTCTCACAGCCACCCCCTAAAGCCCCCGGGAGAGCCCCGTTTGTGTCCCCCATCCTATGGATGCCTTTCCCCAGTGCATTCCAGCAGGTTCTGCTACTGGAGTTCCTCTCTGACCATCAGTGGGGACGTGGAGAAAACAGCAAAGGATTGAAGGGCCAGGAGGAGGGCACTTGGCCCCTCGGGGGTGAGAGAAGCTGCAAATCCGAGGGGACACATCTCTGGGGCTCTGGGTCCTGTCCATGTGCCCAATTCCATCCTTTTCCCCACCACCTCTCCCTGGTGGCAGGCTCCAGAGCACGGTGCTGGATTTCAGCTGGTTCCTGCCCCCTGCTCTCCCTCTGCTGCCCCTTGCTGTGCCCAGCCAGGCCTGGCTCTGCTGGCGCTGGCAGCTGGGCACTGCGGCCATTCCTCCTCTGCCCTGCAGTCTGTGGGCTCTGAGGCAGAGGGAGGAGAGGCAGGCTGGGGGCAGAGGTGGCATCTCCTGCTCCCTGCTCAGCAGGAGCTCTACAGAAGCAAAGCACATTCAGCTGCTTCTCTGGTGGCTGGGGGAGCTGCAGGAGCAGTTCAGCTGCTGGGATCACAGCCCGTGGAATTCTCCAAGCGGGGGATAACGGCTGGGCTTGGCTCTCTGCCGCTGGTGCAGCCACAGCCCCATGAAAGCAGTGCCCAGCACGGCACAGCCAGCCAGGGCCCCCAGCAGGACGGGCAGCAGCGTGGCAGGAGCAGCACCTGGACACACAGAGAGGGAATGGAGCAGTGAGAGGTGTTCTTTGCACAAACAAGCACAGCCACAAGGAGTTAGGGATGGTGCCAGCAGGTTTGGAGAAGTCTCTCATGTTTTACCAGCTCAGTGTCGCTCTTTTCTAATAGCTATAAACATTTAATTAACATCAAACAGCTTCTGTGTTTCACCTATGAACACTCCTGACCTATGGCCAGCCTCATTCTGCTCCAAAATTCTGCAGCTCTTTACAGACAGAACATTCTGCCTCATTTTCTCCTCTTTCCGCCACCTAAAGCTTCAGTTCCTCCTCAGGGTGCCTTTGGAACTCTGCTGGATGTGACACTGATTAACCCCCACGTCTGGGATCCAGGGAGGCCAAAGCAAAGGTGAGGAGTTGTTGGGATATAACCTAACCAAGAAAGTTGTGAAAAATGTGCTGGTTTTCCTGCAGCAGGGAAAGCTGAGCACAAACCTCTGCAGGAGAAACGAAACCAGGAGAGCCCCACCTTCCACTGGCTTGTACAGAAACCTGTTGTTCATCCTCCAGACGGGCCCGAGGGAGACCAGCTTGTGCAGGTTTCCGTGGCTGGTCCTGTCACTGGGCTGGGCAAGGGGCTCCACGCTTTCCAAGCAGCCCTGGGAAAGAGATGGAAAACACCTGGGAGTGTCCTGAACAGAGCCTCCTGCCCCAGGGCCTCCTCAGTCTTTTCCACCTCTGCTGTCGTTCCTAAAGGTGAATTTCCAATCCTTGGGCCAGCGCGTGTGTAAATCTTAATTCCCTGATTTCCTTTTCTTAGGGATGACCAACTATTGCCACCCTCCCACACCATTAACTCCTCTCCCAGACTTTAAGCAGGGATTGCCCATGGGGTGACCTTGGAGTGGAGGCTCTGGAAGCACCAAATCCCTCCTGACTGGGTGGGATCCCTCGTGTTCCTGTGGGAGCAGGTCCCCCCTCAGTACCTGCTCACATCCCGGCAGGCCTGGCAGGCAGACCCTCAGGTCGCAGTGCAGGTAGGCCACGGAGTGGTTCAGCATCTGGAACAGCTGGATGGAGAAGCTGGTGGCCCTGGAGCTGCCACCGTCCAGCAGCTGGATGTGTCTGCACTCCAAGGGCAGCCTGGCAGGGGCAAACAGCACACAGCTCCAGATGCCAGCTCTGCACAAGCTGCACAGCACAGCCCTGCAGCCCCGTCCGAGGGGCAGGAAATCCAACACCAGCGTTCCCTGCTGGAGCTGCCTGCTCAGAGCCCAGAGCAGCAGAGCTGCTTCCAGAGGTCGGTTTTGCTGTAGTGTGCCCATCACCCCCGGAGCTGCTGGAATCCACATTTCACCCTGCTGAGGGTCCACAAACCCTGGGCAATGACCCTCCCGTGCCCCTGGGGGGCTGAAATGGGGTGTGGGGTTCCAAATGGCTGAACCCTGCCCTGCCCTGGCTGTGCCTCCCCAGCAGGAAGGGGATGCTGCAGCCCTGTGACAGCCCCCGGGGGGAGCAGGACGGGTTGTTCCCACAAATCCTAAACAAAGGGAGGTGCTCCCATTCCCACCTGCGGAAGAGGCAGCACTGAGCCCCCGCAGCCCCGGGGCTGGCCGAGGGGGTCACGCAGCACGAGTGCACCTGCAGCAGGGCCTGGCTGTCGCTCTGCAGGGCCACCAGAGCCACGAAGGTGTCCCCGGGGGCTGTGTCCCCTGCGGGGCTCAGGCTCAGCCGCACCGAGTGGTTCCCGGCGCCGCAGGAGTCGCTCACGATGGCGAGCCTGGGGACAGAGGGGACAAAGGGAACGGAGTGAAAGGCGAGCATGGGGACACAGGGGACAAAGGGAACGGAGTGAAAGGCGAGCATGGGGACACAGGGGACAAAGGGAACGGAGTGAAAGGCAGCCCGGCTGCAGCAGCAGAAGCCAAAGGGAGCCAGCCCCCGGTACTTGCCCGTCCAGCGCGGTGCCATCCGAGCGCAGCCCCCTGCTCCGCTGCCAGTCGCTCCGCAGCGCTCCGGGCTCCGGCGTCACCGCTGTCCCCAAGGCTTCAGCCGCTCCGTCTGTCACCTCCCTGCTCCAGCCCGACTCCTCCGTGCCCGGCAGCAGCCCCGGGGCCCCGTCCGTGCCCGCAGCCCCCAGCCCGGGCTGCCCCGGCGCCGTCCCAGCCCCGCTCCCGCCGGGGCTCCGGGGGCTCGGCGGGCCCGGGGACACCCGGGGAAGGGGCTCCGGGTCCCCGCCAGGCACAGCGGGCACGGCAGGGCCCTCAGGAACCAGCCCGTCAGCGGGGACAGCAGCTGCTGGGGCTGTGGGCAGCCGGGCAGCGGTGCCAGGGCCGGAGTGACCAGGGTCCGGTTCCATGGCATCCTCCTCCTGAGGAGGGGACACCTCCAGAGCGGGGGACACCTCCTCCAGAGGGGGGGATACATTCTCCTGAGGATGGGATACGTTCTCCTGAGGATGGGACACCTCCAGAGCATGGAACATCTCTTCCAGAGGGTGGGATACGTTCTCCAGAGGGTAGGATACATCTTCCAGAGGGTGGGACACCTCCAGAGCATGGAAAATCTCCTCCAGAGGGTGGAACACCTGCTCCAGAGCATGGGATACGTTCTCCTGCGGGTGGGATACCTCTTGCAGAGGGTGGAACATCTCCTCCAGAGGGTGGGATGTCTTCTCCAGAGGGTGGGATATGTTCTCCTGAGGGTGGAACATCTCCAGAGGGTGGAACACCTCCTCCAGAGGATCAGATATGTTCTCCAGAAGATGGAACATCTCCAGAGGGTGGGATACAGTCTCCTGAGGGTGGAACATCTCCTCCAGAGGGTGGGATACATTCTCCAGAGGGTGGGACACCTTCTCCAGAGCGTGGAACATCTCCAGAGGGTGGGACACCTCGTCCAGCGGGTGGGACATGTTCTCCAGCAGGTGGGATATGTTCTCCAGAGGGTGGGACACATTCTCCAGAGGATGGGACACGTTCTCCAGAGGATGGGACACGTTCTCCAGAGGGTGGAATACCTCCAGCAGGAGCCTGGCTGATGCCGGCTGTGCAGCTGGCACGGGTGCCTGGGTGGGCAGCTGCCTGGTGGGGGCTGCATCTCCTCCTGCTGCCCCCTCAGCGCTGCCCAGCGCCGCAGGGAGCTGCCCCGAGGGCTCCAGCCCCAGCCTGGGCTCGGGCTGCCCCGCTGGGCCCGGCAGGAGGAGCAGCTCTGTGCCTCTGAGCGGGGCAGTGCCACCGGCACCCTTGGGCGCGGGCAGAGCAGTGCCCGCTGCTGCAGCCTGCCTGGGGCTGGCATGTCCCCCCAGGGCAGGGACAGGGCCCGGCAGGGCTGGAGTCAAACCCAGCTGGTGTCCCAGGGCTGCTGGCGGTGGCTGTGCTGTCCTGGCCGGTGGGGACACGCTGCTGCCCAGGGAGCCAGCGGCTCCTGCTGCCCCTGGCCCCGGGCTGGGCTGGGAGGAGAGCTCGGCAGGGGCAGGGCCAGGAGAGCTGGCAGCCATCCCTGCAGGGCTCAGCACGGCCATGGCTGTTCTCCCTCCTCCTTCGGTGGGGAGCAGAGCCTGCTCTGCTGCTGCTGCGGGGCTCTGGGTGCTCGTGAAGGGCTGGGGCACAGCGGGGCTCAATGCCAGCTCCAAACCTTGAGTGGCACCAGGTGTCCCAGCAGTGGTGGGCAGTGGAGCTGCTGTGGCAGGAGCAGGGACTGCAGGCCGGGCTGTGCTGCCCGCCGCGGGTTCCCTGTGCCCCTGCCCAGCTGGAAGCACAGAGGAGGCTGGGGATGTGCTGGGAGCTGCTGGAGATGGCAGCAGCTCGGTGCCTGGCAGCCTTTGAGGGGAGGGCTGCAGGGCTTTGGTGCTGGGGAGTGCCCTGGGAGGGGGTTTGGAAGGCAAACAGCCCGTGCAGGGGGCACGGGCTGGGCTGGGGGTGGGCACCGAGCCCCCCTGCCCTGCGGGTCCTGTGCTGCTCCCAGGCTGGGCAGGCTCTGGGGAGCCCCGTGGTCCCTTTGCTGCCAGGAAAGCAGCTCCAGGTGAAGATTGTGGCCTTTCAGTGGTGAAAAACTCCCTGGGGGAAGATTGGAGGCGCTGAGTGGACACCAGCTCTGGTGGCACAGGGGAGGTGCCAGGCTCTGCTGCCAGGGAAAGCAAAGCAGTGCCCGTGGCCTGCTGGGGATGGGGAGCAGGAATCTGCATCTCCTCGGGTAGCCCGTCCAGGGTCTGCACCGTGGGGCTCATCCTTGGCTCCAGCACATGGCCCGGGGCTGAGGGGACAGCTGGGGACAGCCCCCCGAGGGCTGAGGGGACAGGATTAGCTGGCACTGGCTCAGAATTCACTTCTGCTCTCTCTGCTTGCTGCTCGGGCACAGTGGGCAGGGCAGTTCCAGGTCCCACAGACTTCCCAGTGGGGCAGGAGGCACTGGTTTTCTCTGGGGTACCCTGGCTGCTCCCAGTTGTCCCCACACTGGTGGCCAGGTGGGCCATTCTGTCACCCTGAGGAGAGGGCAGCAGGACAAACACAGGCCTGACCAGGACCAGGCTGGACGGGCTCAGGTGGGAGTTTGCAGGGTCCAGCACCGAAGAGTTGGGTGCTGCCAGGATCTGCTGGATGGAAAGCAGCCCCCCAAGGCTGGAGCTGGGGAATTCGGGGGGCAGAGGGGAGTCCTGCATGGGCTGCAGGCAGATCATGCCATCGGTGCTCTTCAGCACGAAGGACAAGTGTGGGGACGACGGCAGCAGGGCCAGGGGGTCCCCTCGGGCTGTGCTGGGGGTCTCAGCAGCTGCAGCAGGGGATGTCCTGAGCTGGTGCACCAGAGCTTGTGCCAGGGCTGCTGGCACCTCCCTGGGCACCCCTGGGCCGGGCTGGGCTGGGGGGGACCCGGGGTGGCCTCCCTGGGCATGGGAGGAGAACAGGGCAGGAGCTGCCAGCTCGGTGGGGCTGGGGGGGACACGGCTGGGAACTGCCTGGTCCCTGTGCCTGAGAGCTCCAGAGGGGCTGGGGACAGGGCTGGAGAATGGGAACAGGGCTGGAGAATGGGGTTTGGGGACAGGGCTGGCTGCTGGGGACAGGGCTGGAGAATGGGGTTTGGGGACAGGGCTGGCTGCTGGGGACAGTGCTGGAGAATCAATTTTGGGGACAGAGCTGGCTGGGGTTATTTGAGGAGAATCAGTTTTGTGGATGGGGCTGGCTGGTGGGGTCAGTGGTAGAGAACTAGGTTTGGGGACAGGGCTGGCTGCTGGGGACAGGGCTGGAGAATGGGGTTTGGGGACAGGGCTGGCTGCTGGGGACAGGGCTGGAAAATCAATTTTGGGGACAGGGCTGGCTGGTGGGGACAGTTGAGGAGAATCAGTTCTGGGGACAGAGCTGGCTGGTGGGATCAAGGCTGGAGGATCCGTTTTGGGGACAGGGCTGGCTGGTGGGATCAAGGCTGGAGGATCCGTTTTGGGGACAGGGCTGGCTGGTGGGATCAAGGCTGGAGGATCCGTTCTGGGGACAGAGCTGGCTGGTGGGGTCAGGGCTGGAGAACCAGGTTTGCTCCTTCTCCCCGTGCTCACCTGCAGCATCCCAGCCAAGGCTCCCTGGGGCACAGGAGGGGCAGAAGCTCCTTGGAGCTGGGAGCCAGAGGCAGGAGGTGAGGATGAGGTGCTCGGGGTGTGCAAGGCCATGAGCTGCATCCCGGCTCGAGCAGCAGCAGAGGCAGCAGGAGGCTGGAGCCCTGCTGGGACAGAATCCCAGGGCTGGAGGTCGCCATTCCCAAAGGTGGGCATTCCTGCAGAGAGGGCAGGTGTTGCTTCTTTGAGCTCTTTGGTAGTTGGGGAAGGTTTGGATGTGGAAATCCACAGCTGGGTTAGTGAGGATGAGCTCGGAGGAGGCTGTGGGCTCTCAGGGGAGGGAGGTTTTCCAGGGCTCCCTGTCACTGCCCAAGGAGCAGCATCTCCTTGGAGTGCCATTTCCTGGGAGCTGCTGCTGCTCTCTGGGGGAAGGTGCTTGCTGCAGTTGAGAGCCCTGTGCAAAGAGAGGAGCTGCTGTCCATCCCTTGTGCCAGCTTGGGATGGAGCTGGAAGGGATTCCTCAGGAGCTGGAGCTTCCATCCAGAATGAAGAAGAATTCACGGTGCCTGCGGGGAGGGTGTGAGGAGCAGGCAGCTGGGCTGGGTGTCCTGAGCCCTTTGTGACAGCTGAGCTTGAATTCCTGCCTTTGCTGCCCGTGCTTTCCTGCTGCAGGGACAGAGGGGAGAGCTGGACGGGCCTGGCCTGGCTCGTCCTGGAATGGACTGAGCCCAGCTCCCCCGGAGCTGGCTGGGCTGGGGTGGCAGAAGTTCCAGCTCCAGCATCCGAGCTCTGAGTGCTCCTCAGGCGGGCAGGTGCCACCCCTGCTGTGGGGCTGGTGGCCGTGGGCCCTTTCCCTGTGGGCAGCATTCCCGTGGGCCCTTTCCCTGTGGGCATCACTCCCATGGGTGTCATTCCTGTGGGCATCACTCCTGTGGGCCCTTTCCCTGTGGGCAGCACTCCTGTGGGCATCATTCCTGTGGGCATCATTCCCGTGGGCCCTTTACCCATGGGCATCATTCCTGTGGGCCCTTTCTCTGTGGGCAGCACTCCCGTGGGCACTTTCCCTGTGGGCATCACTCCCGTGGGTGTCATTCCTGTGGGCAGCACTCCTGTGGGCCCTTTTCCTGTAGGCCCCTTCCCTGTGGGCATCATTCCTGTGGGTGTCATTCCTGTGGGTATCATTCCTGTGGGCATCATTCCTGTGGGCCCTTTCCCCGTGGGCAGCACTCCCGTGGGCAGTATTCCTGTGGGTGTCATTCCTGTGGGCAGCATTCCTGTGGGCCTTTTCCCTGTGGGCATCACTCCCATGGGTGTCATTCCTGTGGGCATCACTCCTGTGGGCCCCTTCCCTGTGGGCAGCACTCCCGTGGGCCCTTTCCCCATGGGCCCTTTCCCTGTGGGCAGCATTCCCATGGGCATCACTCCTGTGGGCCCTTTCTCCGTGGGCATCACTCCCGTGGGTGTCATTCCTGTGGGCAGCACTCCTGTGGGCATCACTCCTGTGGGCCCTTTCTCCGTGGGCATCACTCCCGTGGGTGTCATTCCTGTGGGCAGCACTCCTGTGGGCAGCACTCCTGTGGGCCCTTTCCCTGTGGGCATCACTCCCGTGGGTGTCATTCCTGTGAGCAGCATTCCTGTGGGCCCTTTCCCCGTGGGCCCTTTCCCCGTGGGCCCTTTCCCCGTGGGCAGCACTCCCGTGGGCAGCCCGCCCTCCCCTGCCCTTCCCAGGGAGATCCCAGCTCCTGGGGGAAATGCAGATGCTGCCCCTTCTCTCCTTGGCAGATGAAAATCGAGCGCTGGGGTCAGAAGAGAAGTCTCAGGGCTTGGCACCTCCCTGCGCTTGGTGGCAGGAGGGGAAGAGAGAGCCGTGACCTGGGGAGGGTCCTGGTGTGCCCCTGCCCCGGAGCTGGCAGGGCTGGGAGCAGCCCCAGGAGCAGCTCCAGGTTCTCTCTGCAGGGCTCTGGGAGCCTGTGATCCCTGCAGGGAGAAGCTCCAGGGCTTCCCAGGAGATGAGTGTCCATCCTGGGGGTTGGGGGCTGCTGTGCGCAGGCTCCCGGGCAGCAGGGCTGTTCTGTTTGCAGCTCTCCCGGTGCGGGCCACGGGCTCAGGGCTTGTTCCAGAGGTGGGAGCGGCTCCTGGGCTCTGGAAGGTCCCCTCAGCCCAGTCCCCCTCGGTGACGGGCTCGGGGCTGGGCCGGGCTGCTCCAGCAGAGCTCAGGGCCAGCGCCCCGCTGCCAGCACGGCCACTCCTGGAGGCACCTGGGGACACAGAACAGCCCTTGGGCTCAGCTGGAGTCAGCCCTAAACTGCTCCAGCAGCACCAGCACAGCTGAACCGAGCAGCACTGCCTGCACCAGGGCCACACGGGAGCTCTGGCACTGCCAGCCCCAGTGCCAGGCCTGTCCCCATTGCCATTCCCAGTCCCCATCCCATTCCCAGCTGTGCCACCCTCCTCCTCTGCTGCTGCCATGCAGCACCACCTGGAGCACCCAAGGCATGAAGCAGCCAGAGGCAGGAAAGCAGCAGGAGCAGAGGCAGGAAAGCAGCAGGAGCAGAGGCAGGGAGGCAGGAAAGCAGCAGGAGCAGAGGCAGGGAGGCAGGGAGGCAGGAAAGCAGCAGGAGCAGAGGCAGGGAGGCAGGAAAGCAGCAGGAGCAGAGGCAGGGAGGCAGGAAAGCTGCAGGAGCAGAGGCAGGGAGGCAGGAAAGCAGCCGTTCTGGAGCAGAACCAAGCCCAGCACTCACCAGACAATTCCAGCAGTGCAGCTGCCAGCAGGACAAAGAGGGGGAATTTTTCCTGCATCTCCTGAGCCATCCCAGTGAAGAATATCCCAGCTGGCAGCAGCTCCCTGGGGAGCCAGGGCTGCCTCCCAGCGCTGGGCAGGTGCTGCTCTGCAGGGCAGCAGAGGGTTGGGTCACTTTATAAGAGCTTAGGCCACACACCAACCAATAACCTGGTCCAGGAAAAAAAACCAAAACCCTGCACCAATTGGAATCAATCGGTTTTTAACAAAAGAGCAGAGGTGGGCAGGTGGACTGTGCATCCAAAAGGTGGGAAATGTGCCTGTGAACACCAGAGCAGCCCTGGGGGAAGGGTTGAATCCCTCCCTGGGGGGCTGGGGGAGGATGTGGAGGGGTTTGGGTGCACCCAGAGGAGGGGAACAGAGCTGGGAGTGCCTCCTGCCAGGCTCAGGGCTCTGGGGTTGCCCACTTGGGAGAAAAGCAGGCTCAGGGGAGACCTCCTGGCTCTCTGCAGCTCCCCAGGAGGACATGGAGACATGGAGGGGAGTTGCTGAGTTCAAACTGGGTATTAGGAGGCATTTTTGGCTAAAAAGGGGGTAAAATACTGCAAGGGTTCCCTGGAGAGGGGATTTTGTACAATGCCCTGGACACACTCTGACTCCTGCTCAGCCCTGGAGTGCTCAGGCAGCTACCCTGGCTGAAGGTGTAGCTCCTTTTGAACTGAACTATTCTATAATTCTGATTTTTTTTCCAGTTTGTGCCAATAAAAACGTCCACAGGGATCAGCCTGGATCCCAGGGAGGAACAGAAACCGCAGTGAAACCAGCGCAGAACTCAAACCTTCCTGAGAGCCCGGGGGAGCCCAGAGGCTTCTCGGGCACCGTCACAGCTCCACCCTTTTATTTCAGCCATGAAGCCCCTAAATAACTGCAAACATTCCCTGCAGGCAGCACCCAGCAGGAATCTCTCAGTGCCAGGCACACAAACCTGCAGCCAGGCTGAGAGAGGATCCTGACACAGCCCTGCCTGTGTGAGGGCACTGAACACCTGAGCACAGGCAGATAAGGGCCCTAATGACAGCTGGGAACAACAATATTCTCCATTATTCAACAATATTCTCCATTATTCAGCACTATTCTCCATTATTGGACAATATTCTCCATTTTCCAGCACTATTCTCCCCGCTCTCCAGGCTGAGCCAGGTTTCCAGCAGGAGCCCCCTGACCCCAGTGCCAGCCCAGCCCTGCCCTCACCTTCCTGGTGGGACCAAGGGCAGGGCCCTGCAGCTTTTTCCCCTCCCTGGAAGGAAAATTCCTGCCACCTGCAGAGCACCTGAACGCCCCAGGTGGGGTTTGTTACCTGTGTGGGCAGGCTGTACCCCCAAACCCCCCAGATGGTGAAACTGAGGGGATGCATTGCACGTTCTCCATCCCAGAATATCCCTCCTCTCCAGGGGAATCCAGAATATCCTCCTCTCCGGGGGGATCCAGCTGCTCTCTCTCTGGAAAATTCCGATTAAACTGAGGGGATCCACTGCACATTTTCCATCCCAGAATATCCCTCCTCTCCGGGGGGATCCAGCTGCTCTCTCTCTGGAAAAAGCTGATTAAACTGAGGGGATCCATTGCATGTTTTCCATCCCAGATTATCCCTCCTCCCCAGGGGGATCCAGCTGCTTTCTCTCTGAAAAAGCTGATTAAACTGAGGGGATCCATTGCACATTTTCCATCCCAGAATATCCCTCCTCTCCAGGGGTGTCCAGCTGCTCTCTCTCAGGAAAATTGATTAAACTGAGGGGATCCATTGGATGTTTTCCATCCCAGAATATCCCTCCTCTCCAGGGGTGTCCAGCTGCTCTCTCTCAGGAAAATTCTGATTAAACTGAGGGGATCCATTGCATGTTTTCCATCCCAGAATATCCCTCCTCTCCAGGGGGGTCCAGAATATCCCTCCTCCCCAGGGGGATCCAGCTGTTTTCTCTCTGGAAAATTCTGATTAAACTGAGGGGATGCATTCCACATTTTCCATCCCAGAATATCCCTCCTCCCCGGTTTGATCCAGCTGCTCTCTCTGGAAAAGCTGCTGGACAATTTGCCAGCCCCTGCTCAGAGGGGACGCAGGCTGCCCACAGACCTGCCACCCCAGGTGCCACGGAGGGGAGCTGAGAGCCATTTTCAAGCCAAACTGGGCTGGCCTGTGCTTCTTCTGCACACAAATGTCATCAACTCTTCTGTTCCTTGCTTCAAAACCAACCCCAAAAAGCTGCGCTGCATTTATGGGCATTTATGGAATTTATGTCAATTATTACAGCGCAGGCAGCCTCACGCCAGGGCGTGTTTTGGCCGGGAGCTGAGATCATAAATTCACTCCTCCCTCCTGGCTTTGTTTCTCTGCCTTCTGTGGGGGACCAAAAGCACCCCAAAAAAGCCACTGACAAGTCGATGTGCTTTGAGTGAATTTTATTACAGCAAAGAGAAGTGCAGAGCAGTGAGGTGAGGGCAGCTCAGCTGCTGTGCACCAGTTTCATGCAGGAGTTCAGGACGGCCAGGCCATTGAGCTTCCTCAGCTGATGGAGGTGCCTGCAGAGACAACAGGGGACAGCTGCTGACTAAAATGAAAGTTTGGTGACTGAAATTAAAGTTACAAGCTCTCACGGCTCTGCCCAAGCTTTCAGGGGTGTTTATTGCTATAAATGTTGCAATATATTCCATATAAAATAAAATTTATCTCTTTTATAGCTATGATATATTTATATAAAATAGAATTCTGGCTGGAGGAAGGAAATCAAATTCATGGACTATTTATATAAATTTATAGACCTTATAAATATTTGTATTAATTTATAAAGATAAATGTATATAAATAAATGGTATGAATAAAATTAGTATAGACATATTATATTAATATAATATTAAGAATATATTATAATATATTATAATATAATGTAATATGATATAATACAAATAATATAATTTTACATATTATGTAATTATATATAGAATCTTATAATAACATACTATATAAAATTAATAAATAATATTGTATATAATATATATGTTATATATAATATAATATAATGTAATATAATATAATATTAGACTATAATTATAATATTCTATTATAATATAATTATATATAACTATATATATAACAGTATATATAATGTTATAGTATTATCAATATACGATATAATTTTTATAAGTAAATGTATATATTGCATAAATTTATATATATTTTTATATATTTTTATAGAAATTTATATCACAGCTCTAGATTTGGCTCACCCCGCTTGGTTTCTCAGGGATTATCACTCGAGAACAGAAAAGGGAAATTAAAAAAGGGACTTTGGGGGCTCACCTCGGCTCGGCCGCGCAGAGCCTGCCCAGGGCAATGGCCGAGTTGCGGCGCACCGAGGAGCCGCGGGCCTCGGCCGCCGCCAGCCCGAGCAGCAGGCGCAGCGCGGGCGAGCCCAGCAGGGAGGAGGCGGCGCCGGGCAGCAGCAGGCACTGGCCGAGGCAGAAAGCGGCATTGCCCACCGCCTGCTCATCGCCCGCCTGCAGCAGCCGCAGCAGCACCCGGAGCCCTGCGGGGGGGAAAGCTCTGTGAGACACAGCCGGGGCTGCTCCAGCTGTGCCAGCTGTTCCCTGTGCTGTTCCAGCTGTGCCAGCTGTTCCCTGCTGGCTGCAGCAGCCGCAGCAGCACCCGGAGCCCTGCGGGGGGGAAAGCTCTGTGAGACACAGCCAGGGCTGCTCCAGCTGCGCCAGCTGTGCCAGCTGTTCCCTGTGCTGTGCCAGCTGTTCCCTGCTGGCTGCAGCAGCACCTGGAGCCCTGCCGGGGGGGGGGAACCTCTGTTAGACACAGCCAGGGCTGCTCCAGCTGTGCCAGCTGTGCCAGCTGTTCCCTGTGCTGCTCCAGCTGTTCCCTGCTGGCTGCAGCAGCCGCAGCAGCACCCGGAGCCCTGCCGGGGGGGGAAAGCTCTGTGAGACACAGCCAGGGCTGCTCCAGCTGTGCCAGCTGTTCCCTGTGCTGTGCCAGCTGTTCCCTGCTGGCTGCAGCAGCCGCAGCAGCACCTGCAGCCCTGCTGGGGGGGGAACCTCTGTTAGACCCAGCCAGGGCTGCTCCAGCTGTGCCAGCTGTTCCTTGTGCTGCTCCAGCTGTGCCAGCTGTTCCCTGCTGGCTGCAGCAGCCTCAGCAGCACCTGCAACCCTGGCAGGGGGGAAACCTCTGTTAGACACAGCCGGAGCTCTCCAGCTGCTCCAGCTGTTCCCTGTGCTGTTCCAGCTGTTCCCTGTGCTGTTCCAGCTGTTCCAGCTGTTCCCTGCTGGCTGCAGGGAGTGACTCTGGTGCTGTTTCCCCGGGAAAGCTGGAGGAGCAGGGGGATTTCATGGCCTTTCAGCACCAGGAGCTGCCTCAGCTCCTCCTGCCCAGAGGTCTCTCACAGGAGCCGGAGGTGCCGCGTTACCTGCCCTACAGCAGAGATGCTGCTGCGGCAAGAACAGCTGGAACAGCTGTCCCCAGCTGCTGCTGGCTCCAGTGCCAGGCCACCCCCCCAGGGAGGGCACCACCAGCAGCCCCCCGCCCTGGAATCAGGGGTTATTCTAAGGGGACAATCAGGGTTACAGGAATAGGGAATGAGTGATTCCACTCAGGTGAAAAGTGGGGAAGGCTGTCCTCTCCAGCTCACCCCAACCAACAGCAGATCAAGTGAAACACTCCATAACGGGACTGATGTGCTCCCCAACAGCTCAAGAGGCCATCAAGTGATATTCTGCCAATTGGACAGATGAGTTTATGCTGTGGGTCCACTCCCTTCCTTTCTCATCAGCCCTTTCTGATCCTGATCCAGATCCTGGGTCCCTGGCAGTGCCCAAGGCCAGGCTGGACGGGGCTTGGAGCAACCTGGGATAGTGGAAGGTGTCCTTGCCCATGGCAGGGGGTGGCACTGGATGATCTTTTAGGTCCCTTTCCACCCAAACCATCCTAGGATTCTGTGATTCTATGATCTATCAGATAAATCCAGGAGGGAATTCTTCAGGTCGGGTTTTTTTTTTTTGTGTTTTGTTTTGTTTTTAATATCCTTTTTCACTTACGTCTGTCGCCCTCCAGCAGCTCCTGCTGAGCTCTCCGGCTGCTCCTGGTGCAGATGGAAAGGGTCCTGATGGCGTAGCCGGCCGTGAGCTGCCCCCCAGCCTGAGGGGATGGAGCCGCTGAGCGAACAGAGCCCACCCCGTGTGGGACCCGTCCCAGGGCGCTCACCACGGGCTGAGAGTGACATCAATCGCATTTAACTGCTGCCAGTAAACACTCAACACCCCCTGGCTCTCTGCGGGCCAATCCTTTTCAAATCAACTCCCCCTGGCAGAGCCCCGTGGCACAGATTTTTTTTCCAGGCTAGCTTGATGTGCATAAAAACCCGCTGGTATAGAGCAAATGTTGGGAAACCCATTAAAAAAACCATAAAAAACCCATAAAAACCCACAGATACAGAGCAAAAGTTGGGAAAAAATTACAGAACAATGAGAATTAAGAATGAAAAAGAAGAAGAAAGAATTATAGAAAAAAATATAAGAAAAAATTTTAAAAATAAAGAAAAAATTCAGAAGAATTATAATTAAGAATGAAAAAAAAAAGTAAGAAGAAAGAATTATAGAAAAAAATTATAAGGATAAAATTAAAAGAAAAAAAGAGAAAAAATTCAGAAGAATTATAATTAAGAATGAAAAAAATTAAGAAAGAATTAAAGGGAAAAAATAAAAGGAAAAAAATTAAAAGCAAAAATTAAAAGAAAAAATTAATGAAGAATTAGGATTAAGAATGAAAAAATTAAGAAGAATTAAAGGAAAAAATTAAATTAAAAAAAGAAAATATTAAAGAAGAATTAGAATTAAGAACTAAAAATTTCAGAACAACAAAGAAAAAAAATTAAAATAAAAAATAAAGAAAAACATTAAAGAAGAATTAGAATGAAGAATTTTTTAAACATTTGAAGTGAAGCCTGGGAGCACTGGTACACTGGACAAGGATGCAGACACAGCCTCCAGGGCAAGGAGGATCAAGGCAGGGGGAGGCAGATTTGCTTGGGGTTCAGTGCAGGCAGAAATAAAGCAAGCTGGATTTACTTTCAGGAATTTCAGCATTTTCTTCACCACTCCTCCTCTGAGCACCTCCTCCACGGCTGAGGGCGACGCTGCCAGCGCACGGCTCAGCACGCCCGTGGCTCTCTAAACCAGGGGAGAGGAGAGAGAAGCAAAACCAAACTTTTATCGGTCCAGGCAGCTTAATTGGTTTGTTTCCTGCATGGTAAAACTGAAGTAATTAAAGGGCTGGAAGGAGAAATTCACAGGAATGAAGGAAATCCCAGAATTGCAGAATCTAACAAAGAACAGCTTTAGGATGTGGTTATTTTGGAAACCGAGCACAGCAGAGCTTCAGCTCAGGGGGAGAGGAGCCCAAATTGGGACCCTGGGTGATCATTCATTAAAAAATAAAAATACAAACTCCTGGCAGAGAGCAGCCAGCACTGAGGGAGGTAAAACAGGTGAGAACAGGAGCTGGGAGCGCAGGGAAGGGACTCAGAGCCCCCACCTGGCCCTGCCTGCAGGAGCTGCTCTCCCTGCAGTCCCACCCCATTCCCAGGGGCACGACTGTAATTCCCACAGGAAGGACAAAGGGAAACAGCTGAACCCCAAATTGCTCTGCTGATTTCTAAAGGGTTCCACACTGAAATCTTCTCTTAGCAAGAGAACCTTGAGAACCTCTTGCATCAAACCATATAAAATGAATATAAAAGTGGTTTATAATTTCTTTATTGCTCTTAGGAGTGTTTTAGGCTTCAAAGCCTCCTGCACAGGGCAGAAGGTGGCTCTGAAGAGCTCAGGAGAGCCCCAAACCCAGCTTCTGTTGGGGACTTACTGTGACAATCCTTCCGTCCTGATGGTTGAGCAGAGCCAGGCACCTGCCACTGATGGGCACAGCAAAGTCCTGGAAAACACAGGGGAAAATGGGGAAAATGGGGAAAACACAGGGAAAAGTCAGGGAAAACTTAGGGGAAATCACAGGGGGAAACACAGGGAAAACTCCCCTTAAAAACAACCTGCAACACTGTAATTTTTTTTTTTTTTTTTTTTTAATTCCCAGTTGTTGCTTACCTGGATGGTGCCATTGGATTCCAGCAGCAGGTTCATCATCAGCCCCAGCGCTGCAAACACACACTGCTGGTACCCAGGGCTGGCACCAGGGCTGGCACCAGGGCTGGCATCAGGGCACCCGTCCTGAGACACAGCAGGGCAGGAAAATCAGCTCCCAGGCCCTTCCTCAGCCTCCTGGGGCAGCTCCAGGGGGAGGAAAAGCTCTGGGGGAAGCAGAGCTGAGGCCACTCTGTGACACCAACCCACGTGTTGGGGACCCAAAGCTGCACCCCCCAAACTTGGGATGTTTGGGATGTCACAAAGTTCCCTCCTGACCCCCTGAAGCTTCAGGATCTGGGGACTGTGCTCACAGCACAGCCTCGCCTGGAAGGTGTTGGAATGCTAGAATTTCAAACTCTCTGTGCTGAAGAATTTCAAACTAGAATTTCAAACTTTCTGTGCTGAAGAATATTAAACTAGAATTTTAAACTTTCTGTGCTGAAGAATTTCAAACTTTCTGTGCTGAAGAATTTTCAACTAGAATTTTAACCTCTCTGTGCTGAGGAGCAGAGACCCACAAGGTCTTATTTGACCTGAGGCCACAGAAGAAGCTTCCAGCAGGAAGGGGCTGCTTTGAAGGGACACAGCTGAGGTGGGGCAGCTCTGCCCCCCAAAATCCCAGCAGGAGGAAGGGGCTCAGGGCTGCGAGGGAACACCCCCAGGTTCCTTTACCAGCAGCTCCAGGCAGGCCTGCCAGCACTCCCTGCTCTGAGCCAGCTGTGCCCGCAGCACCACATCTGCACAGAGGCTGCCCAGCACGGCCAGGGCACGGGCCAGGGCTGCCTGCTGCTCCTGCCTGGCACACACCTGCAAACAACACAGCGAGGAGAGGCAGGGTCAGCCCCAAAGAGCAGCACACAGCACATCTGTGTGTGTGCGCCGCCCCTCTGGCACTCCAGGAGCTCTCTGCTAAACCCCAGCTGCCTGGGGTTTGCAGTTTTCCCTCATTTTCATTTTATCTTCAAGGCAGAATCAACACAGAACCAGCAAACAGCACATCTGTGTGTGTGCGCCGCCCCTCTGGCACTCCAGGAGCTCTCTGGAGCTGCCCAGGGTTTGCAGTTTTCCCTCGTTTTCATTTTATCTTCAAGGCAGAATCAACACAGAACCAGCAAACAGCACATCTGTGTGTGTGTGTCACCCCTCTGGCACTCCAGGAGCCCTCTGCTAAACCCCAGCTGCCCAAGGTGTCACTGTCAGATTCTCTGGAAAAATCCCCTTGGCCAGGATTTCTCTCCTGGGAAGCTGAGAAGCCGCAGAGAAAAAGGAAAACAATTTTATCTCATTGCTTCTCCTGTGTTTTGCTGCTGTGGAATGTGTTTGGGGATTGTTACCCACAGGTGATTGTTTCATTGGTTTCTGTGAATTGTTTTGACTCTTTGACCAGTCAGTGCCAGGCTGTGTCGGGGCTCTGGAGAGAGTCACGAGTTTTCATTATTATCTTTTAGCCTTCTGTCTGCATCCTTTCTCTATTCTTTGGTATAGTTTAGTTTAGCATTCTTTAATATAATATAGATCATAAAATAATAAATTAGTCTCCTAAGAACACAGAGTCAGATCCATCATTCCTCCCTGCCCCACAAATACAACGCCAAGGTTTGCAGGTTTCCCCAGTTTTCACTTGACCTCCTGCTGTTTTTTATGAGCTCTGAGGAAAGGGGATTTTGTGTCCCCTCATCCCCGAGTGTGAACATTTCCTGCAGTCCCTCCTGGGGGCACGGAGCAGCTGCTGCAGCTGGAATTCCAGCAAGAAGAGCCACGAGCAATGCGGAAGTTATGGAATTATTGTCTTGCTGCTCATTTGGAGAGATTGGATTGTTTTACTGCCCAGCAGAACCAATCCTCCCCCTTCCTCGGGACAGGTTTAAATTGAAACATTTCAGATTTGCTGTGGGATAAAGGATGCCCGGGAAAGAGATTCTTCACCTCAGCACCCAAAGTCATCTCCTCACCCTGATCCCTCAGATCAGAAGGCAAAAATCACCACCCAAGCCAGACCAGGCTGCTGCCAGGGGATTAAAGTCCCAGCAAGAAGAGCAAAACTCAAAGATGAAGGTGAAATTATCAGTGAGAATCTGCAACCGAGGCCGGAGGTCATACTGAATATTAAACTAGGGATGTGTAGGACAAAATATGGGAGAAAAGAACATTTTCCTGACAAAACTCAGTTTCTTACACCCACAGAGCAGGCACAGGACATGCTGCACAAAAATAAATGAAATACAAAATCAGATCTTCCCTACCAGCAACTGGGTGAATAAAGGTAAAACAGCCGTGGAAAACATGGCCCGACACTGGGTTTGGAACCTGTTGGGGGATAAAAAACCAAAGTTTTAGCCAAAAACCACAGCTGAAGGCAAGAGAAGAGCAATGGAAAAACCTCAGTTAGCTCTCAGCAGAGGTGGCCAGCAGCCTGTCCCTGGCTGTTTCACACAACTCACAGATTGAGAGAAATGAAGGAGGAATTGAAATAAATTACCTTTTCTCCCCACTTAAGTCAGACAGGATGTTCATGGCACTATCAGCCCTTGCATCAGTGCACTTGACAAATGCCATCAAAATCTGCAGCCATCTGGTGTTAAAATAAAAATAAAAAAAACACAAAAAAACCAACAAAATTGGTGTCAGCCTTGGTTTAATCATTAAAGATCAAAATTCTGGTTTTTCAGGTTGTTGGTATTTGAAGTCCCCCCAAATTCACAGAATTTACAGAATCCACAGAATCACAGAATCACTGGGTTGGGAGAGACCTTCAAGGTCATCGAGCCCAACCCAGCCCCAAGAGCTCAACTAAACCCTGGCACCCAGTGCCACACCAGGGATGGCGACTCCACCACCTCCCCGGTCCCCGGGCATTCCCAAAATTCCCAGAATCACAGAATTCACAGAGTTCTCAGAATCTCTGGGTTGGAAGAGACCTTCAAGGTCATCGAGTCCAACCCAGCCCCAACAGCTCAACTAAACCCAGTGCCACATCCAGGCTGGGTTAAACACGCCCAGGGATGGTGACTCCAGCACCTCCCCAGGCAGCCATTCCAGAGCTTCATCACCTTTCTGGAAAAACCTTCTTCCTGCTCTCCAGCCTGTGTTTCCCTTGGTGCAGCTCGAGGCTGTGTGCTCTGGTTCTGTCAGAGCCTGCAGACAGAGCCCAGCCCAGCTGAGCACAGGCAGCTTTCAGGAGTTGCAGAGTGACGAGGGCACCCCTGAGCCTCCTTTCCCCTGGAGCTGGGCAGCTCTGAGCCCTGCCAGGACCTTTTCCTGGTGCTGCTCACCTGCTCAGGTCCTGCCTGCCCAGCAGCCTCCGGCCATTCTCGTGCTCAGAGTAGAGAGAGATCAGCGCCAAGGTCTCCCTCTGGATCTGGGCAGTGCCACAGGAGAGCAGCTCTGGCAGCTGGGCACCCACCTCGGGCTGGGCCAGCAGGAGACGCTGATTTTCCTCTGCAAGGAGAGAGAAAATCTCTGCAGTGTCACTCACTGGCTTCCTCATGTCATTTATTTTATTTTTTCAGCATGAATATTTTATTTAAACGGCTGAACCCCACAAGTCGACACAATATTCTGCATTTCCACTTTCCCAGCCCATTTCTCACCCACGTGGGTATTCCCTAAAAACAGAGGCAGGTGCCTGCCCAAGCACTATTGATTGATAATTCCAAAGTAATTCAGCCTTCTCTTCTGCAAAACTCTGCTTTTTGCAGGTGTAACTGCTTAAAACAGAGAAAATTGTGCAAGTGGCTTTATCTTAAGAGCAGCAAAAATCACAGGGAATTTACTTCCCCCCCCTTGGGTGGATTGGAAATGCTCCGAGAGTGGAAATTTCACCCTGCCAAAATGCTGGCTGCACCCAGCGCCTCAAAACTTGGCTCCAGCCACGTCTGGATGGATGCTCTGGGAGAGGGGTGGCCGTGCCCAGCCCCAGCCCAGCAATGCCAAAGGAATCTGACAGGAACGGGGATCAGGGGGATTCCGGGGCTTTACCATTCCCAGCACAGGCAGCTCGCCACAGGAGGAGAAGGGAAACGCAGAGCTCCTCCTCAGCAGGGCTTCTGCTCTCTGCACAGAAGGCCCTGGGTGAGAAAAGTCAGCTTGTGAACAGAGCAAAGGGGGGATCAAACCACGGGAAATATCCAGGGAATGGGAATTTGGACTTGCTTCGCCCCTCAGGTCTGTCTGCAGCCACCACCCAAAATATGGATGAACTAAAAAGCCTAAATAAAATATGGAGCCTAAAAAGCCCCAGGCTGCAGGTGCCAGGAGCACCCAAATATTCCCTGGTGCCCAGCTCCAGGGGGTGCAGCCGGAGCCCTCAGATGTTCTTTTCTACTCAGATTATTTCTGCAAGCCTGCTCTCACCACCAGGGATAGGATAACTGCCCAGAAAGAGCAGCCACGACAGCAATCCAAGGGTTCTCCTCCCTGCTCTCACCACCAGGGATAGGATAACTGCCCAGAAAGAGCAGCCACGACAGCAATCCAAGGATTCTCCTCCCTGCTCTCACCACCAGGGATAGGATAACTGCCCAGAAAGAGCAGACACGACAGCAATCCAAGGGTTCTCCTCCCTGCATCTGAGGCAGCACTGTTTGTGTCAGAGGCAGGTACAAGTCCCCCCATTCAGACACTAAAATCTGGGGTTACATCCTCCTCTGATCAGTTCATCTGCATTTCAAGAGGTGATTCTGTTTCTTGAGAACAATATTGCCATTTCCCCGGGCTGGAGGGGCCCCCTGGGAGCTCTCACCCTCTGACAGTCTCGTTCCTGAGGATACTGAAGCCATTGTTTGTCCTGAAGAACGTTTGCCCAATGCCTGGAAGAGCGGAGACAAACAGCTCAGCTGTGACAGCCAGGCAGGCTCCTGCTCTTCCTGGCCAGTGCTAAAAGAAAAGGTCACTGCAGCAGCAGCTCTGGGGAAAAACCAGGGAGGAATGAAGCAGGAGAGGTTCTGAAGGTGAAAATTGCTCTGGTTCATGCCTGGTGCTGTTGGTTTCAAGTGAAAGATTGTTCAGGAAGGCTGAAACACAAAAGTGGCTTTGTAACTCAGGGGGCTTTAACAGAGAATTACAAATATTTATAACCAAATGAGACCCCAATCCCTAAGGACGCTCAGCAGCTCAGCTGCAGCATCAGTCTGAGTCTAAAATTGCTGCAAACACCCAGTGGCCACGCTGAAATACCCAGCACTGCCAGTTCTGTGTTTTAAATTGTTTAAATCCAGGAGCAGTTACTGTGCTCCTTTAAGAACTGCTCCCCTGCCCTCCTCTGCCTGGGCTGTGTCACCCTGATTTTTTAAGATTTTCTGAGCCTTCTGTAACAAACATTCTCGTAACAAACTCCCTCTCACACTTCATGTAAATAACTCATTGCTTTGCATTCTTGTGTGGAAGAGGAGAAATTTGATGGACTGTTGCTGTGGAGAGGTGGCACTGCCACTTCTGGAAATCCCTAAATGCTGGAGTCAGAAAATAAATGCCCTTTTTTTTTTAACCTGGGGAACAGCAGCGAGTCCCCCTTGTGCTGTTTCCCGTCCTGCAGTGACAGGCTTCCACCCCCCAGCGTTACCAGTTGAAATGAAGGTTTTGCCCCGAACACTCACGGCTGTTCACAGCTCCTGCCAGCAGCCTGGCGGCCCCTGTGTAGTAGGGGATGTCGTGGCCAGGGCTGCTGATGCTCTGCAGCAATTCCTGGACGGGCAGAGCGGCGCCACTGCCAGCCTGGAGCTCCCTCTGTGCCCTCTGCTCCTCCCGCAGCCTCTTCTCCTCCAGCCTGGCCTCGCTGACACACGCTGGGGGGACACAGGGACGAGCGTGGCAGGGGAATTCTGCTCCCTCCTCAGCGGGGAACAAGGGGGAGAAGATTTCTTTCTCACCTTTAACGAGGTTTTCCTTCTGGGGGTCGATCTGCAGCATCTTCTCATAGCACTGCCTGGCCTGAGGGGGACAGAAAGGGCTCTCAGTTCAGGTGGAAACAGGAATCAGTGGGATCAATGAGATCCCAGTCGCATCCCGAAGGTTCGTGGGGCCACAGTCCTTAATTAATGTGAAAAGCAGCATTTCTGGGGACACAGGTGTGAAAACTCTCGAAAGAGTCAAATATTCTCAGCCCCTACATCTGCCTGCTGCTGCACAGAAATTCAAAGGGAATTTCCCAGCAAAACCCAGGGGGCAAAAAATCAGAGCTCCGGCAGAAAACAGAAACTGAGGCGTGGCAGGAAACTCTGCCCCTCTCACCCAGCACAGCAGAACAAACCCCAGAACTCCTGGCCCCAGAATTCAGCCAGCTTACCTCAGAGAAGTGCTGCAGGGCCAGGTGAGCCTTCCCCAGGAGGAAATAGGCTTTAAGGCAGCTCTTATTGCACTGAGTTAAAGCAGAAATTGTTATCAGTTACGTCTTTAGAACGTTTCAGCCTTTCGATATTTTTTTTCCAGCGTTCTGATTAATTATTAGAGCTGCCCAAAGCAAAGATTAGGGTATTGATACCATTTATTAGTGGTGGCTAAAGTTTTCATGCTGAATTAATGCCCCCAGGCACCCAAGAAACACAGGCTTGAGGTGAGGGTGGAAAGCAGGGTTTCCAAAAGGTGATTATTTGAGTTCATTTGAGTCAAAAATACTGATTTCTGTAAATAATGCTGATTTTAGGGGTCTTTTCCACTTGGCAATTCTGGAATTACCTTTAATGCCCACTCGCAGTCACTGATGGCTTTCTCATACTCATGGAGCTTCAGGTAGGCCTGAAATAAACACAAAAAAAGTCCGGGCAGAAGGATTAGAATCCTTTAAACAATTCCTGCTCGCTGTTGCACAAACACTGGCTAATTAAAAAGAATAAAATGAGGCTGCTGATGGGCCCGGCCACTGATTTTGCAGGGTAATTCCCATTCTTGTCTGCCATCCCCCTGGATCTTCCAATTTAGAATCACTTTAATGGAATTGTGCACACGCACACAAACACACAGAGGCTGCAAAGCAAATATTTCACTCTGCAGTTATCGAAGTGACTCCTGGAAAAGCATTAATAATAAAAAAAATCAGATTACTTGAATCAAACTGGGAATTGGAAGGATTTTCCCCCACTGGCTCTGCAGGAGCAGGGCTTCACCACACGCAGGGGGTGTAACAGAACGAGGTTTTGGGGTTTCACCCTGGCACAGCCCCACAAAACCCAGCCACAAGTGGCTCCTTCCCTGCCACTGACCTGGGCCCTGTTTGTGTAGAGCTCCTGCTTGTCCCTCAGCTTCTCCAGCCCCTCGGAGTACCTCTGGATGGCCAGGGCAAAGTCTCCTGCCCTGAAGGCTTCATTGCCCTGCTCCTTCAGGGCTGAGAGCAGCACAGTGCGTTGAGAGCAGCAGTAAAGTCCATCAATATTCCATTGATTTCATTCCCCCAGTGGCACTGAGCAGGCAGAGGCCGCTCTCTCCCGCTGGAACAGCCCCAGCACTCCAGCCCTGCCATTATTTCCATTATTCCCCTTCCAGAGGGAAACCTGAGAGTTCCCCTGCCCTCCCTCCATCCCAAACCGCCAGGAGGTCACGCAGAGAACCAGCAGCAGCAGCTCTGAGGAGCCCTGACCCAGGGCAGGGGAGCCTTGCCGGGCTCAGCCCAGCCCGGCTGAGCCCCCTCAGCCCTGGCAGGAGGTTTCTGGAGAAGAGCCTGCCCCAGCAGTCACCGTTTGCCAGCTGCTCGTTCCTCCTCCTGCGCTGGGCTCGTGCCTTGGCGTCCTTCTCCAGAGCTGCCAGGAAGCCATCTTCCAGCCAGCGGGGTTGGGGGCATTTCAGGGGAGGAAAAAAAGAGCAAACTTCATTAAAACAGGGAAAAACCAATAATTCCTAGGGTACTTCTGAGTCGTTTCTGAATAAAAGCAAACACTAAGGGGCTGCTTCAGCAATGAAAGGGGAAGTGGCTGACAAGCTGTCACAGACAGGGTGCCACCCCTGAGGACCTGCACACCTGCCCTGCTCCTCTCCAGGGCCAAACAAACAGCTTTGCTTTGAAATTCACAATAAAAAGTGTAAAAAGATGAGGAGCCAGAAGAGAACAAGGCCCCAGCCTGTGAGAAGCACAGCCATGCTGCTGAGACCTTGGGCGTGCTCCTAGATCTGACTGAATCCGGGTTGAAGACACCAGGGAAAGCCAGCTTGGACTTTGGCAGGGGTGGAATCAGCTCCTGCGTGAACTCCATCCCTGCTGGAACTGCTTTCAGAGCTGGGACAGACCGAGGGGAGCAGCGTCCTACCTGCATCTGCTGCCTGCGCCCTCGCTGTGCCCTGGAGGAACAGAAACACAAACGATGGTTTGGGGAAAGCCACAGCAGCTCGGGGACACCGGGCTGGGCGGCACAAAGTGCCTGGGGCGTCTCAAACCCCCAGCCCGAGCCAGCGGGAGCACCAGTGTGACATTTAACCAAAGGATGGCAGGGAGCTGGTAAATTCTGGCACTCCTGGGAGCTTCCCATCTGTGCCTTTAACGAGGCAGGAGCTGGACTGAGCCCAGCTTTAATTTCAGAGGGAAAGGCCCTTACAGAAGTGTTGATGAGGGTTCTGTTCACCGTGGTCCTGCTCTCCTCCTCCTCCTCCTCCTCCCTGCTGGCCTCTTGCTCTCGGAGCCTTTTCTCTGTCTCAGCAATGGCTTTTTCCTGCACAGCCGAGTCTGGGGACTTCAGGCCTTGCAGCAAATTGGCTAAAAAGTCACATAAAAACCCCAAATAAAACACACATACACACAGGACTTCAGACGGGGAAGCGCCAGGAGTTGGGGTGGCACCTGCTCTGAAGGCAGCGCTGACCAGGATGGCTTTTACCATAAAACCACAGAATTCCAGAGTGGTTTGGGGTGAAAAACACCTTAAACCCACCCAGTCCCACGGGCAGGCACCCCTCCCAGAGACCGGGATGCTCCAGCGTTGGCCTTCGGATCATCAGAACGGTCCCAGGGTGGATTTCCTGTCACTTGCAGGAGCCAGCTGCACTTTCTGCCCACATCCATGAGCTCCACAGGAGCCAGCGGCTCCTCTCAGCATCCCAGCTACAGGCGAGACCCCCCCGAGCCCCCCCAGAGCCGCTCGGCGGCGAACACCGACTGAACCGAGCTGGCGAGGGGCACAGCGCCATTTGCCCCTTCCCACCGCTGCTGCGCCTTCCGCGGCCCCGCTCCTCCCCTGCCCCGCGCTGTCCCCGCGCTGTCCCTTCCCTGTCCCCGCGCTGTCCCAGCGCTGTCCCCGCGCCCCTCCGGCCACTCACTGACATCGTCCACGCGGCGCAGGAAGCGCTGGAAATCCGCCTCGGTGTCCTCGTCGCGCAGCATGGCCGGGGGACACCGGGGGACACCGAGGGGACACCGAGGGGACACCGGGGGGACAGAGAAGGGACACCGAGGGACACCGGGGGGCACCGGGGGGACACCGAGAGGACAGAGAAGGGACACCGAGGGAACACCGAGGAGACAGAGAAGGGACACAGAAGGGACACAGAAGGGACACCGAGGGGCACACCGAGGGGACACCGAGGGCCGCCGGGGCCGGGCTCGAACCCGCGGCGCCGTTGCCAGGGCAACGCGCCTGACGCGGCACCCGCGGGTGGGCGTGGCGATGCAAATGAAGGGCGGAGTTATGTAAATGAGAAGAGCCGCCGTTATTCAAATTAAACGGGCGCGGCTATGTAAATGAAGCGGTAATTTGGCGGGAAAGCGGCGGGGCCCGGCCGCGACCCCCGGCTCGGAATCCCGGGATTATCCCGGGTGGGAAGGAGCTCCGGCAGCGCCCAGCGCTCCCTGGGCCCGGCCCCAGCTTGTCCCCACCCGGAGCTCCGGGTGCCACGGCCGGGCCTCCCCGGACACCCCCAGGGACGGGCACCCCAACCTCCCGGGCAGCTCCTGCCGATGGTTAAACGTGTCCATGGGGAAATTCCTGCCGATGGCCGGCCCGAAGCTCGTCCCGATTTCTGTGCCAGACTGGGATTCCTCTCCCTGAACGGCTCGCGGGCTCTGCCAGGCGGCGGCGATGGAAGCTGTCGGCCACCGCAGGGAGCCCGAGCACCGCGGAGCTGCGCTGCCCGGGATGCCATCCCCGGCACCAACCCGGCACAGCTCAGCCCGGGATGGGCATTCCGCATTCCCCTTTTCCTTGTAGGAGCACACAGGATACCCCTTCTCCTTGTAGGAGCACCCGGCATATCTCTTTTCCTTGTAGGAACAACGAGCATATCCCTTTTCCTTGTAGGAGCACCCGGCATGTCCCTTTTCCTTGCAGGAACAGCCAGGATACCCCTTTTCCTTGTAGGAACCGCCAGCATATCCCTTTTCCCTGTGGGAACAGCCAGCATATCCCTTTTCCCTGTAGCAACAGCCAGGATACCCCTTTTCCTTATAGGAACCGCCAGCATATCCCTTTTCCCTGTAGCAACAGCCAGGATATCCCTTTTCCTTGTGGGAACAGCCAGCATATCCCTTTTCCCTGCAGGAACAGCCAGGATACCCCTTTCCCCCCTCATGCCCCAAACCCAAACAGTTCCTGTCCCTCCCCTCACAGCTCTGCCCACGCCACCCTTCATCCCAAAGGGTTTTTTCCCCCTCTAATGAAGCTGTTCCCAGCCCAGTGTCCCATTAAAAACACCCACGAGGCCACAGCTGGGGCGCTGGGATGCTCGGGAATTTGGGGTTTATTTGTTATCCCACAGACCCTGGGGAATGAAGCCCCACGGGGCAGCAAATGTGCAGAGGGGAGAGGCACCTTTGGTCTCTGAATACTTCAAAAAGCACTCTGATGATGCTCTGAAGCTCATGCACGATGTTCACACCTGATAAAAGGCCAGGTAATGATGATTTCTAGAAGGGATGAGAGAAAGAGGCAGCACAAAAATCTCCCTCCAGCCCCCCAGCCCCGCTCAGACTTACCCCAAATTCAGCCCGGGGGAAAAGGAGCCACACTCAGCCAAGGTGACACTGCCAGCCGGGTGCCATGGCCTTAACAGAGGGAGAGACGAGGGAAAATTAAAATTCAATGGGAATTAAAAGGTCTGAGGGTTGAGAAAACGGCTGCAGAAACACCAAGGTCTGATAAAGGATCTGTCAGTGGCAACACTGAGCACAGCCCCAGCTCCAGGGGCAGGAAAATCCCTTTTCAGCTCTCTGGGAGAAGAGGGAGGAAGGCCTGAGCTCCTCCAGGTTCAAGGGGTGCAGCCCGGAGCCCGGCAAAGGCAGGGCACAGGTGCCACCCAGCTGGCACCACGCACGGGGACAGGGGGCATCGAGGGGTCTCTGAACCCCAAAAGGGCAACCCCAAATGTCCAGGGGCAGCCCCAGCGCCTCCCCCCAACCCCAGCCAGGGACTTGGGCCAGCTGGTGCTTCCCCACTTGGAGTTTTTACATCAGATGGTTAAAAAGATCTTTTTCAGCTGAATGGGAACTTCAGTGTGAGAATCAACTCTGTTTTGCATAACTGGTGAAGAGAAGAGAACCCTCCCCTCCCCGTAATCCCCAGAGTAAAAAAAAAGATTAAAGTTGGGCATTTGGGCAATTTTTAGCAAGGATTGAGGAAAAAGATCAAGACTTTGAAATGAATTAATTGAATAAATTAATGGCATTCAAACCTCATTAAGTTCAGGCACCCAGTTCAGGCTGGGCAGAGGTCACCTCTCACACCCAACACGCACTCACCCCTTCCACAGCCAGGCCACACAAAAGTGCCTTTTCTGGGGAGAGAAAAGCTTCCCAGAAGCTGTGACACTGCCTTTCTGTGTTTGCTGTCTCCAGGAAAGAAGGAAATAAATGTCGAGGGACAAAGAAAGAAACTTGCAAGTGCTTGTGGTGCCACTCAGGTGGCGCAGGGCGGCAGGAGCAGAGCAGCTAAAGAAGGGCAGACTGCAGGCATCAGCTTTTTTTTTTTTTTTTTTTTTTTTTGTAGTTTTATTTGAACACAGTATTCTGACAGAATGCAAAGTCAAAATCCTCAGTTAGTATCAGTATTTACACCAGTGAGAATGGGGATAAAGGTGGAGTCGATGTTTCACTCGGTAAAAAGATTTTTTGTTTTTTTCTTTTTTTAACAAGATAGAAGGCCCCCAAAAGTAGGGAATGCTGGGGAAGGATGGCCATGGAGGGGCTGAGAACAACTATCAAAACAGCCTGGTGGTGAAAGACGTGGGCTTGGAAGGCTCCATAGAAAAGTGGGAAAAGAAAACGCCACTCTGGAAGCTGACGGGCGGGACGCACTATTGTCACCTGTACGAATGGTGCAGCACGAGATGGCACCGCTCCTGTGACACTGGGGACGGGCAGGGGGCAGCCACGGCCCTGCCACCAACCCTGGAGCAGCCACGGCAGTGCCACCGACCCCGGGATGGACACATGGAGCAGCCATGGCAGTGCCACCAACCCTGGGGATGGACACACAGAGCCACAACAGTGCCACCAACCCCAGGATGGACACACAGAGCCACAGCAGTGCCACCAACCCCGGAGCAGCCATGGCACCGCCACCAACGCCAGGGATGGACACACAGAGCCACAGCAGTGCCACCAGCCCCGGGGATGGACACACAGAGCCACAGCAGTGCCACCCAGCCCGGAGCAGCCACGGCAGTGCCACCACGCTGAGGCTGGTCCCCCCGAGGGGACAGATCACACCCAGGGCAGTTGGAAATGAAAGCTGGAATTCTTTGCTGCTGAGCCCGGCTCAGGCGTGGGGAGGCTCCCTGGAGGGAGCTGCTCCCTCCTGAGCTCGCTCCATCCACCCCAAACCAGAGCTTTGGGATGGAAGGGACCAGCCAGCCCAGCCGGTGCCACCCCCAGACTGTCACCAGGGCTGGGCCGGGCTCTGAGCTCGTCCCCTTTTGGGACAGAAACGCCGGTCCAGGTGGGGCAGAGCCCGGCGCCCACCTGGCAGGTGCTGCTGGAGGTCCCTGGGCAGGGTTTTGGGGGTGGTGGCGTGGTTCCCACCAGCTGCTCAGCTTCGGGGTCACAGCACACACAGGTGACAAAGCCAGCCAGAACTGGGCACAGAAAGGGACAAACTGTGCTCCCCCTGGGGATGGAGGCGCCGCTGCTGCCCAGCCGCGCTATGGATTCGTTTCTTTGGGGAAAAGAAAGGAACCCTGGGGACCAAGGTCCCCGGGGGTCAGGGACACTGCTGTGAGGGTGTCACCAGGGCTGGCTTTGGGGACAAGGCCCCATCCTGCCCAAAATCTGCCAGGACGGGCGGGGCACCCCCAGCGCCCTCCCCGGGCTGCCCAGGAGCTGAGCAAAACAAACCCAAGGAGCCCCACAGGCAGGCAGCAAATGACAGGAGCACTGTTTGTCACAGCGTTTGTCACAGCGTTTGTCACAGCTGGAATGGTGGATGCCACTGGAACAGAGTCATTCCCAAGGAACACACGGACACGGCCTCCACACCCCTCCTCCTTCTGGCAACGCCACCTCGGCTTGCTTCTCTCACTCAAAGGCTTCTGCTCTTGGTAAGAGTTGTTCTCTTTCTCTTTTTGTTTTAAATTCTTTCGATTCCTGAATATTTATTTTTTTTATTTTCGTTTCTCAAATCTGAACTAGCGCTACACCTTCCACATCCAAACTATGTTGAAGCTTTTATTATTTCAATACTATGACAAAAAACACGGTTCACACTAAAATAGTCACGCACCCACAGTGCACAAGCTTGCAGATCTAAAGTAGAATTAAAAAAAAAAAAAGAAATAAAAGGGAAAATAAAATAAAATAAAAATTAAAAAAAAAAAAAAAAGGAAATAATACCCAAAACCCCAACAGGAGGAACGTCTCTATACAATGGGCTGGTCTCTCCCTACACTCCTCTGCCTTCCTTCTGCTCAAAGCTCCTTCTCACCCCCAAAGCTCAGTGCTGCTCCACGATTCCTGATAAATCCCACTGATCAGCTCCCCACCCCAAAGCTCAGTGCTGCTCCACGATTCCTGACAATAAATCCCACTGATCAGCTCCCCCACCCCAAATCTCAGTGTTGCTCCATGATTCCAATAAATCCCATTGATCAGCTCCCCCACCCCAAATCTCAGTGTTGCTCCACGATTCCAATAAATCCCACTGATCAGCTCCCCACCCCAAAGCTCAGTGCTGCTCCACGATTCCTGATAAATCCCACTGATCAGCTCCCCACCCCAAAGCTCAGTGTTGCTCCACGATTCCTGATAAATCCCACTGATCAGCTCCCCACCCCAAAGCTCAGTGTTGCTCCACGATTCCAATAAATCCCACTGATCAGCTCCCCACCCCAAAGCTCAGTGTTGCTCCACGATTCCTGATAATGAATCCCACTGATCAGCTCCCCATCCATAATTTGATTTTTCAGGCGCTGCCTCAGCCCCTGCTCCTGTTCAGGGCTGGGTCCTGCTGCAGCTGGACCTGCAGGAAGGGTCTGGGGTTTGCCCAGCACCTGTGGGGAAAAAAATCTTTGCTTTGAGGTTTAATTTTAGGGTCAGAGGACATGATATTTACTGAAATTGGGATTTATTGAAATTGGGATTTTCTGAAATGGAGATCTTCTGAAATTGGTATTTACCAAAACTGGTATTTTCTGAAATTAGTATTTTCCAAAACTGGAATTTGCTGAAATTGTAATTTACTGAAATTGGGATTTTCTGAAATCAGTGTTGACTGAAATTGGAATTTTCTGAAACTGGAATTTTCTGAAATTGCTATTTACTGAAATTGGTATTTACTGAAATTGAGATTTACTGAAATTGCTATTTTCTGAAATTGAGATTTACTGAAATTGTTATTTTCTGAAACGGAGATTTTTCTGAAACAGAGATTTTCTGCAATTGCTATTTACCAAAACTGGTATTTTCTGAATTTTCTGAAATTGGGATTTTCTGCAACTCGGGAATTTTCTGCCCTAATCAGGAGGGATTGATTTGGTCACACACCTGAGCCCAGACCAGCCCAAACTGTCCAACCCCCCCCGTGCTCCTCGGAGCTGCGGGAGGTTCCGTGAAGGAAAGGGGAGAATGTCCTAAAAAAGCAGAGATGATATTTCTCTTATGCAGTCAGGCCCAGGTCCAGCAAGGGACTTTCAAACTAAATTTTAAGCACAGAAGGATTTTCTCCAGCAACTCCCTGACCCCAAGCAGATTTGGGGATTGCTGGGTAAAGCCCTTGACTGGTGGCAAGAGGTTTGAACACCCCCACCCCCCAAAAAAACCCCAAACCAAACCCCAGCATCGCTTTTCTTCTTACTCCAGTAAGAAATAATAATAATAATAATAACAATAATAATAATAATAACAATAATTAAGAAAAGAGAAAAGGGGAAACGACTACTGTAAACATCCATGGTTGAAAATGTCTCCCTTTGCAAAGCAAGCATGCTGCTACCCTAGTGTCTACAGGACTGGATTGACTGAAAACCAAAAAAAAAAGAAAAAAAAAAGGCAGCTATTTTACACATCCATTTCAACACAACAGAAGTTAAAAAAATATCTGTCAATTGTAAACACTGGAAAGAACCAAAGTTGGCCAAAACAAAACAAAACAAAAAAAAAATTGAATGTAAAATTGGAAAAGAAATGTAGAGTCTGAATACTGCAAATTGAAATACATCCCCCGAAGCTGCAATTTTGGCATTCTTCCTAAAAAAGAGATAATAATAATAATAAACCCCAAATAAAGGTCTAACGTGGCGAGCAGGATTCAGTCACAAAGAGCTCGAGACACTTTGCATACTGACCGGATACAAGGTGAACAGAAATTATAACTTATTTATGAGGCTTTACATATTTCAAACTCGACTGAAAAGTATAAAAATAAATTGTGGACTTTGTTCTTTAAGCACCAGCTGTGCCCAGCAGCACAGTGGTGATCTCTGCTATACTAACAAAGGAAACAACAGGGTCTCTTTTCTTTTTTTTTTGTCTTTTTTTGTGTTTTTTTTTTTTTTTTTGTGTCTAGGACTACTTGATTTTGAGCTTCCCAACCACACTGCAAGCGGCATTGCAATGTTTGCCTGTTTGAATACACCCAGGGCCAGCTGAGCCCTGATTTGGTGACGGGTTTAACCCTGTTTTTAACATGTTTTACTTTTTAAAAGCAAGTGCACAACAAATAGGACCTTTCTAGAAATCTCAAAGAAAGCAAAAAACAGAAATCAAAATTAAAAAAAAGAGAAGAAGAGGAAAAAAAAAAAGAAAAGGAAAAAAGAGACATTCCCTCCCTCCCCCCATTTATGCATTTTTCTGGTTTGTTTGTTTGTCTTTCTTTTTTAAAAAAAGGCAACAGACACTAGAGGAATGAGATGGGTGTGTGGGTTGTGATTTCAATGCTCGGGTGAAGGATTCTGCCGTCCCCTCTGCCGTGCTGATCATGCTTTGCTCTCGCTCTCCTTTGTTTGTGTGGCTTCGTTGGGCACCGTCTTCGCTTCTGCCGGGGGGCTCTTCCTGTCCTGCACGGCGCCTTTGTCCTCTGCTGGCATTTTCCTGGGGAGAAGCACCACAAGGACAGGCTTTAGAGCACAGAAACACAGGCTGGCCTGAGCTAGCCACGGGGGAAGAGCGGCTGGCTGGGAGCAGGTCTCGCAGGGAGAGCAGAGCCAGCACTTCCTGGCGCAGGAGAAAGGAGAACCGAGCTCGGCTCCCCCACCCTGCTTCATTTAGGTCCAGATTAACTTTTGTTTGGCTTGCCCTGCTCAGCGGCAGGGGTGCAAAAAGGAGCAGCAAGGAAACCTCCCCCAGCTGCAGAAGGATTTGGCTTTAGCAGCCCAAGTCCCTGACCGTTTAGCAGCAATCCCATTTTTTGTGTTCCTACGGGAAGCCAGTCCTGCCATCCCCGGGATGCTGAGAAAAGGGAACACAGAAGACAGGAATTCTGTCACAGACATCTTCACAAGCCTGAGGGAGGTGACCACCCTCAGCCCAGCCAGGGTCCAACATCTGCAGCACAGCTGGGACCCCCCAGCCCCCAGGTGCTGTTCTCTCTCTCCTGCCCAGCTCAGGGTGCTCCCCTCTCTCAGCCAGGCTCACGCTGCCCCAGCTTGGGGACAACTCCAGAGTGCTGTCGCCCCTGCACGGGGCACTGCTTGCTGCCCAGCCTGGCCCTCAGTGAGCCCTGAGGCTCCCCTGGCCTGCAGGAGATGGGCTCTGGGGGCTGTGCTCATTGACCTGCAGAACCTCAGCACTCTGAGCAGAGCTCTTTGCACCCAACTGAACTATTTCTGCTCTTCCTTATGAAAGAATAACCCAGGACGAAAGAATAACCCAGACAAAGCTGCCCAAGAGCCTGAGGAACAACACATCTCCGATCAACTCCCAGCTTCCTGCCCTCGGCCTCCCTGGCACAGCCTACTCCTGCTCTCCTCTGGCACCTTCCAGGCCAAGCCCCGTGGGCTCTCAGGGGAGTTAGTTGGCTAAGGGAACAGTGAGATTAGTCAAGAGAACACCCAACAGAGGACACAGCACGAGCACCAGGGCACGAGGGACACAGCACACAACCAACACAAGAGTAAAGGTGGCCGTACTCGGTCTTTGCGGGGGCAGAGCTGTCTGCAGCGGCAGCAGCGGGCTCGGGGGCTTGCCCACCAGCCCCGCCGGCAGCAGGAGGAGAAGCAGTGCCAAGAGCTGCAAAAACATCCTTGGCAAGGTCAATGTCTGGTGGCTTGAAGGTCCCTTCGTCCATTTTTAAGTCCTCGTTCTGCGAGGGGTTGGCGGCGCTGCCCGAGGCAGCCTCGCTCTTCACGTTGCTCGGGTTCTTGGGGGTCTCTGCTGGGCTCTTCACCGTGCTGGGCTGCACAGGCTCCTTCTCGGGGCTCTTGGCCACCTCCTGCTTGGCCTCTGAGGGAGCTGCAGGGCTCGTGAGGTTGGCAGGGCTGGGGGCGGCCGCCTTGTTCCCGGCTTTGGCGGCGTCGGCCGTGGCGGCGCTGGGGCTGAGCACGGCCTGCCCCGGCAGGACACTTGAAGATAAATTACTGGTGGCCGGAGCAGAGCTGGGGGTGTCGCTGAGATCAACAAGAGGGGCCACTTTGGGGGTGGAGGAGGGCGGCGGCGACGAGGCCGAGGCGGCGGCCGCGCCTTTGGCCGGGGTGGCCTGGCCGGGGCCCGCGGCGTCGGGAGCGGCCGCGGCCGGCGGGGCAATGCTGGAGGTCAGCGTGGTGCTCTCGCTGGTGGGGCTGTTCTGGGCAGTGGCAAAGGTTTCAGTGATAGTGTCAGAGTTAGTGGTGCCCGTGGTGACAGAAGGCAGCATGTCCTCCACGGTGGCCGCGGTGTCGGCGGGGTGCCTGCGAGGGGGACACGGGGACAAGAAAGAAAGAGAGAGAGAAAGAGAGAGAGAGACAATGAAGGCCCGAAACGACAGCAGGCAGAGGGGGCAGAGAGGGAGAGTGAGGACAGCACACACACGTGACGTGAAGGGGACTCAGGAGCAGAGACGTGCAGAGGTCAGACATGCAAAGGGAGCCAGGCTGGGATGGCTGAGGATCACCAGGAAGAGAAAAAAGCCAAGAGGATGTGACCTGCAGGAATGGTTTGCTCACGTGGAGTGTTTGGGCTGAGGCAAATGGGATCCTGTCAGCCTGCAGAGACTCTCCTCTCCTCATCTAAACCTCTCCTCTCAGCCTGTCTCTCCTGACCTCTCCAGGCAGCTCTGCCACCCCCTGAGCCTGCAGCCCGGTGCCACCTGCACCAACACAACATGGATCCAGCCCCTCGCCTCAGCCTGTCCTGCTGCTGCAGGTTTCTCTGAAGGCCTGCACAGCCCCCTCAAAGCCAAACTCCTTCCTCGCGCATGAATGCAGACTCAGGCCCGTCCAGCTCTTGGCTCTCTCTCAGAATGCTCAGCCTTGCTGTGACTCCACATCCAGGGCCCAGCTCCTGGGGAGGATCTCTCCCCACGGCTCCAGGCTCTCACCCAGCACCGCTGGGGCAGGGCTCGCTGCCAGCTGGGGCTGGTTTTGCTCTGGATCCTTTGCAGCGACCCTGGACCGTGCTGGATCTCCATACGGGACAGAGCCCTTCAGGAAACACTGCTTCCTTCCCCTTCCCTTCCAGAGCTGGGAACAGCAACCACTGAAGCTTGAGCAGAGGCACTTCCTCACTGGCACGTGGAGATTTTACCTTTCTTCCTCTCTTCCCGCCCTAACTGGTGTTCCTGAGGGACGGGGGCAGCTGAGGGCAATGCAGTGACCCTGTGCTAGGGCTGCCTAAGGCCACATACTCTGGCTCTGTCAGCGGGGTGGTCTCGTTGGGCTCCGTGTGCTTCCCCCCGTCGTGGTTGGGGGTCCTCTCCTCCTCCGTGCGCACCTCCACGATGGGCTCCTTGGACTCATCCTTCCTGTAACGAGGGAACGGCATGGGGAGTGATGGCTGCTCCTGCAGAGACAGCCGGACACAGCCACAGCCGGACAGGGCCACTGCCGGACACGGCCACTGCTGGACACGGCCACTGCTGGACACGGCCACAGCCGGACACGGCCACTGCCGGACACGGCCACTGCCGGACACGGCCACAGCCTGCACAGGGCCACTGCTGGACACGGCCACAGCCAGACATGGCCACAGCCAGACACAGCTACAGCCGGACACGGCTACAGCCGGACACAGCCACAGCCGGACACGGCTACAGCCGGACATGGCCACTGCTGCACAGGGCCACTGCCAGACACGGCCACGGCCTGCACAGGGCCACTGCCGGACACAGCCACTGCTGGACAGGGCCACAGCCAGACAGGGCCACAGCCTGCACAGGGCCACAGCTGGACACAGCCACAGCCGGACACGGCCACAGCTGGACATGGCCACAGCCGGACACGGCCACAGCCAGACACGGCCACAGCCTGACACGGCCACAGCCGGACACATCCACAGCCTGCACAGGGCCACAGCCGGACACGGCCACAGCTGGACACGGCCACAGCCTGCACAAGGCCACAGCTGGGCACAGCTACAGCCAGACACGGCTACAGCCAAACACATCCACGGCCTGCACAGGCTACAGCCAGACATGGCCACAGCCTGCACAGGGCCACAACCAGACAGGGCCACAGCCAGACACAGCCACAGCCTGCACAGGGCCACAGCCAGACACAGCCATGGGCCCAAGCAGGGAGCACTCCCAGGGCCACTGCTCCTGCCAGGCATCCAGCACCGGGGTGACTGGGTGTCCAGCACTGGGGTGACTGGGATGTCAGAACTGGGATGTCCAGCACTGGTGTGATCACCACTGGAATGTCCAGCACCGGGATGTCCAGTACTGGGATGTCCAGCACTGGGATGTCTATCACTGGTGTGATAACCACTGGGATGTCCAGCACTGAGGCCATCTATTTGATGGCTACGAGACAAAAACGGAACGAGACAAAACCCCAGAGGAACAGCCCCAAACCCACCTTCCTGCCAGCCCCCTCCCCGCAGAGCCCAGGGCCCCCCTCCCTGAGGCAGGAGGCCCCCGTGGGGCACAGAGGGGGGCTTTGGGGGCACATAGGGGGGCTTTGGGGGCACACAGAGGGGGGCTTTGGGGGCAGTACTCACGAGAAGGCTGCCTTGCCCTCCTCCATGTCCTTGCCCTTGGCCCCCGGGCCGGACTTGCCGCACAGGTTGACGGCGATGCACATGAGCAGCCCGCACTTGTTCAGGAAGTAGCAGGTGACATCCACGGCCACCAGCAGCGCCACGAAGACCACCACGAGGATGCCGATGATGGCAGCGGTGCCCAGGCCCGAGGTAGGGCTAGTGCTGGCTTCAGAGACCAAGGGAGAGAAGAAGAGAAGGCATTCGGGTTAAAAGTTGGGGTTTCAGGGCTCAGACTTGGCTGCTCTAAGTTGCTTTTTTAGAAGCCCACCCCCTGTGCCAGCCCTGGGCTTCACCCTCCAGACACGCCCCATCCCTGCTGGGATGAAGCCCGGGAAGCAAAGAGCAGAATCCCTGCTGTGCACGCAGGGCAGGGCTCCAGCTTCCCCCCTCCTCCTCCTCAAGAGGAAGGTCCAGAGTGGCCCTGGCCCTGCCCAAGGAGCAGTGGAAGCAAAGCCCAGACTCTGCAGCAGGGTTTTTCTGGTGGGATACAAATCACTGGGGGATGCTCAGTGCTGGTGAGCCCCTGAGGGGGTGAAACTGAGTTAAAGCCCCCCCAGGAGCTGCAGAGACCCAGCTCTGCAGAACCTGCTCACGGCTCCCCAGCCTCTCACCAGCCCAGCCCCTGGAGCCCCAAACCCCTGGAACCTTTGCTCTGCAGAACCCCCAGCAGAGCCCCTCGATCCCCCACCTGGACAGGTGAGAAGACCCTTGCCAGGCTCCAGACAGAGCCACAGCCTCTGCCACGCATTTCCTTGGGTAAAAACAGGAGGCAGAGAGGCGTTGTTTCATTCTGTGACCCCGAGATGGATCAAGGAATGCAGATTCCAGCAGGAAAAGTGCAGAAAAGCCACTGTGAGGCACCTGAGTCACTCTGGGATCACAAATCCAGCCCCTGGTGAGCAGGACATTGTCCCACAGCCCGGCCCCTGCCACGAGCTGCAGGAAGACACGGATTCAGCACCCTCTGATGCCTGCAGGGAGTGAGGAGGGCAGGGATTTTCCCCTTTGGGTGCGCTCAGGGTCCTTGCAGGGATGATTCAACAATTCAGGTGCTCCTGGAGCTGTGTCACCCTTCCCATCCACCCCCCTGTGTGGGCAGGAGCTGCTGAGGGTGAGCCAAGGGGAGCATCCCAGGGCTGCCTCCAGAGCTGCAATATTCCCCTTCTGGAGAATCCCACTCCCACCAGAGCGCTGCTCGTTGCCTCCTCTCCCCCTCCCCAGCTTTTCCAGGAGCTGTCACCCCCCAAATTGCTGCTCTGACAGGCAGAGAGCCCTGTGCTCCCCCAGAGCCCCGAGGAGAGCCCTGCTCCTCTGGGAGTGAGGAGGAGGAGGATGGAGGATGGAGGTGGGGGAACCAGGGCAGGCCTGCAGAGGGATGTCCCTGTTCTTGTGCTATTCTGGGGTTTTACACCTCAGACAACGAAACTGGGCCAAGGTAATTGCCTGCAATTTGGGTTTCTAGGCTGCTAAGGGAGCCCTGCAATTTGCAGGAACTTTCCAACCTTTTCCCATCAGTTGTGGTTTCAGAAATCCTAACTCATGGCATGAATTGAAATCCCAAACCTTCCAGGGACTGGCATAAGGAAACATAATATAAAAATCCTCCACAACCCCGTGGACTGGGGAGGCTCTTGGTGCTGCCTTTCTTTCTCCTTGTAAAGGAATTCTGCTGCTCCTCCAAAATGCAGGAATCGTAGTGGAGATTATTCTTTTCACAGGCTGTCCCATCTGATTAAATTGAATTGATCTCCAAATACCTTCTGGAACCATTCCTTCCATCCCGGAGCTGGATTTATGTTGTACTTAATGAAACTAATATTGAGACATCCCTAAAGGGTTTGCTGGGGCCTAAAACAACTCTGTGTACAAAAGAAATGTATAAATAAATGGGCTGTGGAGCAGCTGCCGACACTGTGGGTATGAAATAAATGTAATAAACTGATGTTGGACATTTCTGACCTAGTCCACATCCAGCCCTTCCATTAATCCCCTTCTGCCACCCTCAGGACTAAGAGGAATAACATTTCCACCGGGTAAAAAAGGAAACACAAACCATTAAAGAACTTCTGGAGTCCTTAATTCTAAAGAAGTGAAGAATTTATTAATTACAAATTACGTTTTCCAATGGAAAATGAGCTTCCTGCGAGACTGGCTTTTCTAACCCCCCTCATTTCACAGTGCACAGGAAAACCACCCAGCAGTTTGAGTTTCTGCACAAAACCTGCCCTGGCAGAGAGAGCTCAGCTGCTCTTGCTGGGGGGGTCTCAGCCACAGAGTGTCCAGGCACAGGCAAAGAGACAGAAAGGGTGGAGAGAAGCAGCTGGGGCTGCAGGCATGTCACAGGTCCTGCAGGATTTGGCAAAAGGAAGAAGAAGGGACAATCCAAACAGAAATCCACTGTGTGCAGGCAGAGGCAAACCCCAGGAGAGCAGCTCTTGAGTTCCCCTTGCAGGAGGGCACTGAAAACCTCAGACACTGCCCAGCCCACCCTGGGCACACGGACCCTGCTCTGCCAGTGTCCCCGGCTCTGCCAGGGACAGAAATCCACGCCGCAGCCCTGGGAGGGAGCTGACAGCAGCCTGGGGAGCTGGCCTGGGGCAGGGAGTGGGATTTCCCAGAGCTGCCCTGGATTCCTGCGCATTGTGGCCTCAGAGCTCTGCTCCTTCTGGCCCTGCTGCTTCCCTGGGCCTGAAGGGACCTTCCATCCCATCCATCCCACCCCTGCCACGTCCAGGGACACCTTCCACTGTCCCAGGCTGCTCCAAGCCCCATCCAACCTGGCCTTGGGCACCGCCAGGGAACAGCCACAGCTGCTCTGGGAATTCCATCCCAGCCCCTTCCCCACCTTCACAAGGAAGAATTCCTTCCCAAGACCCCACCTAACCCTGCCCTCGGGCACTTTGAAGCCATTCCCCCCTTTCCTGTCCCTCCATCCCTTGGAAATAATCCCCTGTCCCTTTCTCCTGTCACCTCCTCCAGGTCCTGCAAGGGGCACTGAGGTCACCCCAAAGCTTCTCCTCTGCAGGCTGAACACAGAGTGACACCAAAATCCTCTTTCCTGGAGGAAATCACACCCCTGCCCCAGAGCCCACCCCACCCCAGCAGCTCCAAGAGTCAGGAGAAGCTGTTTTTAAAAACCTTTTAGATCAAACCTTCTTTTTATCCCCCAGAACCTCGGAGGTGCAGACACCTGCAGCTGCTCCTGGTGGAGCAGGACATTCCCAAACCTTCCTGCCCATGAAAACAGCCAAACAATGCTCTGAGAAACAGCTCTGGGAACGTGGGGGCACACAGGAGCTGCATGTGCCTGTGGCATGAAAATCCCAGTGCTGGAGCATCTTCTGCTTCCACATCTGAGCCTCTGCCTCCTCTCTGGCTTTTCTAAAAACTCGATTTGAATTTTATTTTACTCACATCAAGGCCTTGGACCCTGAACATGAGACCCACGAGGGTCTGACAGATCTCTGGTACCTGGCATGTTACAAACCTGCACGAATCAGTGCTAAAAACCCAGTTCTGCTCCTCATGTGAACCCACAGAAAGAGGCAATTTCTGTCTCTATCCCTTCGTGCTGGGCTCCTGATTGCTGTGGAGTTTGGGATTCCTTTCAGCCACGCCAAGGGTGTCTCAGCTGCTGGCCAGGGCTGTGCCCCAGAGAATCCTGAACCCCTCTCCGGGCACAGAACCCCCTCCACAGGCGCTGCTCTCTCTCCACATCAGCCACGCAAAGTTACAGAGATAATTTTAATAACTGTGATTTTGGTGAGAAACATCTCAGCCTCAGGCAGGGACCTCTCCCTGTGGATAAGGGGAAACCCACAAGAAGCTGATTTCAGATCTACGGTGAGCTCAATTAATCCAGTTAGAGGGGAAATCACACCGTTTTTTAGTATCAGGATTATTTCGCTGCACTTCAGCAAACTCCAAAGCTCTAACAAAGTGTCTACACTCTACAACGCTGCAGATGAGGGGGTTTGTAAAAAAAAATAAACCCACAGGCTTTGTGTGTGACAGCTGGCCCGAGTTTGCATTTACAATCCAGACAGGAAAGTTCCAAGCTCATCAAGAACGAGCTCTGAGCCAACGCAGCAGAAAAGGCAGAGTCAGACACGGGTGAGGGCAGGACTTTGTCTGTCCCTGCGAGAATGCTGTCAGGAAGATGAACCCCACCCAGCTGAGGGTTTGAGACATCCCAGACTGACAACTCAAGGGAGAGACCCCTGATTTTGGGAGAGCATCAGAGGGGATGGATTTCCTATCCCAAAGGACTTCATATCCCAATGGATATCCTGTCCCAATGGATTTCCTATCCCAATAGATTTCCTGGTCCAATGGAATTCCTGCTACAATGGACTTCATATCCCAATGGATTAATGGATTTCCTGTTCCAATGGATTTCCTATCCCAATGGATTTCCTGTCCCAATGGATTTCCTGTCCCAAAGGACTTCATATCCCAGTAGATTTCCTATCCCAATGGATTTCCTATCCCAATGGATTTCCTGTTCCAATGCATTTCCTGTCCCAAAGGATTTCCTATCCCAATGGATTACCTATCACAAAAAATTCATTGGGGTTGTTGTGTTGGGTTTTTTCTTGGGTTTTTTTTGGGGTGGGGAGTTCTTTTTTTTTGGGGGGGTTTTTTTTGGTTTTTTTTTTTAAGAAGCAATGCAAAAACCATCTGAGTTTTGTTCAAGGGAATTCCCAGGATTCGATACCAAAAATCCTGCACTGGTGTAGCCCAGGGATTAACCCTGCCACACACACAGGGAGCCAGGAAGATGACGAAGGATCAGTAATAACAACTCTGCTGCTCAGCTAACTCCATCCAAGCCAAGACTTGCTGTTAGAACAGCGAGGGAAGGGATCTCTGGGATAACACAGCTCTGGAAACGCAGGGCTGTTAGAGGAGCCCTGGCACTGGGTGTGCCCAGCCCACCAGGGCCAGCTGTTTGTGCCCTGCACACCAGGGAGGGACATGAGGAGGAGGAAAAGCAGCGGTGCCCCCAGAGGGATCCCAGCAGATGTTTATGGTCAGAGCAGCACGGCAGGAAAACCTTCCAGACATTTGAGTCCACATGCAAAAGCCCCCCGAGACATCTGGGCAATCAGCAGGATGGTCTCTGACAAATCTTCTCTTTCTTTTTACAGTCTGTGGGTTTGTGGATGGGGCCTCCTTTTGCACAAGATCAGCACCAGATGTGCAGAGAAATCAGTAAAAAGCAGGATCTTAAAGGCTTTCAACATTGCACCTTCCTTTGATGAAAACAGCAAGCAAACAACACAAAAAAAATCTTTCTTTACATCCATTTAAAAGGACAAATTCATTACAAGTAACAAAAAAAAAAGTTAAGGAGAAAAAAACTCGGCTGAAAACCTTTTTTCCTTGTTACAAAATACTGACTCTTTCAAATTAAACATTTTTAAGTGTTCTTTTTTTTTTCCTTTTTTTTTTTTTTTTCTCTCTGAACTGACACGATCCTCTGAAGCAAAGTTATCTCCTTCCACACCTTGGTGGGACCCAGGCCTTCCCAAGCAAATATTGCTTTATTTGACTCTTTTTTTTTTTTTTTGAAAGTTTCTAACAGAGCAAAAGCAGAGTCACTGCAGAAAGAAGCAATGAGACAAAGGAGGACGACGTTGATGGACTTCCCAAGGTCGCTGCAGGTGCCAGACAATGGTTCCCAGGAGGGGGGAATATGGTTGTTTTAAAAACAAATTTGGTGCATGTGGCAAGCGTGGATGTTCCCCGTGAGATCCAAGGTGACCATGGATGACAGACATAGGAAAGGAGTTGGGGGAAAAGGGAGAGGGGAGGGAAAGAAAGGAAGAGAGGAAGAAAAAAAGAAAGAAAGAGAGAGAAAAAGAGAGAGAGAGAGAGAGAAAGAGAGAGAAAAATAGATAAAAAAAATTAGGTCATAAATACAGAAAACATAAGAATCAAAGGTTTATTTAATCTCATAAATTAAAATGGCTCAGGGTTCAAGGAGCAGCACATTCACCACAAAAGGGGCAGAAGCTCAGCAAAGCCCAAAGCTGCAGAGCAGGGTCCGAGGCAGGGGGGTGGGGATTGCAAGCAAATGAGATTAAAAGTGAAGGGACAGAAGGGGCTCAGCGAGAGACAGGGAGATGAGTCTGGAGCCTGAGAGCACAACGCTGCCTTCAACAGGCAAAACAGGAAACCAAGAAAAGCTTTGGTGCAGCAGAGAATCCACCTGCCTGTCCAAGCCCTTCCCCAAAGCCTGGATAAAAAAATCCACCTTATCCTGAAGGAGCACCAAGGTCTCAGGAATCCTCTGACTTTGCCATTCAGCCTCCCAGCTGCTTGGGAACCACTCCAGTGCCAGTGTGATGGTTGTTGTTATTATTATTATTATTATTATTATTATTATTATTATTATTACTGAAAATAACACCCTTATCCTTCCAGCCACTCAGGACTCTGCACAGGGGAGGGGAACAAAGGACTCCACACAATAAATGCACCTTTTCCTGCAGGGAATCCCTGGTTACTGCTGTCAGGCGCAGCACAATTCCTGTTACAGCACTGGCTCTGACTCCTGCACAGCTCATTCTGAGATAAAAACACAGAAAGGCCACGGGAATAACAAGGAAAGGGAAGGAAAGGAACACACAGAGCCTCTTCCCTGCTGCAGCTTGGCAATGGAACCTGTGGGGCTGCACGGCAGAGGAAAAACCACCCTGTCCCTGGAAATATTCTCCTCAGAATGTCAGTCTGGGCACCAGGGATCACCTTGGGAGGCCAAAATGACAAAAACCCGGGAGAGAGAGCCACAAAGGCAGCAACAACCACGGCACTGCACAGGGACACAGCACCTTCTGAGGAGCAGCTGAGTTCCAGCTCCTGGGGCAACCCTGCACACCCAAAAACTGCTTCTCCACCTGCAACCTCTGCGTGCCAGCCTCAGAGCCCAGCTCCTCCTGGGCTGCACACCCAGCTAAGCAAGGAATGCCTGCAGAGAGGCCAGAGAAGTTTCACCTCTGGTAGCAAAGTGGCTTTTCCCTGGTTTTTAGAGGGTTCCTGCTCGTGTTACATGGATTTAAAGGGCTCAGAGGGGGAGCAAGGGTTAGAGCTGTTGAAAATGAGAACCACAGAGTGAGTTAATGAGTTACTGAGGGTCCTTCCACCCAAAACTATGCCCTGTTCAAGCACCCCCAGGCTGTCCTTTGGCCCATCTCCCTCCTCCTCACTGCCAGTCCCATTTTTCCCACTTTTTCACCCATTTCTGTGCTCAACAACATGGCCTGCCTCAGCCAAGGGGGCTGCAGCATTCCCACAAGGTCTGAGCTGCTCCCTCCAGCCAGGGAATGAGCTCAGGGGAGCAGGGGCTGAATTCTCAGCCAAAGACTGAAGGAAACTCTCTGCTTTCAAGAGAAAACACGAATGAAATCCCTTCAGCAGCAGAATGAAATTCTCCTTCAGCCCCCCAGGAATGAAATCCCTGGCTGGCAGCACCAACCCTGCCTGTGCAGGGAGGCCTTGACTCAGCACCCCTGTCTTTAACCACCACAACTTCAATTTACAGCTCCTCCAGCCACCCTTCCTCAGGATCTGGTTGCTTTCTGTGGGTTTCCCCACTGCTTTTTTTAAATGTCCACATGCAGAAAATGAAATCCTAACTGTCCTTCCAACAGATTGCCACAAAGTGCTCAGCTCCAGTTTCCCAAAGTGCTCAGCTCCAGTTTCCCAGCTGAGCGTTCTGCTTGGCATTTGCAGTAATTGTCCTTGTCCCTCACTTCAGGAGCACACTAATAAGCACAGTCTGTTTTAAGAGCTTCCAGCAGCACCCTGAAGCCTCTGAGTTATTTTCTCCTAATGTCCTCCTCAGTGCTGAATTGTTGCTGTTTGAAAATCACTGTCATTTGGTAATTTGAGTTGAAAAATGCTCTGAGAGAGATTTTTCACTGCCTTCTCATCCAACTGCCAGCAAACTCCCGATGCCTTTATTCCTCCAGAGATGGACAAGCAGGCAGGCAGGGAGATTTGGGAAATCTGCCTTGGGAAGAGCATCACCCTGCAGAGCTGAAGGGCCTCCTCAGGTTTAAACCAGGAACTCCACTTTCTGCTCTCAGAAAGCTTTTCCTACCCCGCGCAAGGAGCCAACATCCCCTGGGAACAGCCAGGCAGGGATTTGCCACGGGGAGCACTCCCACATACCTGCCACAGGTATGCACGCAGCCACAACCCTCAGCTTCGCACGGGGGCACCAACCATGAGAGAATGGGCTGGAAGCAAGCGAGCTCTGGGGGTTACTGGGGCACATTAGGGCAGCTCCGTGGCATTAAGGGGCAGCAGGACCCGGGGGGGCACAGCAGCGGTACCTGGGATGACGGTGGGCTGGGCCGAGGTGCGGAAGGCGTAGTGGGCAGGCTTGGACTTGCCCTGCTGGTTCTCAGCCACCACGTACACCTCGTAGTCGGCGTTCCAGTCCAGGGATTTCAGCATCACGTGGTCGCTGCCCGACGGCAGCCGGATCTCAGGCTTCCACTCCGAGGAGTGCTTCTGCAGGGAGGGCACAGGGCATGGCTGTCAGAACTGGCACTGACTCTGTGATCCACAGAGAGCTGACTGTGGAAAATGTGTATTTGATTTGACAGGGCGTGGCTGTCAATCAGCACTAACTCTGTGATCCACAGAGGGTTCATTGTGAAAAATGCATATTTTATGATTGGCTTTTCGCAAATATTAAAATGAATATTTAAATGAATATATCCAGAAAGTTGATTGTGGAAAATGTGTATTTTATTTGACAGGGTGTGGCTGTCAGAATCAGAACTGACTCTGTGATCCACAGAGGGTTCATTGTGAAAAATGCGTATTTTACGATTGGCTTTTCGCAAATATTAAAATGAATATTGAAATGAATATATTAAAATGAATATATCCAGAAAGCTGATTGTGGAAAATGCGTATTTGATTTGACAGGGTGTGGCTGTCACAATCAGAACTGACTCTGTGATCCACAGAAGGCTGATCAATCTATCTTTGTTGATGTCCTAGATTGCAAGGCCATGTGTATTCTGTTTGCCATCTGTTAGATGGTTCTCTTCTGTCCATGGAGCAGTTTCCTTTATCTCTCCCACAGCCCATCCTCCCTCCAGATCTCTGCTGTCCATGGCCAGGCAGTGTCCCTGCATGGCTGATCAAATTCCATCATCCCATGGGAGATGCTCTGCCCAGGGGAGGAGCCAAGCATTCCTACCTGGATACAACCTGAGCTTTGGGACACCAGCACAGCCTTTCCACTGGATTCCCAGAGGAGCAGCTGCCTCTTCCACTGGACCTTCAGAGGAAAACTCCCCCCTTGTCCAGGATCCCTGCTCCAGCAGAACCACAGCTGGCCCTGCAGGAGGGCTGAGCCACCATGGAATGGCACTGCTGCCACCACCCTGACCCACAGGTGCCAGGTTGTGTTCTGACCCTGTCAGTGTTGCTTTGTTTTACTGCATTGTTTATTTTATTTTTATTTTCTTCCCTAATAAAGAACTGTTACTCCTGCTCCCCTATCTTTGCCTGAGAGCCTCCCTTCATTTCAAATTTATAACAATTAGGAGGGAGGGGGTTCACATTCTCCATTTCAGGGGAGGCTCCTGCCTTCCTTAGCACACACCTGTCTGTTCAATCCAAGACAATTAAGAAACCCACTGCTGTTATAGACAGTTACGATTCAGGTAGATTTAATTGGTCCCCTAATTCAAACACCATCACTGTTGGCTCATTAAGAAACTACTCTTTGGTAAACAAATCTCTGTGACACACTCCACACGTTCACAATACCAGGATTGACTGGAACCCGCAAATGCTGCTGGGTGGAGAGGCTGAGATGCCAGAGCAGCCTCTCCCCTGCTCAGAATCCTGTTTTCTGAGACAAAATCCCCTCACCTCCTCCTCTCATTCCGCCCCATCACTAAACCACTTCCAGGGGGCAAAAGCTGCAAGTTCTGCTCCTGCAAAAGCTCTCCTTCACACCTCAGCACATCAAATTTAAACCAGCCTGGTGCCAGAGATTCCTGCCTTCAACCCAGCCCCTCCCCGAGCCCGGGGAAGCTCAGCAGCTGCCAGCCCGGGCTGGGCCACACTTACAGCTTTGTACTTGATCAGGTAGTGCCTGATCGGGGAGCCACCGTCGTCCTGCTTGATGACGTTCACCTTGATGGAGTTGCCATCTTCTCCTATGTGACCTTCCAGCTTGGGGGCACTGGGTTCCCCTGCAACAACGGCGCATTCGGGGTTATTTGGGGGGAAAAAAAAAAAAAAAAGAAGAGGAAAAAAAAAGGTATTATCGAGGAAAAAATGCTCGTAAAAAATCAGAAGAATACTTTATCATCCTTTATCATCCTCAGCTCAGGGTATGAGCTGACCCAGACACAGAGGACACCGTGTGCCTGAGGTAAATATGTGCCACACCCACGTTGCATTTGAAACACCAAATTTCCATTTTTGCATGTGCTGGAATGGAATCAGTGAAAGAGAGCCCCCGTTCCCCTAAGAAAATCCCAAAGCAATGAGCAACTCCTCGCTGCTGCTGCAGTAAGAACTGCTGTGGAACACCTGGCAAACACCAGGAAGGGCTCTGTGGCTGCTCCTGTGGGGTGGGATGCACAGAGCACCACTGGGAAGGACCTCGTGCCCCTCAGACACACCCAGGTCTGCACTCCGAATTTGTCTAGTGGTTTTAGAGTTGCTGGATCACTTAAATGAGTGTGAAAACACCTGGACAGAACCCAGAGCACTCAGCCCTGCACTGCGGAACTCCAGGGGATGCTGGAGAGAAATCCAGAGAAAGCCCTTTGCTCCTGTGCAATAACCATTTCTAGGAGAAAAAGGCTATTGTGTCCCAGACTGCCACCAGCAGAAAAGGGCAATGTCCCTTCCTCCTGCAGGGCACCCTGACTCACAACCCCAGCCCTGCAACCCACAGCTCCCAAACTGCTTTTCCTACCCAGCTCCCCAACTCCTCCATGCCACGGAGGATCCCAGTCCCACCCTGCAGCTCTTGCTAAAAAAAGCCAGATCAGAGAAAGTCTGATTGCAGATTTGCAGCCCTGGATTTGTGTCCTGGATTTGTGTCCAGCTCCTCGTGGACAGCACAGGCACTCCTGAGTGGCCACAGCAAGGCTCATCTCCCAGCATCCTTCAAAAGTTCATCTTCAGAAGGAAGCTGAAGCCCTTTCCCCTCCCTCCTGCCTTTCAAAGGAATATGAGCACCGTTTTTTTGTGAAATGCCAATGGGAAAACTGCAAGGAACTGTGATTTAAGATGAATTCCATGCTGCTGCACTGTTCCAAGAGGGGCATCAATCACACTCCAGGAGTGTGGGACACACACATTTGTGTTTGACAACACAGCAACTCCTCTGATGGATGTAAAGAGGCAACACTCCTTCTTCCAGGCTGTTTTCCTTTCCCAAATCCTTTCCTCTGCCTCTATCCCCACTGCAAGGCTCCCACACCCCTGGGTGTTCCTGGGACAGCTTCCTCAGTGCACGCTGAACAGGAAAAGGTGACACAAGTGTGGTTTAAGGCACAGATAAACAGGAAAACTCCATCCTCACCTGGGCACACTGTCAGTTAAACAAGCAGAGGTATTTTTTCCTCCATCCCAAAAGACAAACAGCAGCATAAGGTCTCTGCTTTTGACTGTGGGGCTGAGTGGCAGCAGCTGCTCGGCAGTAATTGTGCTGGTTAGTCACCAAGAACTCACACTGGTTCTGTCACCCTGAGCCCCAGAGCAGCTCCCGGGGCAGGCAGGGACAGCTCTGGGTGTGCCCCGAGCCCTCCAGGAGCAGCTGGGCTGAATTCTCACCGAGCTGTGGCAGAGGGACAGAACACGAGCAGCATCTCCTGGCTCCTGCCCCACTCCCCCGGCTCAGAGATGATCAGTAATGAGCACAGGGCTCCTCAGGTGCTGAGGGAGCACGGCGCTTACAGAATCTGACCTTTTCTCTAACACAGCTGCATTTTTTTCCCAGTGATTGAGCACTGAGACGAACGGGAACATCCTTTGAAAAGATGCTTATTCTTGATTTTAAATGTCAGAGATGCTGCTGTGCTTTACACACACAGCCATTCCCATGATTAATTACCCGCTCTGCTGAAACTTTTCTGCCTTTTCTTCACTTTGAATTATCTAATTTCTAGCTCCTGATTCACTCCTTCCTCCCCCAACCATTTAAATTCCTTTCAGCTTTGAGAAACATTTCTCTTCAAAGAAAAGAACACTCCTAAGTGCTGAAAACCAACAGGTGGAGCAGTGCAAGCCCTGGCAAGGCGTAGTTTTCTCTCCAGAAATAAGTATTTATTTCATTTATCTCAAGCAGGTGGATGCAATCCAGACACAGGGCTGTAAAATGAAAACTGGGTTAGTGTGTCAAACAGAGGAGGAAGAAGTTTAGTGGGAGAAGTTTAGTCCAGCAGAATCAGCAACCCTATAACGAGTGAAGATGTGAGCAGCTGGAGAGAGAAGGTGGTCAGCAGGAGCTCGGAGGACTCATGCTCAGACATGCAAAGCAGAACAGCATCCCAGGGGTGCTCCATGCCAGGGCAGCTCCTGCTCAGCCAGGGCAGAAACCAGCCTGTCCCTCCCTCCTCAGAGCCCTTCCCAGCCCCTAAAGCAGGGCAGCCCTTGAGGGACCCCCCTGCTGCTGCTGCTGCTTGGCTGGTGAGAGCCAGCAGCTCCAGAGAGCCCAGATTTCCTGTCTGCTCATCAAATATCTGATTAAAGTCCTCTCTGAGCAGGAGGATGCAGGACCTTGCGCTCCCAGGGATTGAGGCTGATGCTCCAACTTCCCCCAGGGCACTCAGCAAAGGAGAAAAGCCCCAGACAGGAGCTTCAGCTGTGAGAGGAGCAGCCTTTGCCGTGCAGGGAGCCAGGACAGCCCAGCCCTGCCAGGGGCAGCTCAGGCTCCACAGAAACCAGGGGCAGTCTGATCAAGGAAATGAGGATTTTCCTCCCGGCTCCCAAAGCCTGCAGGGCTTCCCAAAGCTGCTGGTGGCAGGGGAGCTGAGGGCAGGGCTCTGAGCCATCACATTTCCAATTTAATTTTCACCCACTCCCTGCTAAGCCATCAGCTCTGATCATCTGCTGCTGCAGGGAAATGTTTCCTGGTATCCTCTGAACCCTTTGGTTTCTATTCAGGGCTTCCTGGCCCTAACACTGGACTGCTGGATTGCAGAAATTCTTGGTTTTATTGTGTTTTTTGGAGGGCCAGGGTGGGTGCAACTTGAGGTGGGGAGAAAAGAGAAAATGAAAAATCCCTGAGGTTAAATCCAGCTGGCAGCAAGGCAAGGCCCTGCATCCTCCCTGTGCTCAGAGAGCAAACCTGGAGAATTCTGCAGCAGGGGAAGGAGGAAAGGGCTGATTTCTGCAATCTCTGAGCACCACGAAACCAGGACTGGGAACAGACACCAGGAGGGCAAAACCACAGAGAAAGAACAGGCCGGGCTCGGGGTGCACACGAGGGCAGCAAACAGCAGCAGCAGAAATAAGGAACAAAAGCAGAACGTGCAGAAATGAGACAGGCACATCTCCCAGCCTGCTGGAACTCAGCACAGGGAGGGGACAGGGACGGGGCTCCTCTGTGCATGCAGCCACGAGGGGAGGTTACTGGTGTTAGTTCTGTTTCCCTGGCTAAGCCCAGCCGAAATCCTCTCCTGGGGGTGGTCCCAGCCAAAAAGGTGACTCCAGAAGTCCCGCATTGTGAAAAGCCACTCCTGCCTGGCTCTGGCAACTCCTCCTTCGGCCGGGGCAGCGGCAGAGCAGGAGCTCCCCTCCCTCCCCTGCTGGGACTGTGCTGGGAGTGAAGAGTGGCAGTGCCAGCGCTGCAGGAGCTGCTCTGCACCACCCCACGCCCTGCTGCAGCTCCAGACAGAGCCAGGCTCAACCATCTGCTCTGCCACAGGCATATTTTATGAAAATCCTTCGCTAGGATTTTTTTTTTCCTCCTGAAAAGCTGAGGAGCCTCAGGAGAGAAATGTGAACAGTAACTCTCTGCTGCTGTGGAATGCAATGGGTGCTGCCTTGGTTGGTCCAGGGAGGTGTTTCTAATTAATGACCAATCAAGGATGCAGCTAGATGAGACTTTCTGGTCAGTGACAAGATTTTGTTGTTCATTCCTTTCTATTCCTGCCCAGCCTTCTGATGAATCTTTTCTCTCTATTATTTTAGCAGAGTTCTAATAGAGCGTTTTTAATATAATGTATATCATAATACAATAAATCAGCCTTCTGAAAGATGGAGTCCAAATTCTCATCTCTTCCCTCGTCCTGGGACCCTGCAAATCTCACAAGACTGCTCCTTGGAGTGCTGGGGAGCAGCAGCTCCTGTGAGCTGAGCTCAGCTTAAGGCCTTGCCAGGCTTCCAGAGCCTGGGTGGGAGCAGAGAGGGGCCCTGGCAGGAGCCAGATTCTCCCTCTGATCAGAACTGTGTGAGGTCTGGCTCTGCGAGTGCTGTTTCACAGGATTTACACGCAGGATTTCATAGAGAGAGGATTTTGTAACAGCATTTTACAGGGAGTGTATTTCATAACACAGCTCTCCTTCCAGCTATGCTTGAGTTTTACTCACAATAAAAAGGGAATTATTTCTTCAATCAAACTGTGACATACTCCAAACAGCCAGATTTCAGAGAATTCAGGGTTTTTTTTGGAAGGCTACTGAACGTGTACAGTGTGGATGTGTGCACATATCTCTACAGAAATGTGTATTTTATACGGTCAAAATGCTGCTAAAGCAACAGGAGAGAGGCTGCTCCCAGAATTCCCTAATTTCCCATCAAATTCCAGTCTGTGGTTGGTCCCACAGAGAGGCCAAAGGATTTTGGCCTTTGGTGCTCATTCCAGAGGATTTTTAGCACCTTCCTAGGACAGTTCCTTGCTGGACAATGAGAGTGAAGAAGCAAATGACTGAGCCAGGTGATTTTTTTGGTTTTTTTTCCTGTTGTTTTCCCTCCAAGTTTTTCCCAGCTCAATGCAGAGGACTGAAGTCGAGTTCTTCCCATGCAGAAATGACGAGCAACTCCTCCAAAGAAAGGCTCGGTGGGATTTTTGGGTGGTTTTTTTTTTTTTTTTTGGAATTTGGAGATCCCAGAGGGGAATCCTCACCCCAAAAATCTAGGCAACCAATCAGAACAAAGTGTTTTTACCTTCTGTTCACCAGCGAGGACGACATCATCAGCACCATGCAAGCCACATGACAAATTCACATGATACGCACGCACATGAGTTTGGTTGAAAGGAAAGTGGAGGAGGTCACATGGAAAATACAAAAAAATTAAAAAACTGATGTAAACAATGGGCAAGGGAAAAAAATCAACAACAGAATTACAGAGTAAATAAAAATAGGAGCAAAATTAAATTAGCCAGCATATATCAGAAACACGGGGGAGGGGGGGACAGTAAAACCGCCTGGAAAATAAGAATATTAAACCACAGCAAGCACTGAGTTATGGCCTCGTGTTAGGCACAGCTGCGTCACTGCTTAGTCATACAAGGAACAAAAGGGACAAAAATCATTGCGGTGTGTGCCAGGTCTGCTGGAGGAATCCACAGAACTGCTGGGAAGAAAAAGGGGATTATTGTTATTCCGAGGCAGCGGAGGCGAAAGGGTCACAACCAGCCCAAAAGGACACAAACCCTGGCACCCCACAGCGGCGTGTCCTCGCTCTGCAGCACAAACCTGCTCCTGATCACAACTGCAGGAGAGAAAGCCCTGCTGAGGTGACACGGCCGAGGACACTCCTCATCCCGGAGCTGCGGGGTCGGTGCCGGCACCGGCAGTGCCACCGAGGGGCTGGGGAGGGCAGGGGGCTCTGCCAGCCCAGCCAGCACAGGGGATCCGTCCCCAGCGGGGCCCAGGGAAGGTGGCAGCTGCCGGGCAGCGCAGGGGGAACGAGGAACAATCAGCTGCCAGGCTCCCTTCCCACATCCCTCCAGAACTCGCATTTCTCACCTCTGTCTCATCCTAATGAGGCTACTCCACAGTGCTTGATGTATAGAGAATTAAACCCTTAATCCTTTGGGTGCTTGTCTCTGACAAGATTAAGGGCAGGCCATTACCGGGGAAAGAACTGATGGCACAAAATGTAAAATCCATTTGTTAGAGCCGAGCTCTCAATCCATCCTCTTTAAACACGGGCTCACAGACTCTGGGCACTGTGAAGGAGGGAGGTTGAGGAGCTGCTGGGAGGCTGCCTGGAGGGAAGATCCCTGTCTTCTGGTCAGAAGAAACCTCTTCCAAACTGCAGCAAACTCAATAAAACCTGAGATTTCAAACCAGGCAACAGAGGCTGCCTGTCCTCAGGAGAGGAGCTTTAGGTAAAGATCAAGGGCAGAGTTAGCAGCATAAAGAGAATAAAATGGTTTGGGTTGGAAGGAACCTTAAAGATTATCCAGTCCTAGGCAGAGGCACTTTCCACTGGAGCAAGTTGCTCCAAGCCCCCTCCAACCTGAAAAAAAATCCCTTTTTTCCAGTGAGCTCGACCACTGTGAGGCAAAGCAGGTCCCAGAGAGGAGAGAGCTGCAAGAAAAACATCAGAACTGGCACAGAACTATTTCCTGGAGCAACCTCAGAGGGTTAAATGCAAGGAGAGACATTCCTAAAGCTCCTCCATGCCTGCAGACATCTCCCACTGCCATCTCCCACACCCCAAAAAGCCAGAGGAGGCAACCCTGCAGCTGTCACAGACACATTTCATGAAAATCCTTTTGCCAGGATTTTCTTCTCTTGAGAAGCTGAGGAGCCTCAGGAATGAAATGTAACCAAGAACTCTCTGCTGCTGTGGGATGCAACAGGCGCTGCCTTGGTTGGTCCACGGGAGTGTTTCTAATTAATGACCAATCAAGGATGCAGCTGGGTCAGACTCTGGTCAGTCACGAGTTTTTAAATTTATTTTATTCTATTCTTGTTAAGCTGATGAGTATTTTTTTTCCTATTCTTTTAGTACAGTTTTAATATAGCATGTTTAATATAATATATATCATAATATGATAAATCAACTTTCTGAAACATGAAGTCAAGATTCTCATCTCTTCCCTGCAAATCTCAACACTGCAGCCTCATTAGGTTTGTGTGCCTGCCTCAAGGTGCCACAGGGCAGCTCTCACTCCCTGACTGTGCTGCTTTCACTCCCTGGAGCCCGAGGAGAGCACAGATCCCTGCCAGCAGCAGCAATCAAACGGAGCAGAGCTGGAGGAGCGTCTGCCCCGTGCCACTGCCCTGCCTCTGCTGCTGAATTCCCCCTCTGCCCAGGCTGCAGCACGGCCACGGGGGCAGCGCCTGCACAATTGGAGTGTGCACACAAACAACAGCTCTGCTCCTGCTCTGAGCTGCACCCCGGGCAGGGCAAAAGGGAAACTTCCCCCCTCCTCCTCCTCCTCTTCCTCCTCCACACACACAGCCCCCACGCCAACAGAACTGGAAAATGTTTATCATTAATTAGCTCCTAGGAGCTTTTCTGGGTGAAGATTCTTTTTTTTTTCAGAACAAACTGTTCTGTAAAACATGAACCCAAGGTTTTCCCTCCACGGGAAGCTGTGTCCAGCCCACACAGCAGCAGCCAGAAGGGAGTCTGTGCCTGCTGAGGAATAAAGGATGATGAGCAGAGCCTGCCCTTCGGCCTCTCCAGCCCATCCTCCACGGCTGACAGGAATGAAAAGGTCTCTTCAGCCCCTGAGTGCAGCAGGGGTTGGGGTTTGGCACTTTGGAAAGGAAAATTACTGCACAAGCAGCACGCTGCTGGTGGCCACTGCAGGTACAGGACATTTAAAGTCACCTGTGAGACCGTGAAACGTGCCAGTCATTCAATATAGTTAATTATAAATTCATTTGAGTGGCTACACTCTCTCTCCATCCCAAGATCATCCCACACTTCATGCTCGGAGCGTTTTCCATTCAGAAAACCATTCCTACCCCACCTCAGGGAACACCTCAGTGACTCACAGGCCCCACGCACACTCTGGATTAGTGCAAGGCACAGGGAGAGCATCTGGCAGAGATCATCAGTGACCCGAAGCACACACATGCACCAGGCAGCTCAGATCCTCACCGAGGGCTTTCCTTCCCCCTTGACCACCCAACCGAGGCAGCCTGAATCCAGCTCCCACCTCACGTATGGAACTTTCTGGAAGCCTGAAGCCTCTTTTAAGGCAAGCAGGGCCCTGGGATCAATCCTGCAGGGCATTTCACCTCCTCATTTGCATCTTTTCCAGCCCCCAATATCCCTGATTTTAATATCAACTGTATCTCCCTACGTTCAAAGCAAACAGAGCGAGGCAGGGCAGCAAGGAAACGATTTCATGCACATCCCCTTTCCACAGGCAGCTGTAAAATAGGGAGGGTGAAAGGAAAACATTCCTTTTAGAAAGGAGGATTTGGGGGGGTTACTCCTCTTGCTCTCCCTCTAGGTGCTTTTCCTACCCCTTTTATTCCCATTTTCCAGCCCGTGCTTGGCAGAGGGGGGGAAGAGGAGGAGGAGGAAGGGCAGCATGCCGGGATGTGAACATGCTCACACGGCACACCGCTGTCAGCAGCCAGCCCAGGACGCCCCGGAGCCCTGGGATGGGGGATCCTGGGCTCCAGCAGCGCTCAGGGCAGGGCCAGCAGCCCCAGGTACTCACTCGGAGCCGCGGGGCTCGGGGATGCAGCCGGAGCTGGGGTCGCTACGGAAACACAAGGATGCACAGGGTGGGAACCGGGTGACAGCAGGGACACTGAGCAGGGGACCGAGGGGGACACCCAGCCCTGGTGGCAGGGCTGTGTCACCCAGGGAGCTGCAGAAATCCTGCCCTGCTGCCTGCCAAGCCCTGCGGGCCCTCCAGGGCACAGCCTGCCCTGAGGCTTTCCTCATCCCCAAGAGCTCTGAAGCTCCAAACTCCCATTTTTGCCTCCTTTTGGCCTCACCCTGGCCATGAATTGAACATTTGGGAGGCTTCTAGGTTCTGCAAAGCCACCTACCTGTCCCCGGGTGCTGGCGTGAGGCTGGGCACACGGCTCTGCTGCTGGGGCTGCAGAGCTCCTCCTGCTCCTTCTCCTCTCTTCTCAGCTGCATTTCCCCCTTGTCCTGCAGCACTGCTGGGGATCCCCACCCTGCCCTCCCTGGGGTTGTCATCTCCAGGGCCCCAGTCCTCAGCCTGGCCTCTGACCCTGACCATCACCCTCATGTCATTATTTTTTATTGCTGCTCCTGGAATTAACAGGATCCAAACCACCTCGGGCTGCACAAAAGCTCTGGAAGTGCCTCCCAGTGGCTCCCCGGTGCTGCAGTTTGCAGCCCTGCCTGTCCATCTGTCCATCCACCCTTCCCCTTCCTGCTCCCCTACATCCAAGCTTTAAGGGGAAATGGCACAAGCAGGATTCAAAATTTGGGTTCAAAATAAAAATATTTTTAAAAATCCTCTCATGTGTTTTTCACTTCAGGAATCTCAAAGCAGCTTCTTCGAGCTTGTCCTTGTCACCTTGGGAGCAACAGCAGCTCCCCGTGAGGATGCATTGATAAATGGAATAATGCTCACTGGGATAAAGAGGCTTTTTTAGCTCCATTGATCAGGTTTGATTGGAAAGGCACAAAGCCATGGAGCCATCTCCACATCTCACTCACAATTACACAAATCCATCACATTCCTGACTCACTGTGCAGGGGGAAGTGGGGAACATGCCATTTTTTTTAAAATTTAGTATGAGGTTTATTTATTTAATCACACAATCTACACAAGTGCTGGAAGACTGTCCGGTGGTAAAACCATTAGTGAGAAGAGGGAAAATAAATTGAATTTTTTTCTTGAATTTTGTGCTTTCAAAATTGTGCAGCTGTTCAAAATGTTGAAGATTTTGCTTGGCTCTGGTCTAAACCAGTTCTGCCATTTAGCTGAACTGATTTCCCTGAATTATCTCAGTATCATTAAAATTGAACAGTTTTTAACGGATTCACAAATACGAAGCCTTCCACTACTCCACTCTGAGTCAACAAGCTAACTAGTATTATTTTTATTATTATGATGATTAGATAATCACTACATTAAATATTCCAACTGCATGCTGTAGGGCACAGACAAAGAGTTAACCCCAGCTCTGTTCTAAACAAGAGCAGTCAGTGTTGTTAGGAAATGGACACTACCAGTTACTCCAGTCCTACAGCCCCTGAGAGGAAAAAGGCACTAAATTAAAAGCTGGAAGTTCTGGGTGTTAGAGGAACACTCTAAAAACACAAAAAAAAAAAGTGAAAGAAATGCAGAGAAATGCACTTACGTGGGTGAGGGATGCCTGCAGTTTATCCATGGATGGAACACAGACCAAAACCGAAATAAAACGACAGAGATAGACACACACAAACAAAAAAAAATAAATAAATGTAGAAGATGTGAGGAGACAGAGAATATGGAGCTGGAAAATCAGCATCCCAGGTGTGCCCTGCTGAGCAGGGATGGGCAGAGCCCGGGCACAGCTCGGGGACTCCGGACATGCTCGGGGTGGGCTGGGACAGCCCTGGGTCCAGCAGAGGGGTCTGGAGAGAGAATTCCAGCTGGGAGAGGGCTGGGAACAACAGTCAGGGCTGGCTGCAGGAGGAAAGGGAAGGAACCACGGCAGAACAGCTCTCCCTGCCTGCTCTGGGCACACCTGCCCTGCCCGCTCCACCTTTCATCGCCTTCCTCTTGCTCTCCTTCCCACCCTGAAGAGCTCCCTGGGATTTGATGCTTCCCTGGAACAGGAGGACAGTGCTGGGCCACAGCAGGACACGGAAATGGCCCGGGCAGAGCAGAGAAGAGCCTGAGGAGTCCATGGAATCCCCTCAAGAGCTGCAGGGGCACCTCAAAGCAGCGTGTGCAGAACAGAGCAACCCTCCCTCCCTTCACCTTCCACAGCCCAAGGCCAGTCCTGTGCTGAACACCTCCACGTGGAAAACAAACCTTGTGACAGTGACATCACGTTCCCTGTGACCAAAACCCTTCTCAGCTGCTTTTGCTCATTAAAGTTCTCCTTGGCACAGCCCCTTCTCCTCGGCACCACCAAACTGCAAACACCAGCCAGCGCACAGAAAACAGCTCCTCCGCCTCCTCCCTTCCCATTACCGACAGAACCCAGCCCAACCCAGAGCCACGGAGACAACAGAGGGTGCAGCGAGGTCTGAGAGAGAGAAGAGGTGAGATCCATGCACGGCAGAGGCTGCGGGCAGCAGCACAGGGAGGCTGGGCTGTACTTACGGACTGGCTGCGTCTTGAACTCGGCGGGCGGGCTGAGCTCCCCCACGCCCTTGCCGTTGACAGCTGACAGCCTCACTGCATAGGTGGTCTCAGGCTTCAGCCCCGTGATGGTCACTGTCCCCTCCACGTTGGCTGGGGGGGAAAAAAAGCAGAGAAAAGCTCAGGACTCCAAGGAAGAAATGAATAAACTTTGTTTTCCCCACGCGGGGAAAAACAGACCTAAAACCAGACCTGGCTCCAGCTGGGATCACACCACTCCAGCGGGGAATAAAATAAGAATTTCAGCTCCACATGGGATTGGTGGTGGAGGATTCAGCTCTGGAGCAGAACTCTGCCTTTTACAGGCCTCCCCAAATCAAAATTCTTTTACTTTGACTCCAGGATGGATTTTGTGCAGTGAGCACTGCTATAGATCACCTCAACAGGACGGGATTGCTGCTGGAATAGCAGAGTTTATTTTCCAAGGGGGACCAAGGGGTGACAGATGAGGGTTCAAAAGCCTCCTGTGGGAAGCAGCAAGTGAAAACTATAATTCCAAGCACAGGGTTCTTCACCCTGCTCGGACTGAGCTCTCAGCAAAGCCCAGCCCTCATTTCCAGCTGAAAATTCCCCTTGTCCCTCGCAGCAAATGTTTAAAAACTTGTCTGGAGCCTCCAACCTGAACCCTCCACCCTCCCTGGCTTTTCCCTACAGGAAAGCCAGTATTTTTCAGTGCTGGCGGGGAAGGAAGCAGGTTTTTATTGTCACTCCTACCTTCCTTGGCATCGTAGAGCCTGGAGTGCCAGTCCCCCTCGCCCAGGGCCCTCCACTCCGCCTTGTACCTGAGGATGGGCACCCCGCCCGTGGCCTCGGGCTCGTCAAACTCCACCTGGGCACTGCTGGAATAGGGCTCCACCCGGCCGATGGAGGGCGAGGAGGGCGTGTCTGGGGACAAGGGACAGCACGGTGAGACACAGAGCCGGGAAAGGAGCTGGCAACATCCCACAGCCCCTGGCTTCCAACAGCACGGGACAAGGGTGGGGCTGAGGGTTCAGGCAGCTTTAGAGATGTTAATTAGTGCACAGATCTTAATTTTGTCTCCTCTCTAAGAGGCTGGAGACTCCCAGCCCCTTCTCCAAAAGAGAACAAGCAGGGCAGTGCAGCAGAAGCATCCTGGATGCCACTGTGTCCTCAGTGTCCCTTGACAGGGCTCTGCAGTCCTGGATGCCACTGTGTCCCCAGTGTCCCCTGACAGGGCTCTGCAGTCCTGGGTGCCACTGTGTCCCCAGTGTCCCTGACAGGGCTCTGCAGTCCTGGATGCCACTGTGTCCCCAGTGTCCCTTCCACAGGGCTCTGCAGTCCTGGATGCCACTGTGTCCGCAGTGTCCCTTCCACAGGGCTCTGCAGTCCTGGATGCCACTGTGTCCCCAGTGTCCCTGACAGGGCTCTGCAGTCCTGGATGCCACTGTGACCCCAGAAACCAAAAGAAAAGTACATAATGCATTGTAACTAAAAGTACATAATGCACTGTAACCTAAACCCAGGGTCTCCAGGCCTGCCTGCAGCAGGAGCTGCCAGCTGTGGGCACAGCCCTGTCCCCACAGCCCTGGGCTGCTCTAACTCCTGGTGCAATAAATGCATTTTGAAGAGCTGCCTGCAGTCCTGCATCCCTCATTCAGGCTCTTACGGTGAGCAGCCTCTCTGAGGGCAGAAGTTGCTCTCCTGCCACCCCAGCAGAGCAGGGCCCCCGTGTCACTGCTGGCACCTGCCTGCCCTCCCTGCTCACCTGCCTGCACCAGGATGAACTCGGAGGACTCCTGCCCGATGCGGTTCACAGCCGTGCAGTTGTAGTTCCCAAAGTCATTCTCCGAGTCTGGGGTCACCTGTGGGGGGAAGGAAGGCTCAGGGTGGGATCACAAAACCCTTTTCACTCTGCCAAGGCACCCTGAATTTAGCTGGGGAGGAGCTACAATAAAATCCAGGCGTTTGTGCTCCCAGGGCTGTCCATGGAGGAGAGAGCTGCAGTGGGCAAAAAGCAGGGGCTGCCTCTTCTGTTACCTGATTTTCTTCAACTTCCAATTCCTGCTCTTCTTTATCTCCTACAACCTGATTTTCTCAGAATTTATATGCTTGAAACACCACCCCAACTTCATTTCTAACGAGAGGACCAGACTGAATTCCTTCACCATCAGTTATCTGATGGCTCTCCTGGCTCTTCCTCACCTCCAGGTAGCTTGCTGAGGGGGTGTTGTAGATCTTGATGTTGCTGTAGTTGGAGCTGGGCAGGAGCTGCCCGTCCCGGAACCAGGAGATGACAGCACTGGGGTAGGCAAACACCTCACAGGTGATGTTCACTTGGTTTCCTTCCCAGGTGTACACGGCCACGGGGCCCTGCAGCTTGGGGGCATCTGAAAGACATGTTTGGGAAGGCAATTGGGGCCAGCCGAGCTCCCAAAAAAGCCTCCCTGTAAGGATCCCTCGGCTGGAGTCCACCTCAGTGCGGGTAAAGGGAATCTAATATTGGAAATGGGAACTGTGCTCTCACCCGGGGCGTGGGGAACGCCTTCTGCTGAAGGGCACAAAGAGAAAACCTGCTCAGCCCTGGGCTGCTCCTGGGCAGCGTGGGAGGAGCAGACAGCGGGCTGGGGCTGGGGAGGTGTTCCAGGGGAGAACTGGACTCCCAACAAACGCGACTGCAGCAGATCCGTGGTGAGCTGCAAAGAGCACCCAGGCAGGGAGAACACCCCACACCCTCACCCTCCTCACCCTCAGCACCACACCGCAGGGAGGGAACAGGGAACCAAGCAGCCCCCACAAACCCCTGCAGGGCACTTACACTGCACCTCCAGGTACATGGCCTGCGAGTCCTGGCCGATGGTGTTGCTGGCCGTGCAGACGTACTCGCCCGCGTCCGTGTACTGGATGTCCTTGAGCGTCAGCGAGGAGACGCGCGCGTGGCTGCGCACCACGATCCGCCCGTCCAGCGTCTGCGCACACACAGCCCGTCAGGGGCAGCCCCGGCAGGGCACACAGCCTGCCCCAGAGAGCCCCAGGGTGGCACACAGCCTGCCCCAGGGTGGCACACAGCCTGCCCCAGAGAGCCCCAGGGTGGCACACAGCCTGCCCCAGGGTGGCACACAGCCTGCCCCAGAGAGCCCCAGGGTGGCACACAGCCTGCCCCAGAGAGCCCCAGGGTGGCACACAGCCCGCCCCAGGGTGGCACACAGCCTGCCCCAGAGAGCCCCAGGGTGGCACACAGCCCGTCAGGGGCAGCCCCAGGATGGGCACACAGCCTGCCCCAGAGAGCCCCAGGGTGGCACACAGCCTGCCCCTGGCAGCCCCAGCAGGGCACACAGCCCGCCCCAGGCAGCCCCAGCAGGGCACACAGCCTGCCCCAGGGCAGCACACAGCCTGCCCCTGGCAGCCCCAGCAGGGCACACAGCCCGCCCCAGGCTGCCCCAGCAGGGTACACAGCCTGCCCCTGGCAGCCCCAAGATGTCACACCCCCTGCCCCAAGGTGGCACACAGCCTGCCCCAGCCCGGGGCAGCCCCAGCAGGGCACACAGCCTGCCCCAGACAGCCCCAGAAGGGCACACAGCCAGCCCCAGGATGACACTCACCCTGCCCCAGCATGGCACACAGCCTGCCCAGCCCCAGGCAGCCACAGCATGGCACACAGCCTGCCCTGGGATGGCACACAGCCTGCCCCAGACAGCCTCAGGATGGCACACAGCCTGCCCCTGGCAGCCCCAGCAGGGCACACAGCCTGCCTGAGGCCAGGTGAGAGCACCAGGGGCAGCTCCCTGTCCCACAGGGGCAGCTCCCTGTCTCACAGGGGCAGCTCCCTGTCCCACAGGGCCCACTGTGTGTGCAACGGCTCAGAGCACTCAGGGGAAGGGGGAAACACCAAAAGAAGGACCAAAGTATCAGCTCCTACACGGCTGAGAACAGCACGTGTCTGAGAAGAAACTTCTCCCCAGGATGGGCACTGCAGAGATCCAGCTCTGGTTAAAAAGCTTTGCCAGCATGCAAAGAGGAAAAAGAAAAAAAAAAAGGAAACGTCCCCAAAAGCTTCCAGTGAGAGAATGCAGCCCTCCTTGTCCTCTCAGCAATACTGGATTTATCTCAGTGCCCCTGAAATGGGGAAGGAAGAACGGATCCAGAGCTCAGAGCGGAAGCAGGCAAAAAGGAAGCTCAGAACTTTCACCTGCATGTGGCACACCAAGAGAGGAAAGGGCAGCAAAAAGGGCAAGAAAGCCTCTAGAGACAGCCCTGCCTCAAGAAAATTCCAGAACCACTTCCCACACGCAAGAGAGTGTGGGGATGCCACTGACAGAGAGAAACTAGGAGTGCAAAATGCCAGGGGACTGCCAAGGGACTGCACCCACCCAGCCACCCCAGGCTGCTGGTTTCCCTCTCCAGTTTGTCACCAAATCCATGAAAACACAAAGCCAGGCACTCCTCTCTGCCTCCTGCTGCTCCTGCCTCAGCCTGGAAGCTCTCAAGCACCAACTCCCTCCCCTCAGTGCTGATTTTGGAGCACAAACACAAGGGAGTAAAGCTGGCACCCTCAGGCTGTGCCTGCTGCCACTCTCCAGGAGCATCTGTTTCCTTGGGAGGTGCAGGACAAGTGCTGATAAAGGAGTGAAACCCCGAGGATTTCCAAGAGCCGAGTGCACAGAAAGCATCTCTGCTATCTCAGGTGCCAGAGCCCTGGGCCCCAGCCCCTCTCTGTGCTGATGCTGACAAATAAATGTCTTTTGTCACCTCAGTTAGCTCCAGTGTCAGCTCGTGGGCACCGGGCCAATTCCAAATGCACAAAAACAATATCTTTTGATGACACAGAAACAACTGGGTGTATTCTTCTCCTCTCTCCTTCCCTGCTGCAATCCCTGGCCAGTGCCACGAGCTACAGACTCCATCCCTGGCCTGGAACAGTTATTCCATGGGCTCGTGGTGCTGTGGGCAGCATTTCAGAGCCTGACATGAAACTCCTGTGGTACCACACCACCAAAATCTGCTTTTATCTCACTGGCCTGCTCTCCTTCTGTCTGACTCTGGATTTCTCTCCAAAGCCCAGCTCATTCCAGCAGCACCCATGGGTGCCAGGGCTCCAGACCTGGGGGAATATTCTCAATATTTGTTTCTGCGAGCTCACCAGAAGAGTGGAAGGAACAAAACACCAGTGTGGGATCAGCTGAGGTGATTCTAGAGAAGGCATTTTTACACCCAAACGGCTCCTGCCTCAAGACCCACCACACAGGAGTGCCAGGAAATCATGGCCAGGGAGGGTTTCATGAGCAATGCAACTGATTCTGAACATAAAGCTCTGGGCTTTTAATGCAAAAAGGAATAAGGGAAGAAAATGAGAGATCAGGAAAAACACTCCAAGGAAGAGAAAAAGGCCAAGCCAAGAAAGCACAAGCAAGGTCTCTCTCTCCCTGCAGCAGCCCACCAGGGGCTCTGGCTGTTGGAGACAGGACAGGAGGAATTTGGGAGCCAGATGTTGACATCTGTAACCCTTTAACTCAAATCTCTCAGCTGCAAGGCTCTGGGCTATCAAAACAACAAACTGCTAGTGCTGGGAGAGCAGCTCAGGGGCACAGGGAATCGCTCAGAACAGAGCAGGATGCTCTCTCTCCAATGCTTTGCCAATTATTGCAATTTACCCTGAGCTACTGCAGGCGTTTCCCCAAATTCTGGCCGTGCCCTGGGGCACAGGCACTGTGATCACAGCTGGGCAAGAGCTCAGCAGCTCGGGGCCAAAGGGGGAGAGCAGACAAATAAACTGCATTTATCCCACCCCCTTCCCTGCTGGAGCTCTCAGGCCTTTCCCAAAGAAGCCCCCAGGGACAATTCTGCACAGTCCTGTCTGCTCTTCAGCCACTTCCACACCCACAAATCCCCCAAAACCCCGACCCCAGGCAGGAATGGCACTGAGGAACAGGAGGGGTCTCTGCTTGCTCTGAGCTTGCAGAGCAGTGGTTGATATTTGTATTTAACTGCAGCCCTAAATACTCCTGAGGCTGCACCCCTTCCCAGGTGCCAGTCTGGGGTGTGGCTGAGGGTACCCAGAGATGCTGCCAGGACTGACTTCACCCCCTCACCCGAAATTCCTCCAGTAAAAGTGAAATATTTAATGCCAAACACTCCCTGACCTTCCTCCTGCTGCTGGAATCCACTGCTAAAAGCCCCCAGGCAGCTTTAAAGCCATTTAAAAGCAATTTTAGAGAGAAATCCTGCACCCCACTGGGGTATTTTAAGACACAGAGGCAGTAAGAAATTCAGAGACAGCAAACTTAATAGTATTAGTGCTCATATTAATCAAAAGCTGGAGAGAGAGAGCACAGAGAAAACGCTGGGGCAGGGAGGGGACAGCTGTGACAGGAATTCCTCTGAGTCCTGGGGAGATGCAGCTCCTCAAATTCCAAATCCTTCAGTGCAAACTGCTCTGAGAATCTGATGCCTCCACCTGCCACAGTCCAAGAGATTACTGTGAAGGGAGAATGGGCAGGATGTCCCCGTGAGACACAGCTGGGTGGTGCTCGAGTTACAGCTTCGCTTTGCTCAGTCTCTGGGATTTAGGACGGCTTCAAAATGATTTAAAAAAACCACAGCCTCCACAAAGTTGATCCTAAAAATACAAATCCAAGTCACCCAGTTCTGAGAGCTCATTTTGTTCTCCACCTGACCCCTGTTATTTGCTTGGGAACTTTCCTTCTGGTCCATTTTGAAGAGTGCTACAAATCAGCTGCATTATTATTATTATTATTATAATTATTATTACGATTAAAGCACAGCACTGAATGTGAAATAAAATCAAACCCCATTTGCACCAACCCCAGCCCCTGCCATTACCCCACCTCCCCCTCGCTGACCCTTGCAGATCAAAGACAAATGAAAATAATTGAGCAGTTTGGGGCATTTTGTGGAGAAATGCCCCTCGTGCAAGGTTTCTCTGCACTGGCTCAGAGGTGGAACATGGTGCAGCTCCCTTGACACGCGAGGTCAAGCTGCAGGAGTGCCATGAGCAAATAGGTGAGTTGGCTGGAGCAGAGGAGGCTTTCCTGGGGAAAAATGACTTTCCCAAAATACAGGTTGGAGCTAATTCTTCCCTCTCTGAAAGAGAGGATGATTCACACTAGCAGCACAGAAAAAAATGGTGAAAAGAGCATTTTACATTTGCTTTTCATTTTAATTGCCTTTTCTTTAATTTCCAGGTGACGAGCAGGGTTCCTCACTCCCAACACAGCTACTTTGCTCATCCAAAAATTGCATCACTACACGCCAAGCAATTTCTACCTCTAGAAGCTGCTTCTTGTATGAACTGGCATTTAAGAGGGTCAGATTAAAGCTCGTTTAGTTGGTTACTGCACTAGAGATTTGTTAATCTGTGATGCTTAGAAGAGAAACCAACGACCAACAACCTAAAGAAGTTTTGCTAAAGGTCTGGTAATCTTATACCTCTTGTTTCTCGGGCCGGGTCCACGAAGCCTGGAGAGAACAGATATAGAACACAACAACGACAACAGAAAAAAAGCAATAAAAGTTTGTCAAAGGTTGCTTTCAGGTACCAGTGTCTGCAGCACATTGAGCTGTGTGCACATGCAGGCTCCAAGCTGAACAGCTCCTGTGTGTGGGGGGGATCACAGCTTCCCTTTCCCATCAATTCAGGCTGGCATCCACCATTCCACAGCCTCTGCGCTGGTCTTTAAATGGTTCAACAGAGGCTGATGGCACCTCAAGACTGATTTATTACCCCAGGGACTGTTGCCTTTGTCACATCTCACCTTTCCTACACACCTGGTGCTCAGGAAGTGCCTCTGGCCGCTGAATGGCAGAGGACAGACCCAGTGTTGTGCCCCCGGTCTGTTTGCCACCCACACCGATTAATTAACGCTGATTAACGTGCTCATCATGCAGTTGGAGGCCTGGTTCCATGCAGGCTGTGCCAGGAGCAGCCCCAGAGCTGCAGAGGACCCCCAGCTCCAGCTGCCTGTGCTCAGGGATGGCAGCCCCAGCCCCACAGCAGTGAAACATGCCCAAACCTCCCTTCAAAGCAAATATTTCCTGCTCAGAGAAAGCCACCAGCAGCAAGGACCACGTTCCCTGTGCTCCCAGAGAGCCCAGCTGCTGTGTTCAATCCCCCCCTATAATTTATATTTCAGCTCTCTATGATTTGTTCAGGAGTCAAAAATCACCTGCTAGCACGAGAGCCAGGATGGCACCGCTGGCTGCGAGGCACAGTGACATTGTGGGGGTGTCACAGCACACACGGGTGACGGGGATGGAGATGGAGGCTCAGGGAATGAGAATCAGAAACAGAGCCCTGCTGCCAGGGAACACCGAGACTGCAATTCCAACAGATGGGACACACACCTCTGACAGTGCCTCTGGGGAAAGCAGATGGGCTCCTGGTGACTGGGGGTGCAGCTCACCCACCCTGCAGGGCTGGGGCACTCCAGGACCTGCAGCAGGGCTGGGGCACTGCCAGGACCTGCAGCTCACCCACCCTGCAGGGCTGGGGCACTCCAGGACCTGCAGCAGGGCTGGGACTATCCAGGACCTGCTCATTCCTGGGTGCACGCATCCTGCTGCAAGGTGCTGCAAGAGCCCAGTATTCCAGAAGAATCCCTCTGTTCAGTGGCAGGGATGTCCCTGTGAGTCCCCTGCCTCTGCTGCTCTCCGTAGTGGCAGCACAGGGAGATGCCTTTCATCCCTGGGTGTCAGCCTAAAGGAGATGAAGAAGGAAGAGCCCGTTCCCAAAGGCTCAGGGTTTCTCTGCAGTGATCCTCGGGAGTGGGGGAAGAGGCAGAGCCACATTCCCCACCCCAGGGGAACTGAAGATGCCTTTTCTCCTGGCAGGGAGGCTAAATGGCCTCCAAAGGTCCCCTCCGACCCAAACCATTCTGTGCTTCCATGGTTCAGGGTTTCTTACCAGTGCTGAGGCAAACTTGGAGATGTCAAAATTAAGAGATTAAATACTGTCGGACACATTAACCTGATTTTGAGTCTATTACTGTTTAGGAGGTCACACATGGCTGTGCTCTATTTATTATTAACCCATGAATAAATAACCTCTGGTGTCTGCAGCCCACAGAAGCAAGCAGGGCTGATTCCTTGTTCATATGTGCTTTCCATCCATGTTTATTTTATGGGTATTAACCTGCAATTAAGCCAACACAAAAGAAAAATAGAAACTTTTGTCTTTTCTGAAGATAAAGGAGAGAATCCCAGGTTTACTCTTCCTCACCCAACAGAGACAGAGCAGCTCCACCCAGCAAATGAGGGGCATCCAAGACACCTTCAGATTCCTAAATCATGAAAAACTCCTCCATCTGCTTTGGCTGCCAACAGCACAGAGCTGAGCGAGGCTGCTGGGCAGCAACAGCACCCCAGACACCAGAGGAAGGAAGGGCTGGGCTGTTTCTAGGACAGCACAGTGGAATTCACCTGTCACACACCTGAAATTCAGCCAAGCCGCTCAGGTCCATGCAGAAATCTGCATTTTCCTGCTGGAGGCACAGGGAGCCTGGTGGGGCAGCCCTGGGGGAAGGCCCAGTGACAGCACAGGGCTTAAACTGTGTTTGGGACGCAGAGGGACAAATCACAGCTGATCCTTTGCTTTTTGATCCCTTGGTGAGAAGATGCTCCCTTTGCTTTCTGCCCTGCAGGAATGGTGACACGGCTGGAGAGCAGCTCCCAGGAGATCCAGCTCTGGATAAAGGATCAAGGATGTGTGTTTGGGATGCAGAGGGAGAAATCAGAGCTGATCCTTTGCTTTTTGATCCCTTGGTGAGAAGATGCTCCCTTTGCTTTCTGCCCTGCAGGGAATGGTGGGCAGGGAGAGCAGCTCCCAGGAGATGCAGCTCTGGATGAAGATCAAGGACCTGCAGAGTGCTTCCCTCCCAGGCTGAGCTGCTCAGACAAACCCAGCAATGTCCCCACAGCTGCTCCCTGGAAGGGTGGCTGAGCTCTCAAAGGCTGGGACAGCCCAGAATCTGCCAGGAGACACGGCTGAATAAACAAACCTTCCTTTTTCTCGGGGGGTTTGGGTTGGTTTTTCAGAATGTTATGGGCATTAAGGCATCTCCACACCTCTAAAAACCTACACTGAGGGGTGATTACAAGAGCAAGCAACACAAAGCAAGAGAGAAGCATCCAAGTACCTGGATAAGAGAGATGTTCAAAAGTAGGCTTGAAAAATCTAAAAATAGCATTGTTTGTCCTACATCAAAGATCATCCACTTCCCTGTGCTGTCCCAGAGGAAAGAAAGTGGAGAATAAACTGAATATATGCATTTGTAACAGAATATTTAATAGAATCAAACGCTCTAATAGAATTTGTAGTAGAATATTTAGAGAGCTGTTCTGACCTCAGGATTTTCGGGCCATCTGAAACGCTTCCCTCAACTCAGAGCACAAGAGAGAGAATGAGGAAAGTACAAGACAAACCAAACCAAAACAAAACGCACACACACACACACAACAGTCCAGCCTAGCAAGTGCATGGGACATGGTAAAACAATGTTTGCCCCGAAGGTTTGAACCAGCCCATGAACACATGGCAGCACCTCAAACCTTGGCTCTTCCCCATCTCCACGAGTCAGAGCATGAACATTCCCCTTGCTATTGATCACCCACCTGAGAGCATCAAGCAGAGTCTCAGAAACCAGCAAAAATCAGTTAGCAGTTTTGCACTGAGCTGGGATGGTTTGGCTGGGCTGCACAGGGGGCTCCTCCACCGCCTGATCCAGCTTTCACCTTCCCCTCCCTGCCCAACTCTGGCCATGGCTGGCATCCAGACTCCAGAGCCAGCAGCACTGGAGCCCTTGGCACCTCCCAGGGCTCTCCTCACAGAGACAAACCCGTGAATAAATAACCTCAAATCCTGCCCAAACGGGTGCCCCAGCCAGGCTGCAGCTTCTGCAGGCACTGGAAACCTCTCCCTGAACATTGCAGGGATTCACAGCGGCCCCGGGATCCAAAAGATGCTCAGAAAGAACTGAAGCTGGGAAACTCTGGCACCCTGATTAATAAAGTTACACATGAGCAGCGTGGGGACGGGCTGACGTCATGGGGGCAATTAAAAAAGCTCATTTAGGAGCTGCAGGGCAGGACAGCAGCTGTGGGGACAAGTGACAGTGGACACCTCTGTTGCTCCAAGACTTTCAGAGTGTCACCTGCTGCCTCCACACTGAGCCAGAACCCCTGGCATGGCCAAGGCAGCTGAGCCCTGAAGCATCCTGTCATTAGGAGATTATTAATTAGCAACAACTCCTCACTCCTACTTCTGTCTAGGCTCCAAATTCTGCCTCCTGGTCACTTCTGAAACATCTCCAGCGCAGCAGCACACCCCAGCCTGCTCTAATTCAAGGAGCTGTCGCCAGTAACAACACCAAACACTCTCTTTCAAGAATTAAAAAACTGCTAATTATTTTTGCCTTTTAAGAACAAAATGGAATTGATGGGATCGACAGAACAGGTGAGCACAAAGGCAGGCAGGCTTTGTGCTTCGGGGATGTGCAGTGGCAGAGGGCAGCACGGAGGGATGGACAGGCTCACTTTGGATCCACTGCATCCTGGGAGGGAGCAGCCCTCACCTGCCACTGCCACCTGCCCAGCACGGCCAGCTCTGGGGGCAGGGGCTCAGTGCCACCTCCCAGAAGCTCCCCACAGCTGGAGGAACTCCTCTGAACAGGTTTAGGGTCTCTCCAATTGAATTCACCCCAGTGAACACAGCAGGAATTGCAGAATGACTCCCCACCTGCTCAGAGCCCAGCTGGCTCTCGCAGGAGGGCACACGTGACATTGCCCAGGGTGTGGCACATGTGACATTGCCCCAGGAGTGGCACTGCTGCAGGTGTGGCACCTGTGACACTGCCCCAAGTGTGGCACTGCCCCAGGTGTGGCACTGCCTCTGCCCCAGGTGTGGCTGTGCCCCAGGAGTGGCACTGCCTCTGCCCCAGGTGTGGCACTGCCCCAGGTGTGGCACTGCCCCAGGTGTGCTGTGCCCCGGGGCCCTGCAGGAGCAGGGCCAGCAGCAGGACCCCCCCGTGCAGCCACATGCAGCTCCAGGCGGGGACAGGCAGGGACAGGGAGCTGTGCTGAGCCCACTCCCCGGGGCTCTGGGCAGGGCTGTACCTTCTCCTCGTTGCTGATGTTCCTGGTGGAGGTTCTCCAGGTGATGGAGGGGATGGGGTCCCCCGAGGCCTCGCAGGTCAGCGTGATCTGATCCTCCAGCTCCATGGCTGTCTTGTTCTCCACGTAGGTGATCTTGGGTTTGGCTGGGGAGGAGGAGAAAAAGGAGCCTGGGCTCAGGTGGGGCTCAGGGTGCAGCCTGTCACCAGCAGTGCTGGGGACAAGCAGCACTGGGGACAACTGGGATCATTTCCTGCCAGCTGGGGAAGGAGCAGAGGGACTTTTACCAGGGCACCTCCTTGCAGAAGGGAAGGACCTGAAGAACCTCTTGTGCTCTTTGTCACAGCTGAGGCCCCGAGAGAGGAGGAGTGCACAAAGGCTCACCCCTGGGATTGCCAGCTCCCCCTTCCACCTCCCTGCCCCAAACCAGCCCTGTGCCAAGCAGCTGGGGCAGGTGGCTGCACACAAGGCAGGAGAATTCCATATTCCCCAACACTCCCACACTCCTGGGAGGTGAGAAGCTCCTGATTCACCCCTGCAAGCCTCAGTCAGTCCCACAGTGGTGGGCTGGAGCTCACCTCCCCATCCAGGCTGCAGCAAGCCCCACTGAGGTGCTAAAACCCTTTCAACAGCAGCTTTGGTGGGTCAGAACTCCAGGAAATACCCTGGAGGACAATTCCAGCAGCCTGTGGGTCTGACCCACCAGCCCTGCCTGTGTTTGAGCAGACAGGAGCTGGGATGAGTTCCCCCCACTCACAGGATGGCAGAGGGGCACAGCAGCAGCATTAAGTGGGACAAACAGCTCCCCCCAGGGTGACCAGCACCCAGCTGGGCTGCCAGGGGCTGTTACCAAAGACTTTGAGGTGGATGGTGGCATCGGCCTCTCCAGCCTTGTTCTCAGCAATGCAGATGTACTCGGCCTCGTCGCTCTTGTCCACCCTGTGGATGACCAGCTCGGAGCCATCCGAGTTGAAGCTGTATTTGTCCTCCTCCTCCACCTCCTCCACGGGCTCTCCATCCCTGGGGGCACAGAGCACACGGGGCTGAGGCGGCAGGAGCCACGCCAGCCTGGTTCACAGAATCACAGAATCACAGAATTTCTAGGTTGGAAGAGACCTTTAAGATCATCGAGTCCAAGCCATGTTCTAACACCTCAACCAGATCATGGCACCCAGTGCCACATCCAGTCTTTCTATAAACACATCCAGGGATGGTGACTCCACCTCCCTGGGCAGATGATTCCAGTATTTGACCACTCTTTCTGTGAAAAACTTCCTCCTCAAGGCCTGCTCACGCAGTTATCCCACTGCAGCTCAGAGGGAGCAGCCCCTTCTCCTCTCCCATGGGCTCCAGAGCTCAGCTGGAGACCCATTCCCAACCCTTCCTGCCCCAGGGCTGCAGCTCTCACCCCTGGCACTGTAACCCCACCACAGGTGGCTCCTTGCCTACCAAGGCACCTCTCCAAGCTGCCGAAAGCTTTTCCAGGTCCATCTGTGCTCCCAACCTCCAGCAAAGGCTGCAGAACTCCAGGAACAGAGTCCCTGCAGTGGGAATGCAGTGCAGGAAGCTGGGAGGGGGCACAGCTGAACAATGGGGAGCCCTGAAGGAATTCCTTGGTTTGCTTTGCTTTATGAAACTGCTTTTATCTCAACCAACAGGATTTTTACCCTCAGATTCTTCCCCCTGGGTGGGCTCCGTGCTCCCTGCCTAACCCACAGCAGAGGGTGGTGTCACTGTCACATTTTATGGAAAATCCCCTTGCCCAGGATTTTGCTCCTGGGAAGCTGAGAAGCCTCAGAGAAAAGGAAAACAACTTTATCTCATTTGCTTCTCCTGTGTTTTGCTGCTGTGGAATGTGTTTGGAGATTGTTTACCAAAGGTGATTGTTTCATTGCTTTCATGTGAATTGTTCTGACTTAATAACCAATGTGTCAGGGCTCTGGAAGGAGTCACAAGTTTTCATTATTATTTTTTTAGTCTTCTGTCAGTACCCTTTCTCTATTCTTCAGTATAATTTAGTATAGTATTCTTTAATATAATATAGATCATAAAATAAATCAGCCTTCTGAGAACATGGAGTCAGATTCATCATTCCTCCCTTCATCTGGGGGTCCCAGAAAATACAACAAGGGGCCTTCAGCCCCATCACGAGGCCACTGCTGTGGGGAAAATCAGCTCATCCCAGCCAGAACATCCCAGAACATCCCCTCCCTCAGCCTGCCTGGGCAGAGAAGCCTCCCCAGGCCAGCAGGGCACTGCACACAGCATCTTACTTTGTCCAGGTGACGGTGGGCTCGGGGAAGCCATCAGCATCACAGGCCAGGGTGACAGACTGGCTGAGGTTGGCAGTGGCATTCATGGTGCTCTGCCGGGCACGCACCGAGGGAGGCACTGCAAGGGAACAGAGCCATGGTGAGCTGGACAGGACAGGACAGGAGGTGTGAGCCACAGGGAGCTCCTGTGCACCTCTGGTGGCACCACTCACCCAGAAACCCTGCCACCAGCACCTGCAGGGGTCAATCAGAGAGTCTGAGGCATGGCCAAAGTCATCAGCACGGAGGAGAAAGGACAGTGGGTGGGGAGACACCAAAGAAATCAGTGTGGTGACCAAAACCATTTTTGAGCGCCACCAAGCTCAGCTCCTCACTCTAACCTCCAGGTTTCTCGAGGTGCTCTTTCCTGCAAACACCTGGCAAACACTCCCTGCATTCCACGGACATTTTATGGGACACAGCAGAGGAAGAGGACGGCGCGCAGCTGAGGCAGCACCTCCTGCAGCAGCCTGGGCCGAGGTGCTGCTCTGAGCCCCTCACCGTTCACGATGACCTGGATGTCCTTGAAGTTGATCTCCCCACGGGCCAGGATCCTCCCCTCACACCTGTAGGTGCCCTCATCTGTCTTCTTGATGCCCCGGATCTGCAGGTAGTTGTTGGACAGGACGATGAAGCGCACTGCAAGCACAAAGGCAAGGGAAGCTCGCTCAGCCTCTCCTCTCCTCACCCCTCTGGGCTCGGGGGAACAAAATCTCCCTCCCCACCACCAAATGGAGCTGGATCTGCTTCTCCCAAGGCAGAAACATCTGTGGGGAGCAGCCCCTCCTCTCCTCGCTCCCTCTGGGCTTGCTGGAACAAAACCTCCCTCCCCACCATGAAATGGAGATGCTGCTGGAGCTGGATCTGCCTCTGCCAAGGCAGAAACACCTGCGGGGAGCAGCCCCCTGCTCTGGGGCTGTGCTCAGGGAGGTGAACAGATCCGTGTCCCCCAGACACGCTTACACTGCACCACATCAGCCAGCCAGCAGTTTGGGACTCATCCCCCTGCCCAGGGGCTCCAGCCTCACTGCCTGTGTGCCAGTTGTGGGAAACCTGCTCAGCTGGAGTCAGGGCCTGAGCCAGCCCCTCCGGACACGGCTGGCTGGAGCATTTGGGAAGAAAGGGAACAGGTCTTGCAAGGAGCTTTCAGCCCCTTTCCCTCGGGAAGGTGGAGGGTGTCACAACACCCAGCTTTTCTGTCTGATGGCTCTTCTTTCATCTGTTTTTTTTTTTCCAGCATTCCTTGGCTGATTTTGGTGCCCAAGCCTGGTGGCCACTTCAGTGGGAAAGCACTGAAGTGCTGGCAAACCACAGCACCTGGGGTGACATCCCATGGCCTCATGTCAGGCACAAACTGCTTCTCTGTCCCTTGTGACCACCAGCGTTCTGTGTGGGAGGGAGATGGACAAGAAGCAAGGCCTTACCATCCTTTTTTAGGATGACATCCCTGCCTTTGTGCTTCCAGATGATGGTGGGGGGCAGCGAGCTGACCACGTCGCACACGATCACAGCATCGTCCCCTTCCTTGAATTCCTGAGGGGTGGGAGCGTTCTTGAACATCAGCTTTTCTGGAAAACAGGAAAGGAGAAGGTCACTGCAGCTTCCTCAGCACACCTGGAGCTGTGCTGCTGCCTCCAGCCCGAGGGGAGCAGAGCAACCCCAAACCCCCAGAGATCTCCTTGTTCCCGGGGGAGGATCAGGGTCTGAGTGAATCACTGCCCACAGCACTCCCATTTCCAGCCCTGTGCCCACAGGGGCTGAATTACCACCCTGAACAGCCCCCCCTGCAAGGTGGCACCTTGGCACTGCTCAGCCTGGCAGCAGGGAGGGAGGAGCTGCTGCAGGGCTCTCCGTGGCTCTTTACAACCCCTCTGCACACGTGGGCCCCTCTCTCCTCCACACCAGAGGTGTGTGTGTCGCCCCCACCAGCTCCTCTCCCTGTCTCCCCTGCCAGAAGCCCCATCCTCTTCTCCTTCCCCCCTTGCTCTGCTGCCCCTCTGAAGGATTTCAGCCCCTCAGAGGGATTTCAGCCATGGGACTGCTGGAGATCCCCGACCCTCCAAATCCATCCCCACTCCCACCTTCCCCTCCTCACCAGGAAAGAAGGCAGCACCTCAACACCCCCTTTCCTTTCATCCTCCTCCCACCCTCCAAACCTTTCCTAGGAAGGTGAAGCAGCTTCCTGCCCAACCCTGCCTCACCCACGAGCAAGGAAAGGGCCAGAGGGGGGCAAGGAAAGAGCCAGGGGGGGCGTCACTGTCACATTTTCTGAGAAAAATCCCCTTGCCCAGGATTTTCTCCTGGGAAGCTGAGAAGCCTCAGAGAAAAAGGAAAACAATTTTATCTCCTTTGCTTCTCCTGTGTTTTGCTGCTGTGGAATGTGTTTGGGGGTTGTTTATCCAACTGGTCATTGTTTGATTGGTTTCACGTGAATTGTTTTGACTTATTGGCCAATCGAGGTCAGGCTGTGCTGGGACTCTGGAAGGAGTCACGAGTTTTCATTATTATTCTTGGTAGCCTTCTGTCTGTACCCTTTTTGTATTCTTTAGTATAGTTTATTATAGCATTCTTTAATATAATATAGATCATAAAATAATAAATCAGCCTTCTGAGAGCACGGAGTCAGATCCATCATTCCTCCCCTTGTTGGGGTTGCCTGCAAATTCAACACAGGGGGGCAGGACAAGAACCAGAGGGGCAAGGAAAGAGCCGGGGGGGGCAAGAAAAGGGCCAGGGGGGGCAAGAAAAGAGCCGGGGGGGCAAGAAAAGAGCCGGGGGGGCAAGGAAAGAGCCAGGGGGGCAAGAAAAGGGCCGGGGGGGCAAGGAAAAGGCCAGGGGGGGCAAGAAAAGGGCCGGGGGGGGCAAGAAAAAGGCCAGGGGGGGCAAGAAAAGAGCCGGGGGGGTTTTGCCTTACGGAAAATCTTGACGTTGACGGTGGCCTCGGAGTCGCCCTCCTCGGGGCTGCTGACCACACACTTGTAGATGCCGGCGTCGTCGATGTTGGCGTTGTAGATGGTGAGCGTGGAGGAGAAGTCATCGTTGCGCACCACCGAGATGCGCTGCTGGTTGGGGCTGAGGCGCTCCCCGTTCGGGGAGAACCACGAGATGTCCTTGAACTTGGCCTCGCCCGCCACTGAGGGGAGAGAGCACAGTGAGACAGCACAGCCCTGCACGCCCCAAAGCCCAGGGTCTGCCCCAAACCCCAGTGCTGAGGGAATGTCCCAAAGCCCAGGGTCTGCCCCAAACCCCAGTGCTGAGGCTCTGACTGACCCCACAACATGGTGAGACAGCACAGCCCTGCATGGCTCCAAACCCCAGGGTCTGCCCCAAACCCCACTGCTGAGGGAATGCCCCAAACCCCACTGTTGAGGCTCTGACTGATCCCACAGCACAGTGAGACAGCACAGCCCTGCACACCCCAAACCCCAGGGCCTGCCCCAAACCCCACTGCTGAGGGTTCTGCATGTCCCAAACCCCAGTGCTGAGGCTCTGCCCCAAACCCCAGTGCTGAGGCTCTGCCCCAAACCCCAGTGCTGAGGCTCTGCCCCAAACCCCAGTGCTGAGGCTTTGCGTGACCCCACAGCAGCAGCACCGTCACAGCAGGGTCTGTCTCGTTTCGAACTGAACCAATGAGCCCAGGGGCCCTCGGCCAGCACGCACCTTGACATAAGAAGAACTTGGATTCTCCAACGCTGATCTCCCCCTGGCTTGGAACAATGTCCACTTGGAGAGAGGCTGGAATGGGAATGAGCACGGTCAGACACGGTCTGTGGGCTCCAGCAAAAAATCTTTGCCAGCCTTACAATCCCCATGGATCCCTTATTCAATTTACAGTCCAGGGTGACACCTGTTTTCTGATCTGACACCTATTTTCTGATTTAAAACTGCTGGTTTTAAGCACCAGAAGGAGGTTTTGAACAAGAAAGAAGGGTTTGAAACACCAGAACAAGCTTTGAAACACCACAGAAAGGTTTTAAACACCAAAGGACAGCACCCCTGCCCTGTCCATTCCCATTTACCAGCAGCCCCTCCCAGTGCACACCCACGCAGGCCCGGTGCCCTTTTCCCCCAGCATCACCCCTGCCTCCTTCTTCATTGCATAAATTATGACCCATTAGGCAGAAAATGTAATTGGATTCTGGCTCTCCTCCAGCTATAGCTTAATTCCACAGCAGATCTGTGGCCTAACAAGCCCGGGTCAAGTTGAATTTGAGGACGCCAAAATAGGTTTTCTTTGGAAAACACCCTCTGTGCTTTCATGTAGTGCATGAAAAGCTGAAAATCTCTCTCCCAGAGCAGCTAATTTTTCCTCCAGACCACAGAGGCATTATTTCAGCTGCCAAGCACACCTGGGGTTAGGAGAAACAAGCACTGCTTCAGAAATGAAAACCTGGCTGCGCGTGCCAATGGCAACATTCCTTAAAGTGCTGGGGAAACACATGGACCGGGGGTCAGGCACTGAGCCTGGAGCTCCCACAGCTGGGGGAGCACTGCCTGCCCTCACTGGGAAAGCACAGCAGTATCAGGATTTTCTGAGCACGTTCCTGTGGCCAACAACGCCCCTGACACCGAGCTCCTCTCCAGGAGAAGACTGGAAGCAATCGTGGGAGCTGGGATCACCCCAGTGCAAGCCCCTGCACTTGGCTGGCTCTCCTCTCTGGAGTTCAGCAGATTATCCTGACCAATGCCCAGAGCACTGGGGTACAGCCCCAAACCCCAGGAACCCGGCCAGGACTCAGCTGGAAGCAGAGCTGGGAGTGCTGAGGGCTCCAGTTCTGCCAGGGTCACACAGGCGGCTGCACGTCCTGCAGGGACTCCAGACAGGGACATTCCTGGCCCTCCTGAGCAGGGAAACCAGCCCAAGGAAGGGCTTCCAGAGCACTTTTCTGCTCAGCACTGGGTGCTGCTGAAGTGGCCGGGAGCTCTCTGAGATCTGACGGAAACTCAGATTTCTCTCCCCACGCTGACTCTGCAAACGCAGCCCTGGCTGGGCTCGTTCATGCCTTTCATTCCATCCCCAGGTGATTTCTGCTCCAGGCTCTGCGCAAAGCCCTGAACTCTCCACCACCCCGAATTCAGCACCTGGGCTCGACCTTAGAGCTTTTTGCAGCCTGTCTGTGCCACATCAGCCGCACACCACGGGAGGCAGTCACACGAGCAGGGAGCATCTCACTGGAAGCACAGCCAGAACAACCCCACGGGTCATTCAGGCAGGAGAGCTGAGCCTGACTGTGACTGGTCATTAAGCTAGAACAATTCACATGAAACCAGTGAAACAATCACCTGTGGGTAAACAATCTCCAACCACAATCCAAAGCAGCAAAACACGGGAGAAGCAAATGAGATTAAATTGTTTTCCTTTTTCTCTGAGGCTTCTCAGCTTCCCAGGAGAAGAAATCCTGGCAAAGAGCTTTTCCAGACAATGTGACAGTGACATTCCCAGCTCCTCTGTCCTCACTTCACAGCAGAGAGCCCAGCCCTGGCTGGAGAGCAGCAGCAGCAGCAGCAGCAGCAGGGTTTGCTGCCACTGTCACCTGCACAAACAGGTCCCCAAACAATGGGCTGTGCCTGCCATCTCACCAACCCTCCCCACTCCGCAGCGCGGGCTGTGACAGAGCCAGCACTGCTGCTTTTAATCGCTGTTTAATCGCTATTTTTGCTTTGCAGTTCAGGGAAATGGGGACTATTTTTTCCACTCTTCATTTAATAGACACTGCCAGCCCATTTGTATTCTGCTTCCAGCTTCGAGCAATAAAGGCCTTTTTAGCATCACATAATAACTGCATTAAAAGGCCTCTTCATAATCACACAATAACACTTTTTATAGCTCTGCCCTCCCCCGTATCTTTTATCTGGTTATAAAGTTCCCCAGCCCCCCAAAAAATGCTGAATAATTCCCCATTGATTAAAAAAAAAAAAAAAGACAACAAATTTGCTAATGCAACTTCCTGTTCATCTGTAGTTCAATATAATTAGTTTTGCATCTCAACAAAAGAAATGAGCTCAAATTAAGCCGTGGTTTTGGTAGTAGGCAGGGAGGCTGTGTCCCTGCTGGGCTCAGACTGAGGCCGTACCTGGGCAGTAAATAAAGTAAATTATTGGGAACTGCGTCTGTGGCTGCCCAAATTCCAAAGGTGACGCACCAGGAACAGGAATACGAGTGCTCACCCTGCTCTGGCTCCACAAAAGGAATGTCCTGGAACACTAAATACACCCAATTAGGGATTTACTGTGGGGTTCTATTCCCTCAGGCAAACGGAGCTCAGCCCCTCGCATCCCTCCCTTCCCACAAAACCACTGCTCCTTTCCAGCCCCATCACCTCAGCTCTGACCCCGAGAGGTCCCTCTTGGAGCCCTGGAGGGAAGCAAGGACTGAAATCCCTCTGAAATCCTCACCCCAGACTCACATCCCCAGAGATGTGTCCACACTGCAGCTCCCACCAAGGGCTAAACTCGGTTCTAAGGACTAAACTCAGTTCTAAGGGCTAAATCCAGTTCTAAGGCTAAATTGGTTCTCTCCCTCCCACTCTGAGCCCAGGAGGGAATTTGGATGGGGTTTGCCTCGGGGGGTGTCCCCAGGAGCAGGAATCCTGTCACAGGTAGCCCAGGTAAGGATGCATTACTGCAACAAAGCCCAGAGAAAACCCAGAATCAAAAAAATCCAGAATAAAAAAAAAATAAATCCAGAATCAAAAAAACCCAGAATAAAAAAAAATCCAGAATAAAAACAACCCAGAATCAAAACATCAAAAATATCTGGGCAAACAAAGCCCAGCAAGAATGAATTCAGCTGTGACCAAACCCCTGGCTCCATTCTCACAGGCTGTGCCTTTAATTTCCTTCATTTCTAGCAACGATTCACCAATTAAACGCAATTCCAGGGATAAAAACCATCAGGAAAGAAATATCTCCCGGATCTAATGGAGGGAGGGCGGGATTTGCAGAGCTCGTGAGCCAAGCAGATTATGGTGAAAGCCCTCGGGGTTTAATGCACAACAAAGGCTTAACAAGACAAAGACAAGGCTCCTGTGCACGGTCACTTTATTAAAAATACGCTGACTGCTCAGGAGGAGGAGGAGGAGGAGGAGGCAGCAGCTGGGATGGATCCCAGCTGGGCTGCAGATCCAATTCCTCCCCCGTCGCCATGGCAACCGCTCCCTAAATCTGCCAGGAACGGGAGGAGGGGATGGCAGGTCCTGGGGGATGGCAGGAGAGCGGGCAGGGAGCGGCAGCGGGGCCACAGCGCCGGGAAGGGGGGCCCGGAGGGGAGGGACACCCCAAAAGAAAGGTGTGCCCAAGGGGAGGGACACCCCAAAATAAAGGTGTGCCCAGAGGGGAGGGACACCCCAAAACATGGAGAGGTGTGCCCAAAGGGGACACCCCAAAATAAAGGTGTGCCCAAGGGGAAGGACACCCCAAAATAAAGGTGTGCTCAAGGGGAGGGACACCCCAAAGTATGGAGAGATGTTCCCAAGGAGAGGAATACCCCAAAATAAAGGTGTGCCCAGAGAGGAGGGACATCCCAAAATAAAGGTGTGCCCGGAGAGGAGAAACACTCCAAAATAAAGGTGTGCCCAAGGGGAGAAACACCCCAAAATAAAGGTGTGCCCAGAGGGGAGGGACACAACAAAGTATGGAAAGGTGTGCCCAAGGGGGAGGGACATCCCAAAAAAAGGAGAAATGTTCCCAAAGGGGAGGAACACCCCAAAAGAAAGACACCAAAGCCACCTTCAGGAGAAGAACATCCCAAGCCCATCCATCCATCCCTGGGGATTATTTCACACCCTGTGCTTGGCCACCCGGCTGAAATCAGGGCAGCACGAAAGCACAGGCAGGGAATTCAGAGAGGTTTCTCCTCTGCTTCATTTCAGTCAGAATTATTCTGCTCCTGAGCAAAGTGACATGGCCAAGCTGAGGTGGGGAAGCTGTGCAGGGAAAAGGGAATAATCCCGATTATGTCCACGTTGTGACCCCGTCCTTTCCTTGTACAAGATCTGCTCACAAGCGCTTTTAATTTTTAAATGACCACAAGGCACACCAAAAAATGATCCCATTAACACCTTTACCTACAGAAATTTATGAACTGCAGTAAAACTTCCCAGACATCTCAGTATTTTTACATGGAACACAATTTTATGCCTCTTTTGATGACATTCTTGATAAAAGCTTTTTATTGCTATGGATCATAAAACTAATAGTCCTATTTACCACAGCAAATATTTTCATTTACCTGAGGCAGGGTAAGCCAGGATGCTTTATGGAGCCATTAAATCAGAGAATGGACAATTTTAATTAAAAACCAAGCAAGTTACAATCTCGTGCCGAAAGAGAAATCCGGGTGGGTGACAAGATGAGGAGAGCAGGATTTGTGAAAGGATTTGTGAAAAGGACTCAAGGCTGCTCCTGCAGCAGCCAGGTTGCCCTGGCAGTGTGCTGAGCAGCACAAACTGCATCCTGCAGGGCACACGGGATTCCTGCCTGCCAGCCACCAGGGGCTCCAGGAGGAGCTGCTCTGTTGTTGGGAGGCTGGATGTGATTTATATCCACGTGATTAGAGTTTAACAAGGAAAAAGTTCTTATTCTGTGTGCTCTCTAGTTTATGTGCTCGTAACAAAGTGTGGTTTTAGCTCATTAACTGCATTACAATAACTTATTATATTTATGGGTGCAAAGCAATTAGTGTTAATATAATTGGCAAAAGTTCTACAGAGATTTAAGAAGACATGTACACACATTTACTTACGCACATAACCTAGCTTACAAAGATTTTCATGTATCCTTTCTAATCTGTTTCTATGCTGACAGCCTTGTCCTCTCCCTTACTATGAATACACTCAAAAACCATCAATTGTCATTTCTTTATTAGCTCAGCTTTAATTACAAGGCAACTATCAAACCCCTCCACGCTGCTCCTCTTCCTCAAAGGCAGCAACCCCTGCTCCCTGCAAGCCCCACTGCCCCCAGCCACCAGGAGCACCCCCAGCCCCAGATTTGATCCTCAAGTGCTGCTGCAAGGGGCAATAATTGGTATTAACTCCATGATTCACAGAAAACTAATCAATCTCTGTATTTATTAAAAAACCCTTCACTGTTATGAACAGTTACAATACAACTGATCCTGCAACGCAGACACCGTCACCTCTGAGTAATTAAGAAACCACCCTTTGGTAAACGAATCTCCACAACACATTCCACACGTGCACAACCACAGGTACAGCAAGTGAAGGTAAGAATCATTTCTCATTCCTGTCTCCAATCGTCTCTCCAGTGCCACTGGAATGTGTGGGTGACATTCCCAGTATGCCAGAGAACCTCCAGAGCATCATCAGGACTATCAGAAGCATTATTAAAACTGGAATATTATTATAACCAAAACAGAAGGCTGGGGAGAATAACATGGTAATACAGAGCCCTGTTTGCTCAGCAAGCACAGGAACCAAAACCCCCTCCAGGCAAGAGAGAACTGAGCTTGTTTACTGCTCTCTGCTGCTCAGCAGCACTGCAGCTCTGGCTGGCACAATAAACCAGGGTGAAGGCAATAAATCACAGCCCCTCCTCATTCAGCCCCTCCTAGAACAGGAACAGTTCACACAACCCCAAATTCAGACATCATTTACAGCTCCAGAAGCTCAAAAATAGGTGAAGCCAAGGGAGAAACAAAAAGAATCTGAACCCAGCCAGGGGGTCCCAAGGCCTCAAGCATCAGCTGTGAGTGACAGGATCAACACTCCCCAGATTGCCAGGAGCCAAGAAAAGCCTTCATCCTTCATCCCTGTCCTCCGGGGAGGCTCCTGGAAACCCGGGGAGAATTCAGCCCAGCAAACACAAGAAATGTAATAGCTGCAACTCATCAGCTATGCAAGGCAGACAAAGAAGGTTTCAGCTGAGCTTTTGTGCCCCCAAATTTAGGAGAACTGTCAGGAGCTCAGCTCTGAACCTGCCTTGGTCTCTACAAGCAAGACACTCCTTGAAGTAACTTGCTCCTACTTGCAAGAATTTACTCCAAGATTTGCAAGAATTTACTCCAAGACTTGCAAGAATTTACTCCAAAAAAGCACCAAAAGAAAACCTCCAGTGATCTCCAAACACAACTGGATTTTCCCACCTCTCTCTCCAGAGATCTCCAAACACAACTGGATTTTCACTGGATTTTCCCACCTCTCTCTCCAGTGATCTCCAAACACAACTGGATTTTCCCACCTCTGTTTCTGCAGTAAAATCCAGGATAAGGAAAATTGAAGAAAAGGGAACCAGACTCCTGCTGCTGCTGGGTGCCTGACACTCTGAAAAACCCCAATAAAGTGAAGAAGGCACCCACAGAGATTCATCTTCTCCACACAGAGCCAAACCCCAGGGCACAAATACAGCTCACAGCTGGTTCCTTTATCCCTTCAGTGCCACGTTCTGATTTCCATCTCCCAGAGCATTGCTCTCCCTGGGTTTCACTGCAGTTTAATTTGTGCTGCTCACAGAAAACACCCCAAAAGGAACCCTCCAGGAGGAAAAGAAGAGCTGTAAATTCAGTCTAAGCCACGGCTCATCACTGCCATGACCAAGAGCTGCATTAAATCCATAAAGGCTTTTAATCTGTGCTCAAGCCACACCAAAAGGAATGGGCAAAATGAAAGCACAGATCTGTAACCCCAGAGAAACACCACACACCAACCCAGCACTCTGCTCCTCTCCCAGCTCTGCACTCTCCTGCTCTCCTGGTTTTTCTGTCTCCTCCAGAACTTCTCCTCACAGGAGGGAAACATCAGAATGGTCCAAGTGCTGACAGAAAAAGCTTGAAATTAGTGGCACTACAATTAAAACTGAGAGCTAATAAAATGGAGTGCTAACCACGATTTTCAGAATATTAATAATAATAAATTAAAGGTCCAAGGCAGGGTTTCTCCAATGCAGTTTTTCTTCTTCAGGTTCCATGAAGAATCTCAACTCCAGACCCTCATTTGGATGCTCAAATGGCCAATACTGAGCACTGACATTCATGTCTGCAGATTTTTGGTGCCTGCTTTCAGCAGGCTCCCAGCCCTTACATCTGCTCATATTGTCCCCAACTGTCCCAAAACCAGCCCCAAAAAGTTCCAAAACCACCCCAAAAACCCCTGATTTGCAAAAAAATCCCCGATTTGCCCCAAAAATCCTGGGATTGTCCCCAAACATCCCAAAAAATCCTTTGAACACCAATGTGTTTGACTGATGTTAACAACAGGGCTCTCATGCAATCAGGTTTGCCACGTTTTAATTGGAATTACAGTGTAAAAACTACTGACTGAAAGGGAACAGGAAGGGAAGGAGATGCTCAGTGATCTGTGAGGGCAAAGACCTTTAAAGCACCTGAGGATTCCTGCTGAATCCCTCCCCTCCCACACTCCCTGCTCCTCTCCTGGGTGTGAAATGACAGCCCAAGAGCAGCAGCCCCGCTCTGGAATACAGAGAACAGCCAGGAAAGGCAGCAGGAGGCACAGAAATGTCCTCTGAGAGCAGCAGCAGAAGGGAAAGGTCCCCAGAGTGCCAAAGCCCAAGCCAGACACGCAGCAGGGATCGATGTGCTGAGGGGACAAAGCCAAGTGTCAGAGCCTGGCCACGACTCCTGCCCCACTAAAACCCTCCTGCAATCAGCAGCATTAATTGCTCTTTGCTCTAAAGCATCCCCAGGGAGCAGTGAGAGGCACAGCTGAACGTCCCAGACACAAAATCCTGCTCCCATCCCCAGGAGCCCGGCTCTGCTTGTGCAGCCCGAATGCCAGCCCTGCATTCCCCACCCTCAGCCAGAGCCAGGGCTGGGCAGAGAACCAGGAACACCGGGGAAAATCCCACTGCAAACTGCCCCCAGCCTTTCAGCATGAAAAAAGCAACTGGATCAGTGCAAAAATTCCTTTGGGACAATCAATGCCCATCAAATGTGTGGACAGGCAGCAGGAAACCAGCCATGGCAGAAGGTTCTGGAAGGGATGAAACTGGGATAAATACCTTCTTCCCAACAGCTCCCATGAAATAATAAATGGTGCTCTTTGTCATCCACATTCCTTTGGTTATTTGCAAGGTCCTTCTCTCACCATCTCCCAAAAGCAGAGTTCAGGATGTCACCTTTTCCCTTGGCTATAAAACCCCTGCCCTATCAGCAGAGATCAGGGAAAAAAAAAACCCCAAAAATCAAAACCTACTGATTTTATCTGACTGAATGAACAATAAAAGGTAAATGCAGGTATTCTGGTTGATAATAAAAACAATACTGGTGGAAACTGGGGCAGATAAGGCCAGAAAGGATAAAGAGCAGATCTAGGCTGCAGCAGAAAGTCTTGACAGGATGAGCAATGTCCCTGACGTTCTTCAGTGGCAATAAAAGTGGAGAACTGAGCATTCCTTATAGAAAAATCAAAAGGAAAACATCTTCAGCCCTCTTCCCTTCATCCCCTGCCCAGCAAGCACATGACATAATCCTCTGTAACCGTCCATGAAAACTGGGATTCCTGCCAGTTTCCTGAATGACACATGGATGGGGGTTTTGCCCTCCTCAACCATGTATTTTAAGGTCAGAAAGCACCACTCTGCTGATCTGCTCCTTCAAAGGATCCAGAAAGGAATAAAGGCAAAACCTGCCAGGAAAGGCTCAGTTCAGCCCCAGGATCCACTGTGGATAGTCTGGATTCTGCTAGGTCAGGACAGCCAAGAAACTGCCTTTATTTCAGTGACATTAAACCAAACTTCAGTGAAATGAAACCCAGTATCAGTGAAATGAAACCAAATATCAGTGAAATGAAACCAAATTTCAGTGAAATTAAACCAAATTTCAGTGAAATGAATGAAAGCAAATTTCAGTGAAATTAAACCAAATTTTCTTGTGCCTACAGGTCAGGCACTCACAGCACAGGATTCCAGCCCTGCCCTCTTTCACCCAAATGAAGTTCCCCAAAAACCCAAGCACAAACCTGTGCACTACACACAGAGCCAGGAACCAGCACTGCACCCAAGGACAGCAGCGTTTTCCACTCCAATTCAGAAAAAACTTGGGCTCAGCCAGACAACACAAGGTTAATGGCCATGGAAGGGCAAAAAGGACTCGGTGTTCCCGTTTTCCAGGATGCCTCACGAGGAAGAAAGAGCTGGCAGCAAAGCTGGTTCAGCAAGAGGAAAAGCAGAATGAACTCTGTGCCACTGCCAGCAGCAGGTTTGAGATGCCCGCTGCCAGCAGGACACCTGCAAGACATCGAGGTCCACAAACCTCCAGCTCAACCACCTCCCATCCACGGCTCCACTCGAATAATCCCAGGAACAGCACGGAATTTGGGTCAGAAAAGCAGAAAAACGGACCCATTTGTTCAGTCCTCCAGTCTGTGACTTTCACAGGACATCAAGGCAAAGCACAGCTTCAGATTCTTCTGTGGTGTTTTCTGGGTCCCCTGTCGTTGGGAGGAAAGAGGAATCTGACTCCATGTTCTTAGAAGGCTGATTTATTATTTTATGATATTATATTTTATTAAAGAATACTAAACTAAACTACTCTAAAGAATAGAGGAAGGAAACAGGCAGAAGGCTAAAAGATAATAGTGAAAACTCGTGACTCTCTCTCCAGAGTCTGACACAGATTGGCCAATGAGTGAAAACAATTCCCATGCTGGATAAACAATCTCCAACCACGTTCCAAAGCAGCAAAACACAGGAGAAGCAAAGGAGATAAAATTGTTTTCCTTTTTCTCTGAGGCTTCTCAGCTTCCCAGGAGAGAAATCCTGGGCAAGGGGATTTTTCAGAAAATGTGACAGTGACATTCTTCCTAAAAACACCCCGTGACATCCTTCTGCCTTAAACAGCACCACAGCATTTCTGAACTCCTCCAGAGGAGAAAACAGCTCCAGCTCCAGCCCCACGATGAGCTGGGCTGTCCCTGGGTGTCCCAATTTCACCTGGACAAGCAGCACAGAGCCTTGCTGCACCATCGCCCCTCTCTGCAGGGGATTTTGGGGTGTCTGTGCAGGGCAGGAGCTGGACTGGGCTGACCCTGGTGCCCCCAGCTCAGGGTATCCCGAGATTCCGGGCAGATGCACAAAGGGAGGAGTGGGAGGAGGCAGCAGCCACCACTTCTCTGGGTTTTCTCTCCCTGCGTTTTTATCAGGAGCAGATGGGGCCCTGCCCAGAGCCTGCTCCAGCTCTGCCACTGCTATTTCTGCATCTCTGGGACAGATTGCTGCTGCCACTAACAACTGCTCACGGCTGGAATGAAGGCCACAGCGGGGCTGGGAGGCTCTGCCCCTGCGTGGAGGGTTTATTTTTGTATTCCTGGATCCCACAATGAAATCCCATGAACGTGGCCCCTCCCCAGGAGAAAAAAGCAGCTGGGATGGGCTGCAAGAGGCACGAGCACAATGCAGACCAGAGAGGTAAAATAACCAACATTCCTTATCCCAGAGCCGCTGGATGGGAAAGGGAAACTTGTCCACTCATCCCAAAGTGCTTCTGCTCTGCTTGGGTCAGCCCAAAATGCAAACCCGAGCCAGGAGCTCCCACAGCAGCAGGCAGAGCTGGCACTAACAGCAAATCCTCTCCAAATTATGGCCTCGGTTTGGGCACGGTGACTCCAGAAATGCCACAGCAGATTCCTGTGCACCACTGGGAACAGAGCAACATGTGCAACACCAGGGGAAAAGGGGGAAAACCCAACTGAACCCAGCCCAGCCGGAATTCAGCACCACCTTCCCTGCTGGATCTGCCTGCTCACCCTTTGCTGGCACCACGAATGTAGGAGAGGCCCCTGCTGCCCTCTCCAGATCCACTCAGAGAGGTCCAGCATTCCTTTGCACCACCCCACAACCCACCAAAATGCCTTTAATTTCCTGACAGCAAAATGACCCCAGTTCTTCCAAACAAACCAACTCGGTCACTAACTCATCATTACCCAGGGGTGGGTTTGGGTTTGAAGCCTTTTCTTTCTCTACCCACAGGGTGAGAACTCAAAAAAACCATCCCTGGAAGTGTCCAGGGCCAGGCTGGACAGGGCTGGGAGCACCCTGGGACAGGGGAAGGTGTCCCTGCCATGGCAGGGGTGGCACTGGGTGGGCTTTAGGGTCCCTTCCAGCCCAAATCTTTCACCAGTTCCACGATTTTCACCCCAGATCTGCACACTCCCAGTCGTTCAGACCCTCAAATGGAATGCACAAATGGAAAGGGAGATCCCTTCCCCAGCCCTTTTGGGGTTATTTTCCACTTCTCACTCAGCATCAGGGTCTCCAACCTTCCTGCAGATGCCTCTCACGGAAAGACACCCAAGAATGAAGGTGCTGGCTCCTCTGAGCCCAGCTCAGGGCAGAGCTGCCTCCCCAACAACGTCCTGGTGCTCCTGACCCCAATTTGGGATCCCAGGGCCAGCTGCCAGCCTGGATTTCCACACATGGGAGCAGGGAGCAGGAATGAGCGAAGAGAATTTGCACAGAGGAGGTAAAACCAGGAAATTTAAATGAAAGGATGACACAAAACCTGCACAGAATCTTGTACTGATAACGTAATTATCAGTGCATATAATAATAATAATAATACAAGTATTTATCCATTGTCTATTATTATTCATCAATAATCATTAAAATAATAAGTAATCAGCAATGGCTGATCCCCCAGCGCCCTTCCCCTCCCCAGGCACAACAAAGGCAGTAAATCAGCTGCACTGCAGCCTGCGGGAGAGCAGCGAGTGGGGAAGGGAAGGATCTGGCCCAGAAGGGAGCAGGGGCTCTCATTGGGATGTTAATGAATGCAGCATCATTAACAGCAAGCGGCTGCAGAGCTGAACGCACCAGCTTTGAACCCAGCCCAGCAAGTGAAAGCTCGCATCAAACAACCAGGCCAAGCCTTCCCCTGCCTGCCCCAGTTATTAAAATGGGAATTCGGTTGTTATAGGGTGGCATTAAAAGGAATTTAGTGGCGCTTTTCTGTTTTACATTCGCTCGTGCAGGGCCACGGTTATTCCGAGTATTTGGCAGCCGGGTCTGCAGCCACAAAGGGCGTTCTGTTTGTGCCGGAGCGAGGGACAAGACGGACAAGGACAGATAAAAACAGGAGGAAGAAAAGGAGACGGGAGATGACAGAGCGACGCAACTGCAGCGCCACATCCGAGGAGCGGCACGCTGGAAACGGGAGGGGAAAAACCTCCCACGACAAAGGCAAGGGCAGAGCAAGCAGAGGGATTTCAGTGCCCAGGGTAACCGCAGCGCTGCTCTCCGGGTTTGTGCTGCATGCCAGGAATAATAAACTGCAGCAAGGCAGAGAGGCTGTCCCAGCAGCAGCCCCCTGGGCTGAGCCACCACACCACGTCTGGGACAAAAAAACTGCATTTTCACCTTTTATTTTACAGCTAATCTGGCTAAAGGCAGGGTAAAATAGCAGCAAAGCAATGCCACACTCCGGGCCTGGAGCTGCATCCCACACAAACTCTGTCAGGACCGAAGGAAAGGAATCAGCTCCTTTTCCTCACTCCAGTTTTGGCCTTTTTCTCCCTTGTGCAAGTCCTTGTCCTGAGCTGAATCTGTATTTGCTGCAATAACCCAGCTCCCAGGAGAGGCGGGCTGAGCAGGGCAGACAGCTCCCCATTAACAGAGGTTTTAATGGAATCTCCGTCAGGTTCTCATGGGAGCAGCCCAGCCCGGCCCCTCCAGCACCTGGCAGGGAAAGGCAGAGCACACAGGAGAGGAAAAAACCGGGAAAATCCAACAGGAGAGGAAAAAACTGGGAAAATCCTACAGAAGAAAAAAAAAAAAAACAAAACAGGAAAATCATACAGAAGAAAAAAAAAAGACAAAAAAAACCCAGGAAAAATCATATAGATGGCACAGAAGGAAAGGAAAAAAAACAGGAAAAATCCTACAGAAGAAAAAAAAAACAAACAGGAAAAATCCTACAGAAGAAGAGGAAAAAAACCCAGGAAAAATCCTGCAGAAAAAAAAAAAAAAACCCCACAGGAAAAATCCTATAGATGGCACAGAAGGAAAGGAAAAAACCAGGAAAAATCCTACAGAATGAAAGAAAAAATCAGGAAAAATCTTAGAGAAGATCAGAAGATTTATAACAAAATAAAAAATAAGAAAAAAAAAATGAAAAAAGGAAAAAGAAAAACCAAGCTGTGCTGGCTGTAAATGAGAGCACTCAGGTCACTGCTGTAAATCACAGCCCTAATTTCGTGTGAAAGGAGGGAATGTTAGACGAACACAGGACCCTCAAAGAGGCCTTTGTTAGGAGGAGCCCTGTGCATAAATCCATTTCAGAAGCCTGGAAAAAGGAGGCTTAGAAAGGAAAATGCCTCTGGATTTTTTGCCCTTATTTTATCACCTTTCAGAGGATAAAGAAGCTGAAGATCAAGAAGAGCTCCAAGTGACAATTAAGCCATTAGCACCCCCAGGAGCCAGGGGGCTGCACAAATTCAGCAGCACCGGCTCCTCCAAGGGCTCTGCTGCTCCGCAAGGGCTCGGGAGGCTCAACCCACGGAAACAGGGCAGAAATCCCCCTGTAAACAGCAGCCAGCTCCTGCCAGCAAGAACCGGCACCGCTCCAGAGCCAAAACCGGGCTCCCAGTACGGAGCAAGATCTGGAAGTCAGCTGAGGAGAGGCCTGGAACAAGTTCATTATCACGCATTAAAGCACTGCTGATTCCCTGTGCAGCACAGGCAGAAGGGCTGCTCCTTGCAGGATGGACGGACGGACGGATGGATGGATGGACAGGAGCAGGGTGAGGACCAGGCAGGCAGCAGCAAACACAAGTCCGTGGGGAATGGATTATACATGGCTTAAACGGCCTAATCCACTTTGCCTGCAACAGGTCCCACATAAACAAGGCTCCAGCGCACGTTAAATAAAAGCCCCATGAAATTTTAATGAAAGGCAATATGCAGCTACAGAAACTAATCTGCTAAATGGAATCATTTCATAAGTGGCAAATTCTGCCAGGCAAGAGGAGTGGAGAAATAACCTTATCTAATACCCAGTATCTGAGAGCAGCGTGAAGATGGGGTTTAGGGGACAGCGGCGTGGAACAGGAGGCTCTTCCAGCCTGAACGACTGCAGTGATGAACTGTTCTGGACTCTGCCCCTGACGTTCTGCTTTACCTTGAGCGAAACACTGCCCAGCCTCGTGCTCCTCCCGTGCTGCTCCAGCCTGACGGGTTATTTTAATATTCCCTTTATGTTGGTGACAAGTCCAATAGGGCTCCAGTCCTGCAGGCTCCTGTCACCCAAATCACTGCAATGATGGCCAGGAACAGCAGCCACGAGCAATCCTGTCCCCCAGCACGTCCCCATCCCCTGCCACCCCCGTGATCGTGGAGATGAGCACACACAAAGCAAACCCCACTGCACTCCTGACAGCCCAGCCATGAAAATGAGATTTCCCCGTGTCACAGTCACCAGGCATTGCTAAATCCCTGCTTTTCAGGCCTGGGCGCCAGCACTATTAAAGCTGCTATTATTATTATTATTATTATTATTATTATTATTATTATTATTATTATTATTATTATTATTATTATCATTATTGTTATCATTATTACTACTATTACTATTGTTATTAATTAAGTTGCAAAATCTATTATCATTCAAGTTGCAAAATCTGTTCTTGCTGCCCAGGATAGATTCTGCCACAAGGTAAAACGGGATCAGGAAAAAACCCCTCAGTCTTTCTTTTCAGGGCTCAGCTGCTTCCTAAGGCTGGATCCAGTCTCGGTGCAGAGCAGCAGCACATAAACAGCATTTGTTGTCTGCAGAGCTTCCTTCCACACACAGTTCATTCCTCACCCCTTGGAAAGGAATCACAGCCCAACCAAACGGATTCTGCAGGCAGCTGAGCTTTGGTGTGGGCTGATAAAGGAATGTGAGGAGCAGGCCCGTGGAGAACACGGAATGGTGTAAAACAGAATATCAGGGACCTGGGACTGGGAACCTCCTCAATGCACTGATCAGAACCTCAGCAATGCATTGATCAGAACCTGATCAATGCACTGACCAGAACCTGATCAATGCACTGACCAGAACCTGGTAATTCACTGATCAGAATCTGGTAATTCACTGATTAGAACCTGATCAATTCACTGATCAGAACCTGGTAATTCACTGATCAGAACCTCATCATTTCACTGACCAGAACCTGATCAATGCACTGATCAGAACCTCAGCAATGCACTGATCAGAACCTCAGCAATGCACTGATCAGAACCTGATCAATGCACTGACCAGAACCTCAGCAATGCACTGATCAGAACCTGATCAATTCACTGATTAGAACCTGGTAATTCACTGATCAGAACCTCATCATTTCACTGACCAGAACCTGATCAATGCACTGATTCACTGGTAATTCACTGATCAGAACCTCATCAATGCAGCTGCTGTTGACTGGAAACGATCATGTGTCCTAAAGAACCCCACAAGTCAGTCCTGCAGGGAAGGGGAGCTTTGCTGATCCCTGACTCTGAGGTTCCCAGCCAGAGAGGCTTTGGTGTCACTCTGGGATCTCTCTTCACATGGAAGGGGAGCTTTGCTCTCAGGCTGATCCTATAAAACCCCAGAAGTCAGTCCTGCAGGGAAGGGGAGCTCTGCTGATCCCTGACTCTCAGATTCCCAGCAGAGAGGCTTTGGTGTCACTCTGGGATCCCTCTCCACAGGGGAGGGGAGGACACGTCCCTCCTTGCCTCAACATCCCCCCCAAAACTGAAATGCCACCACAAAACTCATCCCCATATGCAGCCAGCCAAGCAGAAACATTACAGGGATGAGAGAGAGATGAAGAAAAAAAAATCAGAAAGATAAATTAGATTAGTCTTTTGTTCGCTGTGTCACATCAGATTCTCTTGAAACAACTTGAAAAATGAATGTGTCAGGAAATTGGGGCTGCTTATCAACTCTGCAAACTGCAACACCAAAGCAGCCAGACAAACTGTGTATTTCCCCCCTCTAATGTGCAAGATAATTGCCATAAATCATATGTTTCATTCCTTAATTATTTTGAAAAGGGAACAGATGATAAAGAATGAAACACCAGGAAAAAATGAGCTGCAAGGAAAATGAAGAGGGAAGGGAAAGGCTGTGCAGAGGGATCCTACAGGGGCACAGCTGATGGACTTGGATTCCCTGACCACTGATTAAAAATCAACGCACCTTCCCCAAGCCCACAAACATTTTCTGTCTGGGTGTGGAGCTGTTAAAACCTAAAGCAGTTTTGGGTTGCTTGTGGGCCATTTTTTACCATTCTTTCCCTTCAAAAGTAAATAATGCATAGCTGTGCTTGCTTTCCAATGAGTCCCATTCGATAATCCATTTCAGGAAAAGCAGATTCCTCACAGAGAAATGGCACAGCCGAGGCTCCAACGCAGCCACTGGCTCCCAAAATACAATCCCAAGGGCTTTTTGCAACACTGAATATACATTCTGTTATTTTAAAAGCATGAATATACATTCTATTATTTAAAATTGTTATGCAGCCCTTGAGAGCAACCCAAAAAAGGGAGAGGCAATATGATTTATAACCCAGGGAGAGGGAAAACAAGGAAAATTCAACCTGAAATATGTTTTGGGATGAGAAGTGATACAATTTCCTTATTTTCCATATTGTCTCTGTAGGGAAACTCCAGCCATGAATGGGTCTCTTGTTCATTCTGGGGCATCACAAGGCACAAAGTGCAGCCAAATCCTGTCCCCAGCTCTGGGAGCCTCCACTGGAGAGGAACAACAGGGAAATGGGGCTTGTCCTTGTGGGACACTGCCACCTTCATTAGGGTCACAGCCACTAATTACAGCCACGAGCACTCCCGGGGCTCCTTCCCAAGCAGATGTGCAGAGAATCCCTCTGCCCAGTGAGGATGATGATGGTAGGGCTTGGTGATGGTGACAGGAGAATTCCAGCTCCTCCAGAAACAATCCGGGCTGCATTTCCCAAAGGCTGGCACTGGCAGGGTGACAGGTCCCAGTGGCAGCAGCCCTGCAGCCTGTGGCACGCTGAATTAACAGTGACATCTCCTTCAGAAGGAAGCAAACACCTTTGGCACGGTGCTGAATCGGGCAGGAGAAAAGAAAACCCACTGGAAATTCAAAATGCAAGGTAAGGAAGGTGTTTCAGAAAAGAAAACCAACTGGAAATTCAAGTGGCAAGGTAAGGAAGGTGTTTCAGAAAGAAACCAACTGGAAATTCAAGTGGCAAGGTAAGGAAGGTGTTTCAGAAAGAGACCAACTGGAAATTCAAGTGGCAAGGTAAGGAAGGTGTTTCAGAAAAGAAACCAACTGGAAATTCAAGTGGCAAGGTAAGGAAGGTGTTTCAAACACAGCACAACCCCAGTGAGTCCTGCACACACACTCAGGGCACTACTTATGGCAATTAAAAACCCATCAGGAGCCCAAACACTGGAATTCTTGCCCTGAGAACAGGCACACTCTGTTCCCTGCACAGGATCTGCCTTCCTTCACAGCTCAATGCCCGTTTTGTTGGCACAATTATCATTTTTAACCACAGTCTGCACGTCTGTCCCTGGCAGACTTTGGACAGGCAGGGAAGCTCGGGGGGCTCCCCACACCTTGGGAGAATCAAGGAATTCCCTGCAGGACTGTGCTGTCCCAGCTCCCTCCCTGCACACAGAACTGGGAAATCTGCTCCCAGGGACACCAGCCTGCCTGAGGGCTCAGAAATGGCTTTTCAGCAGGGAAAAATGGCAAAAATCAGTTAGCTCTCCAGTTATAACAATGCTGGAAGCCAACTGGGACCCCAGAATGCTGCAGAGGCACTTCCCAAAGCTCCGGGATGCTGGGAGGGGTCTCCCCATCCCCAGGGACTCAGCAGCCTCCCCATTCCACTCAGATATTCCAGCTCCTCTCAGTTATTCCTCTCCCAATCCCCTCAACCACACAACTTCCAAAAAAAAAAAAACAGATAAGGATAAGCTTTCCCACTCACGGAAAATTCCAGCAACATCACGTTATTGGGGGGGGAAAAAATAATAAAAAATCAACTCGCAGCACTGCCAAAATCCTCCCCACAATCAAGGATTCACAGGGATTTGAGCCTCGTGTGCCTGCTTTGGAGAAGCCTCAAACCAAGGACATTGAGTCAGGATTGTCTGCAGGAGATGATAATTTAAATTAACTTTAAAAAAAAAAGTAAAAAATCAAGCAGCTGCTGCCAAGGGAAGTGTTGGCTCTGAGTTTTTCTGGAAGTGCTCTGTGGGCAGGCAGTGAAAGGCTCCTATACAGCACTGCTGGCATCCCATAATTTCCGGCTCTCCCTCCTCTGGCTGCATGGGATGGTTTTCCTTGCACAAGGAAACCCAGAGCTGGAAAAGGGCATCTGTGCTGAGCAGGGGTTTGATGCTTGTTTCACATCAAAAATGGCATTTTTGGCCCAGCCTGTGGGAGGCAGGAATTCAGCTGTGGGGTTCAGGTTCCCGAGGAGAAGGGTTTTTACTGGGGTTAAAACCAGAAAGTTTTATTGAAAAAATTTCAATTTGAAACCCAGATCCCATAAAACAAACATCCTGGCCAATTTCATCTCCACGGGGTTCTCCAGAAGCACCTGAAGGTGAAGAACTTAATACAAAGATGGCAAAAACTTCTGTGAGCAACAGAGAACAGCACAGGCCAGAGAGAAAATGGCACCAAAAGGGTTAATGGGGCTGGAAAAGGTTTTGGCAGCTGTGGCTAACAGGATAGCCAGGGAAACACCAGGGATTTAATGCACATTTCAGTCAACACCAGGCTCTGCAGGAGGATGCTCGAAGGAGCACCCAGACTGATGCTTTTACAGCCAGAAACTCAGGACCAGCTCTGCAAGATGCTCCCAGCTGGAATTTGGTTTTTAAGAGCAGAAAATCCAGCGTGGGCACAACTGCCCCTCCTGGAATGTCCCATTTTATCAGGCAAGACCAGACACCTGAGCCAGGAGCAGCTCTGGGTGCAGGACAGACCCTGGGGTGCAGGACAGACCCTGGGGTGCAGGACAGACCCTGGGGTGCAGGACACACCTCTGGGTGCAGGACAGACCCTGGGGTGCAGGACACACCTCTGGGTGCAGGACAGACCCTGGAGTGCAGGACACACCCCTGGGGTGCAGGACACACCTCTGGGTGCAGGACAGACCCTGGGGTGCAGGACACACCTCTGGGTGCAGGACACACCCCTGGAGTGCAGGACAGACCCTGGGGTGCAGGACACACCCCTGGGGTGCAGGACACACCCCTGGGTGCAGGACAGACCCTGGGGTGCAGGACACACCTCTGGGTGCAGGACACACCCTGGGGTGCAGGACAAAGCACCCTTAGGAGCTGCTCCATTAGGAGCAGCCTCTGCAGGCTGGGCCTGCTCAGCAGCAGTGCAGCAGGCCCAGCAGCAGTGCAGGAGGCCCAGCAGCAGTGCAGCAGGCTCAGCAGCAGTGCAGCAGGCTCAGCAGGCCCAGCAGCAGTGCAGGAAGCTCAGCAGCAGTGCAGCAGGCCCAGCAGGCCCAGCAGCAGTGCAGCAGGCTCAGCAGCAGTGCAGGAGGCCCAGCAGCAGTGCAGCAGGCTCAGCAGCAGTGCAGCAGGCTCAGCAGGCCCAGCAGCAGTGCAGGAAGCTCAGCAGCAGTGCAGCAGGCCCAGCAGCAGTGCAGCAGGCTCAGCAGGCCCAGCAGCAGTGCAGCAGGCCCAGCAGCAGTGCAGGAGGCCCAGCAGCAGTGCAGCAGTGCAGGAGGCCCAGCAGCAGTGCAGCAGGCCCAGCTGCACTCCCAGCACCCTGGCACACCCCTGGGACGCTCAGGAAAGCTCTTTCCAGGGTGAAGCCACCCCGGGCATTTGGATTCTCCGATCCCGGGGCTGCCGGGGGAAGGATGCTCCCGCGGGCGCTGCAGGCAGCACCCTGGCACTGCAGACGGCACCCTGGCACTGCAGGCAGCACCCTGGCACTGCAGGCAGCACCCTGGCACAGCAGGCAGCACCCTGGCACTGCAGGCGGCACCCTGGCACTGCAGGCAGCACCCTGGCACTGCAGGCGGCACCCTGGCACTGCAGGCGGCACCCTGGCACAGGAGGCAGACACCCTGGCACTGCAGGCGGCACCCTGGCACTGCAGGCGGCACCCTGGCACTGCAGGCGGCACCCTGGCAGAAGGCAGGCACCCTGGCACAGCAGGCGGCACCCTGGCACAGGAGGCAGGCACCCTGGCACTGCAGGCAGCACCCTGGCACTGCAGGCGGCACCCTGGCACTGCAGGTGGCACCCTGGCACTGCAGGTGGCACCCTGGCACTGCAGGCGGGACCCTGGCACTGCAGGCGGCACCCTGGCACAGGAGGCAGACACCCTGGCACTGCAGGTGGCACCCTGGCACTGCAGGCGGCACCCTGGCACTGCAGGCGGCACCCTGGCACAGGAGGCAGACACCCTGGCACTGCAGGCGGCACCCTGGCACTGCAGGCAGCACCCTGGCACTGCAGGTGGCACCGTGGCACAGCAGGCGGCACCCTGGCACTGCAGGTGGCACCCTGGCACTGCAGGCGGCACCCTGGCACTGCAGGTGGCACCCTGGCACTGCAGGCGGCACCCTGGCATCTCCCGGGAGCAGGAACACGGCCCCTGCCCGCGCCCAGGCCGCGCCTGCCGCCCTCACACACCCTCGCAGGGGTTTTCACAGCAGCAGTCGCTCTCTGCTCATCGTTCTCCCCGGCTGACGCTTTGCGGGTCACCTCCTGCACTTCACTAAAGCTCAGCTTGTTGAGCTCCACCACAGCAGCAGCACCAGGTCCGTCCTCCCCAGAGCTGTCGCTGTCACACTGATTTAATTCCTTCGCCCGGCCCAGCCCAAGCGACATTCCAGCAAACAAAATCATCCTGAAGGCGACCCGAGCCAACCCGAAACCCTCGGGAACCCCACAAGGTGCACAGAAGCGCTAACAAATGTTTCTGGCACTGGGCAGCATTAAAATTTCCTTTAAACAACGGGATTAGCTGCTGGATTTGGATGGATTGGATGCTGAGCACAGCTAATAATACCTGCCGTGGGGCAGGGCAGCCACAGCTGAGCTGGGATTGCCGTGTCCGTTATCCAGACACTCACTGACACATCAGAGCACAACAGCAACAGCTTCAGGCTGCTCTGCCCCAAAGGTTTCAAAACCACATGAACAAGATCATTCACAGCTCTTAATAAAGGTATTGTGCCTTCTAGGGGAAAAATATTAATCAATAAAAAAAAATCAAGGCTGTAAGAGGATGAAAGGGTTTAGGGTGTACAAAACCAGAGTTTGAGGAGCCCCGGGAGCCCCCACATGGGACCAGCTGAGATCCAGCTGCTCCTGTCCCAGGTTTAAGCACAATTCCACTTTGAGATACCTAAAATAACCCCGGGATCAACGCAGAAACAGCCAAAAGCACGGCCTTGAACCAAAGCTGCCCCTCACATCTGGGGACAGATGTGCCCAGTGAATTCACACTCTTCAGGCAATGAGGGGAAAAAAGGATTTGGTGCCTAAGCCAGCGTGGTCAGGGAACCCAAAGTGCAGGTGGAATCTGTCTGTGTGACAAGAAAAGATAAAAATCAAAGCTTGCTAATTGAATATTTGAAGGGGAAGATTAAAATGTTCTGTTATAAATTCTTCTTTACAGAAAGCAGAGCTGTAGGCACAGTTCTGCCTTCAATCCTGCAGCTGCACAGATAAAAATACCCACAGTAACCCAAGATAATTTCAACTCTGGAGTAGCATCTACGTAATTCACGTCCAATCAACTCCTTCCTAAAATCAGCCCTGACTCATGAATGACGGGGGATTTCAGTTTTAAGAAACATTTTCTTCCCCTGTGGGAAAAACACAAAGTGCTGTTTGCTCATCCATGTTCAAAACTCTGCCTCGAGCATCACATAATGAAGTGGGAGCTTTGTATCACTAAAACACAAATAATTAAAGATGTATTTGGACGGGGGTTTTATTCCTTTTTTGTATCTGCTGAAGAAAAAAGCCAAACCCAAAGGATAATTCCCACAGAGGCCAAGAATTGTGGCCAAGCAGAGAACTGCAAACAGCACAAGCCAGCAATTGTCTGTGCAGGGAACAATGGATCTGTCCACGGGGTGAGCTCATTAAAAAATGCACTCTGGAGGCAGGGCTGGCACTCAGAGCTCTCGTGCAAGGTGATTTTTGTTATCAGCCCGCACCTCCTGGGACATCCTCACCCCTGCCTTCATCACAGCAGAGATAATGAGCTGCAATTACAGCCACACACCGCTGAAAATAAAGAAATAAACTGAAATTTGGTTCATGACAGGGGGAATACAGTCAGAATATTGGAGTAAAACCATCTCCTGTCAGAGGCTGCCGAATTTACCAAAGCCCCACTCCAGGCCCTCTTCTTTTCCTGGTCATTACACCAATGTTTTGCATCACTTGAATCCTCCTTTTAATCACCTGCTCTATTTCCCCTACTCTCCCTCAAATTGCTGCAAACTGGGAAAAACAAAACCCGCAAAGTTTGGTAACAGATGGCAGCAGAAATGTGGGATCTCCTACATGCCTGCAAGCAGGAATTCAGTCACTGCTGTCACTGAGGGAACAGCAACAAAAGCCCTGCGAGAAGGTGACTCACTGGGATCTGCCACGGAGCTCTGGGCAAAGCAGAAACCAGAGCGGGACCCTGAGATTAATGAGCCAGGGCTTGAGGCAAATGATGAGAGCTTTTAGGGAGAGAAGGGAAAGAAACATCTTTCAGTGCTATTTCACACCAAGCCCTAACCCCAAGCACTGGATGGGGGTTCTGTCACCCCATTATCCCATCCCCATCCCTCCCAATTCCTCCTCACAACCACAAGGATCCACCACCTCTGCTCTTTTTAAAGCAACTCAGTCTGCAGAAATTCACATTTCCTGCACTGAAACACCTTCACTGCACAAATCTGGAGGGGATTACCCAAAATTTCTGGCTGTCCACTGCATAAAATACCCCAGGAAAAGGTGGGCACATTCTCCAGAGAAACCAGGCAGAAACAGATAAATTTCATCTGTGCACAAGAGCTCCTCCTGCGATCTCTCAGCTCTCTCCATCTACGCCAGAAGTTCTTCCCCCCTTAATTACACTTTGCTCTGAATTAAGCTGGATTTTCCCCTCTTCAACGAGGACAATTTTCCCCTTCATCCTCATTTATTTGCCAGCATTAAAATTCTGCTGCCTCCCAAGTGCATCCCTGCTAAAACCCCGCCGTGCCAGTGATGGCATTTGGGAGCAATTTCCTGCCTGAGATCCCCATCTCGTGTCGCCCCTCACGTCCTCCCCACTGCCACAGCCCCCAGACAAAGAGCACAGCAAGGAGAGGCACTCTGGAGCTGGAACAGGGACCCCATTGTCCTCCAGGACATCAAAGTCCAGCCTGCAGCTGCTCCTAATGGGCACCAGAACAAGGAACGGGGGTCCTGCCTGGCTCTGGTGAGTTGGCACCAGGATTTAAAAGGGGATTTTCTGATGCCCTGGGTCAGGCAGGAGCTGCTGGTTTTCATGGGGAATCACTGCATCTCCCTTTTCTGCCTCTTCCAGGCAGCACAGGGAGGAATTCAGGGATGGAATTCGAAGATCCTGCTCTGATGGGGAGCAGAAAGGCAGAGCTGCCGAGACTGAAATGAACACTGAGATGGTGAAAATGTCTGCGTGTTCATGTCAATCTGTGTCTCACTGTAAATGAGATGGATAGATCCAAGTGGTGGAGGTGAAAAATGGGGATGCACTGGTAATGTGTGGATGGGAGATTCCCACTTAGCTCCACTCAACGTTCCTGCCACGGCTGTGTTTTCAGTTAGAAGGGAAAGCCAAGCAATCCCTGGAGCTGTGACCGAAGCTGGAAGTGCAAATCTCCCAGGTTTCTGCTGGGATTGCCCAGCAACCAGTAGATTTTGGTGCCATCTCGGCTATGGCTCCCTGACACTGTGAGCAGGATTTCCTCCTCCAGGAGCTCTCAGGGACATTTAACGTGCCCTGCTATTGAACAAAGCACTCACACGCCTCACACAGCGGCTCTGACCCAGGAGAGCAGCCTGGGCCAGGTGTCCCCAGGGAATTCAGGGGATTTAGGTTAAGCACCCATCTGGCTGATTCCTTCCACTGCCTCCTCCAGGCTTTGCATTTGCATTTTGCAGGGAAAAGCTCCAGCCCCAGCCACAAACCAACCCGAGCGCTTTAGGAACCTCTGCAGTGCCCGATCCCAGCCGGGAGAGCACGGGGCACACACCCAGAGGCAATTCATTGCCCAAAGCTGCAAAATCCTCATTCCCAAGTGCTCTTGTCTGCCCTCCCACACCCAGAGCCCCCTTGTCATCTTTGCAGGGTGAGAACTCCCTGGTGTGAAACTCACTAAAGGCAAAACCCCCCAGCGAAACAAAGAAACAAGTTAATGAATTGCCCTCTTGAAGAAAACCACAAACAAAGGCGAACTACAACACAAACATGTCACTGCAGCAGAGGGCACGCTCACTGCTCACCGGTCTGAGCCGTTTATTCACCTGCTCACTGTTTAATTAGATGGTTTTAGCCCGAGCATCTCCTCTTTCTTCACCATCACACAGGGAGCTTTATTCTACACTAAAAATGCAAATGTGGGATGGGAACCGAGCAGAACTCGAAGAGCTCACTGCACTTCTCTGCTATTTTTTATTCCCATTTCTTCCATCCGTTTGCCACGCTCAGAGTGGATGTCTCTGTTATCCATCTCGACAGCAGGAGTGGGAACACCACACAAGTTTCCTTCCAACAACACGGAATGACTTCATTGTTGTTTTCCTAAGTATGCACAAAAACCAAGGGGGGAAGGACATATGCAAAGCCTGCTCCCAGAATTCTTTCCCTTGCAAATTCACAGGCAGAGTGGTTTCCATCTGTTTGCCAAGAATGTCAGATAATAAATTACTATTCCACCTTCTGTGCTGGAAAACAGAACAGCAAACGGAGCCTGGAGTCCCCAGCCAGCCCTGCCCGATTCTCCCACCAGCAGCACAAACCCAACAGCCCCTGCTCCCCTAAATCCCCCCTTTTTGGGCCAATTTACAACCAGACCTGTGAGATCCAAGGGACAGCAGGCACCCGGTCCCCACCCGCCCCTGGGGACAGCCAGGCTGCTCCCAAGCACTGCACATGATCAATTTATTAAAAATCCATTTATCCGGGAACATCAAAGCTTCAGGACGCAGCAAACAAGAGACAAATGTTGTGAAAAATATAAAAATGGCAATGGGAAAAAGTCAGGAAATAATGGAGTTAGGAATTAATAATATATAAAGCCCAGAATGAAATAGAATTGATATAAATCACAGAGTTAGGAAAGGGCATTAGGAATTAATTCAAAGCCAGGACACACCACCTAATACTTCCCCACCAAGGATAAAATTCATAAAGTTGTGTAAAAATTCATGGTGGCAAGAGGAAAAAAAAATGATTTAGAAAAACCCAACCCTGCCAATGTCACAGGAAGGAGTCCCACAGAGTGCAGGGAGCTGGGCCTGAGAAACATCACTGACTTTGAACTGGAGGCCAAATAACAACTGAACCTCCAGCCTGAGAGAAGGGAAAAGCACCAAGAAGCCCCGAAGCACACAGGGAACATCGGCACATCAGCCCCAGTCCTGTGGCACTGGAACCACAAGAGCTGCCCCAAACTGGATTTCATCCCTCCCTGCAGCGCTGCAGCGCCCTGGCTGCTGAGCCCCTGCCAACGCCTCCCTGCAGCCTCTGGGGAGGGAAAACACCAATTCCCCAGGGAAACACCCAGGGCTGCCAAAACCCCACACACGGCCCCAAAAACTGCAGCTGGAGGGAGCGGCAGCATCCACAAAATGCTGAATTCTGAGGAGTCACTGCTGTATTTATCTGAGGCTCCTGAAAGGCTTCGTCCCTCCAAGCCCAGGCCAGGCACAGAACGGACCTTTCCAATGGAAAACCGAGGAAAACCGATCTCCTTGGAAAACCATTTCATTGCAAATCCCTCGGAAGGAAGGCAAGGAAACAGGCAGGCTTCACTTTGGGGAGGGAGGCAGGGAGAGCTGCACTCTCCCTGCAGAACAACTCCTCTCGTGAGGCACCAGATTCCAACACCCACCAGAGCTGGAGTCAAGCGAGGCCAAGCTGCAGCACCGCTCAGCTCCCCCTCAGCTGCCAGGGAAAGGAGATTACAGGAGGGAAACCAGGTGGAACCAAGCCTAACTCCAGGTTTATCCTCACGGGGCATCCTAAATGCTGAGCGGAACATCTCCTGCTCCGCGTGAAACGTGGGATGCCCCGAGGGCAGCACGCGGGGGCACAGGGGATGCAGGGAGAAGACGGCAGAGATGGAGTTAAATTCCTGGGGTTACTCTCTGCCCTTCCACCCGGGGCAGCAGCACACAGAAGGTCCTGGGGAGAATCTGGGCACCAAATCTACCAAAAGAACTCTCGTGGCCATTTCTGCCCCTCGAGCTGGAATAATTCATTATTTGCTCCCACCCAGTGCCCTCCTGCACCACCACGCTGAAATCACTTTGGTGTCAACCAGAACTGGCACCGTAACCCACCAGGAACACACTTTTCTTATCAGAAAGAGAAGAGTTTCTATTTATCCTGGACTCTGTGATGTTTTGAGGCACAGTTATGGCAAACCCAGCTGGCTGCACCAACACTGGCCCAGCTTCTTCCTTCCACACACAGAGGATAAGAAAAACCAGGTTTTTATTTAGAAATGTCTTCTCAGTGCTAAATATTTAAAAGAGGTGCTCATGATTGGCCCACCCCATCCAAAACTCCCCTTCAGAAGCAGGAGGTCATGAAGGAAACTATCAATGCACCCAGCAGACAAACAGAGAAACACTGAGCATCCTCATCACCTCCTTTATGGCTCCTGCTCAAAAAATAAAAGTCCCCCACTGCATTTGATGGTTTTTTTATCAACAGCACAATAAATCAGTGCCATCTAGTGGAGTCCAAAATGTTAACCTGGACCACAGCTTCCAAATCTTACCTGTCTGGAATTTACAGCCTCTCAAAGAGCCTGCAGTGCAGGCAGCTGATCCATCAGACTGAGGAGTTCAACCCTGCTCAGTTCCCCTCACCTCCCACAGAGCTGCAGGACCAACACCTGGGGCCCAAAGCACACCCCCAGCATCAGCAGAACCTCACCTTTGGAGCTCCTGAATGCGCAGCCAACAGCTCTGCAGTCACACAAAATACGGGCCAAAAATCAACAGAAATGTTCGGTGTAAGGGAAAAAATCCTGCACTGATTTTTAGGGATTTTCAGCGGTTTGGAACTGATAATGCATGAGGATGGTTAACACGGTGCTACCACCACATTTCATTAAGAGCACCCCAAGTGGCACCGTGGGACCCTGTGTTCCTCTGGTTCAGCCCCTCCACCAGGGCACTGAGAACATTTCACTGCTCGGGGAAAGTCCAGTTTCTCCAAACAGAGCGGGAGCACAGGCCACAAGCTCAGTCAAAACCCCCTCCCTTGTGGCAGTCAAACTCCAGGTTTTAGGTAAGCACAGAATGTGATTATTTCCCTTCCCAGTGGTGCAATACCATTTCTGGGGGTTGGGATTTTAAGCCCTAATGCAGCTTTCACACCCCATCATTAACAAAAACCCCAAACTATGAGCAACGAGTGAATTAACTGGCAATAGAATCGACCAACAAGAGTGGGACCAGATGCAGCGAGATCCCACCCCAAAGCTACAAACCAGCTCCTGTCAAGGCTCCCTCATGTCCAAGGAGAGAATCACACACCTGTCTGGAACAAAAACCACCTTTTTGTCTGCAACAAAAATCACCTTTTCATCTGCAACAAAAATCACCTTTTCCTTCCCAAGCGCTGCTTCTGTGGGCTCCCACTTGAGCAGGATTTCAAATCCCCCAGGAATTTTACAATCATCCCCAACCCCGCTGCTCCAGGGAAGAATCCTGGCTCCCACTTAGCTCCAACGTGGGAATCTTTGGAAAGTGCCATCAAACATGGAAATGCAGATACTCTGGAAGGCTCTGACGCAATGCCAGGCAGGGATATTTTTAGTTCTAATCCATTTAAAGTGCTAAATTCCAAGGGAATCAGCAGCATTGCTTTCACTCACCACTCCAGCTGAATTCCTCTGGTCCCACTACTGCTGCAATCTTCAAGGAAAAGGAGATAAGAGAACCCTTCACCTGATAAGAAAATACCTTTATCTTTTGTTTCCTTAATGCTTGGAGGTACTTCTGCATGTGCCACTAAATAATAAATCACACCCCATAAATCTCCTGGACACAGAGGACACTGCAGGAACACATCAATAATGCAGGGCCCAAACCAGGAGTGTGGGGTTTCTATTTTTATCTCCGGGCTGCTTTGGATGGACCAATTTAGGCTGATAAAAAGCAGCTCCTGGGAATGCACAGAAGCCTTGGGATAGGGCACTGGTCACCCTCCAGACCTGCCAGAGTGCCTGCAGCTACAAACCAGAGCCTGAAATTCAGGGCTGAGCACGACAAAAATGGTCCTGAAATTCAGTGCTGAATACAATAAAAATGGTCCTGAAATTCAGGGCTGAACATGAGAAAAATGGTCCTGAAATTCAGGGCTGAATACAATAAAAATGGTCCTGAAATTCAGGGCTGAATACAGTAAAAATGGTCCTGAAATTCAGGGCTGAACATGAGAAAAATGGTCCTGAAATTCAGGGCTGAACATGACAAAAATGGTCCTGAAATTCAGGGCTGAACACAATAAAAATGGTCCTGAAATTCAGGGCTGAATACAGTAAAAATGGTCCACAATGGCTTTGTGGTTGCATTTAAATCCAGATCCACTCTTATGAAGCAAGAATTCTTCATGTAAAAATGGCTTCTTTTGACCAAAATAATGGGGATTGCAAAACTTGGGATTTCATCTGCACATTCCGGCACATTCAGCCTTTTTTGGGGGGATTAACAGGTGAAATGTAACTAAAACAGAGACTGAAGCACACCTAGTAAGAAGCAAAAAAAGCTTAATTTATTGGTATTAGTTAGCACTAACAGAGATTGTCCCAAAGGCCAGCCTTTCGAGCTCCCCCATCTCCCACAAGGTATTATTTTCACATTAAAATAATGCAACCCCACAAGCCTGTGCATAAAGCATTCATTTCTCCAACTGTTTGATCAGCAAACGCCAACCCCTGCCACTGATAAAAGCAGAACCACCTGAAGTGTGTTTGCCCAGAGCACAAAAAAACCCCAAGGCAAACACGCTCCAGGGACTGCTCCAGGGGCACCTCTGCACCTTGGATATTCAATAAAATAAGGGAAAAGCTGCTCCAGAAAATGTGTGCCTTAAAAAAGAGCCCCAAAAAAGAGCCCAAAAAAAGGAGCCCAAGCCACCACACTCCAGGGACTGCTCCAAGGGCACCCCTGCACCTTGAATATTCAATAAAATAAGGGAAAAGCTGCTCCAGAAAATGATTGTTTTAAAAAAAGGAGCCCAAGCCACCACACTCCAGGGACTGCTCCAGGGGCACCTCTGCACCTTGAATATTCAATAAAAGAAGGGAAAAGCTGCTCTAGAAAATGATTGTTTTAAAAAAAGGAGCCCAAGCAGACACACTCCAGGGACTGCTCCAGGGGCACCCCTGTACCTTGAATATTCAATAAAAGAAGGGAAAAGCTGCTCTAGAAAGTGTGTGCTTTAAAAAAGAGCCCAAAAAGAGCCAGAAGTGAATCAATGTGAAATGAATCTCTGATGCTGCAGCTCTTCTTACAGCAAAGAAAAAAGTTGTTCTAGATTGTCTATAATAAATAAATTTAAATTTTATTCCCTTCATGTATTCCAGCTTCTCCCCTTCATTCCCAACAAACTTCAGCCAGGAGGGAGCAGGGAATAAAGGGAATAAATGGAATAAACAGAGCAGGGAGTAAATGAAATAAATGGAATAAATGGAATAAACAGAATAAACGGAGCAGGGAATAAATGAAATAAATGGAATAAACAGAATAAACGGAATAAACAAAGCAGGGAATAAAGGGAATAAATGGAATAAACAGAGTAAAGGCTGCCAGCCTTCCCAGAGATCACGGGGAGATTAAAGTGCAGGAGGATTTAGGGGGTGTGCAGTAATTCTGTGTGTGCTCCAGCCCTGGAGCACGCTGCCCAGGGGATTATCTGCTGCAAACACAACTGCAGCACGCTCCAGCTCTGCTCCTTTCACTCCTGCAGGCTCTCAAGAGCTGAGTCAGCTCCTTGGCCAAGCAGCTGCTGGTTGTATTTTGCTAAAGTGCTCCAAGTGTCTTCCTCTCCCTGCTAACACAGGGACAATGCAAAATGAAATCCCCCAGTTGCAGTTAGCCAGTAATGACTGGGCATGTTGGTCCCTGGGCTGCGTGGGGTCTCTGAGGCACGAGAAGAAGTTGAAAAGAAGTTTTATTTTGGTTATTTTGAGGATTTCAGAGCACGCCCAGGTGGGCTCCAGGTGCTTTATCAGAGCAGTGCCACAGCGTGCACACAATTAATCTGAACGACACAAAAACCAATGATATGTATGAATGATATAAAGAACAATGATATATATGAATGATATAGAAACAAATGATATAAATGAATGCTATAGAAACAAATGATATATATGAATGATATAAAAAACAAATGATATAAATGAATGATGTAAAAACAAATGATATAGAAACAAATGATATAAATGAATGCTATAGAAACAAATGATATATATGAATGATATAAAAAACAAATGATATAAATGAATGATGTAAAAACAAATGATATAGAAACAAATGATATAAATGAATGATATAAAAACCAATTATATATATGAATGATATAAAAAACAGTGATATATATATGAATTATATAGAAATAAATTATATAAATGAATGATATAAAAACCAATTATATATATGAATTATATAAAAACAGTGATATATATTAATTATATATCACTGTTTTTTACATCATTCATATATATAATTGGTGAATTATATATTATATATAATTGGTGAATTATATATTCACCAATTCTATATGAATTATATAGAAACGAATCATATAAATGAATGATATAAAAACAAATTATATAGATGAATGATATAGAAACAAATTATATAAATGAATTATATAAAAAACAATTATATATATGAATGATGTAAAAACCTAAGATATAGATGAATGATATATAAACCAGTGATATATATGAATGATATAAAAAACAAATAATATAAATGAATGCTATAAAAAGCAATGATATAAATGAATGCTATATAAACCAGTGATATATATGAATGATATAAAAAGCAATGATATATATGAATGATATAAAAAGCAATGATATATATGAATGATATAAAACCCAGTGATATAAATGAATTACACATAAACCACATGAAGGCAGCTCTCCCTAAAGGGAAATACCAGCACTGCTTGTGCTCAGTATTTCCTGCCACCCTTCACCTGCAAGTACTGCAATGGATTTCTATGGGATAACGAGGGAAATAAATGGGAATTGCTGGCATGGGTGCTTTGGGGGTTTCCTTCTGACTGCAGTGACACCATGAGAATGCACCCACTGCTACCCCAAACACCCTCACATAAACCCAGTAATTCCCACTCAAATGCAGCAACATGAACACTGAGCAGGAAAATGCTCTCCCCACCTCACTGCTTTAACAGCATTACCAAATTACACAGAAATCCCTCACGTTCCCTACAAAAATACCCAGAAAATGCCATTTTGAACACAGAGAACGACAACAAACGCTCCCAAAGCTGCGCTTCATTTCCACAAAGGCCTCCCCACGTCACCACCAACCCCAGCCAGGCTGAACAGCATCCCTCAAGGCTTCCTCAGCTCCTCGGGGACCTGCCTGGAAAGTGCTGCTCTCCAGAACTTCCCTCCTGAAATTCCCACTGACAGGCAACTCCCTGCCAGCCTTTCGCAGAGCAAAACAACCGAGTGCAAGAAAACGCGCCCGAGAGTTGATAAAAGGAGGAGAAGCAGAAGCAGAGAGACACCAAGGACTCAGCAAACAGCTCAATAATATTGATCAAACACAAACCCGGGGTGACAGCTTTGCGTGGGGGAGCGCAGGGATACGTTCACCGCTTCTCTGAAATGCAGATTTTTCCTTCCAACAAAAGGTTTTCCTCAGCACGAGCAGGAGCAGTGTTCACCTGTCCTCACAACGTGAGCTGCTGGTAATTCACAGCCACAGTCTGCAGCCCAGCTCTCTACCCATTGTACAAAATTCCTGTACTAGAACACTTGTATGCACATCTGTATCCATTTCATTTTCTCCTTCAGAGCACCAACCATCGCCCACTGACACGTCCCCACTGCTCACTGGAGTCCACGGTTCAATATCTGTGGTGGTTTGAGAGTTGCACAAAGAAAAGGATCCAAAATCTCCCTTTTCTGGATTTTTTCCCACAGACACGGCTCATTAACACCTCACCTCACACTGCCCCAGAGCAGAGCTGCAGGTACATAAAACCTCATCACCAGAGGAACGCTGTGTTAGTCCCTGGTACTCCCAAACTCACAAATCTGGGATTTCCATACCCTTTACCTGGGAGAAATCCTGTCATTCCCAAACTCACACAATCTGAATTTCCCCACCCTTTACTGGGAGAAACCCTGTCATTCCCAAACTCAAAAATCTGACATTTTCCCCACCCTTTACTGGGGAGAAATCCTGCTATTCCAAACTCACACAATCTGAATTTCCCCACCCTTTACCTGGGAGAAACCCTGCTGTTCCAAACTCACACAATCTGAATTTCCCCACCCTTTACCTGGGAGAAATCCTGTCATTCCCAAACTCACACAATCTGAATTTCTCCACCCTTTACCTGGGAGAAACCCTATCATTCCCAAACTCACACAATCTGAATTTCTCCACCCTTTACCTGGGAGAAATCCTGTCATTCCCAAACTCACACAATCTGAATTTCTCCACCCTTTACCTGGGAGAAATCCTGTCATTCCCAAACTCACACAATCTGAATTTCTCCACCCTTTACCTGGGAGAAATCCTGTCATTCCCAAACTCACCAATCTGGGATTTTCCCAGCTTTTCCCCCCTCCAAGTTTCCCAACGGGATCAAGACCTCGAGCTTGGCCGGCTGAGATCCCAAAAGGCAAAACCCAGGGAAGAGCTGGCCAGTATTTTATTTCACACCCCAGCAGCCCGAGGAGCCAGGGAGAGCTGGGGGTGGATATTTGAGTTTTCTGTGACCCTTTGGCAGGGCAGAGCTGCGAGGCACACGGGGCAGAGCGGGGCTGTCCTTCCCCAACACTGCCCGGCTTCTGCTGCTCTCAGCCCCGCCACTTGAATGGAATAAAAACCCTTTTGAGCAGCACAATCCCAGAGCCTGCACAATGCAGATCAGAGCTCCTTTGAGAGGGTGATTAATATGCAAGGACAGGCTGGGCTCTGAGGAACCAGCAGCGAGCATCCCCAGCCCCGAGCTGCCCTCAATCCCTGCCCGTGTTTATTCCCAATTGTGCAAGAACGCCACAGATTCGAGCCCTGTTTGCCCACACTGTGCCAACACCACCAAACTGGCTGCTGCTATTTCAAATTTTACAATAATGCCACACGTTAGAGCCCAATTTGCCCAAGATTGTGCCAACACCACCAAACTGGCTGCTGCTATTCCAAATTGTTCAATAATGCCACACGTTAGAGCCCAATCTGCCCAAGATTGTGCCAACACCACCAAACTGGCTGCTGCTATTTCAAATTTTACAGTAACACCACCCATTAGAGCCCAGTTTGCCCAACACTGTGCCAACACCTCCAAACTGGCTGCTCCTATTTCAAATTTTACAATAATGCCACACGTTAGAGCCCAATTTGCCCAAGATTGTGCCAACACCTCCAAAGTGGCTGCTCCTATTTGAAACTGTGCAATAATGCCACCCATTAGAGCCCAATTTGCCAACACTGTGCCAACACCTCCAAACTGGCTGCTCCTATTTCCAATTGTGCAATAATGCCACCCATCAGAGCCCAGTTTGCCAACACTGTGCCAACACCTCCCAAGTGGCTGCTCCTCCTCTGTAGCAAGGTAAAACCCAGCTGTGAACATCCCAAGTAGGAAAGCACTGGGAAAAAAAATGGGATTTCAATTTTTGAATGCCTAATGCACATCAGTCTTCACTGTAAAAAGATCTGCACTTTATAAATAAATTTTAGGGTTTTTTTTCCCCATAAAACGAGGACATTTACAACCCTACAGTTTGATTTCAGGGACAATTAACTAAATTCTGCAGGAATATATGGCAGTTGTGGTAACATCTGAAGTATTTTTATACAGTCGCTTTTGGGACAAGAGATGTTAAACATCTGGGAAAGCCCATTCAAATTTGGAGGCAACAATTTTCTGTTTCCATTGTCTAAAATCTTCACCACTTTATTCCATCATTTATCACCTGCTCAGCTCCACAGCTCAGCCTGGGCTCTCCTCTGGAAAGGACCTCGAATTTCACTGATTCTGACCAAACTCTGCCCAAAATGTGCCCTGAATGTTACCTGGCTCGTTTCTTCCTCTAACCCTTCATTTCACACAATTCCCCATTTCTGTAACAGATTTACACACCCCCTTTAATGTCGATTAATCAATGTGTAAATTATAATTAACATAAACCAGCAACAAACAATTAACATTCTTGTTTGTCCTAAAGATTCAAGGGTGATAAATGTCATGAATATAAACAAAGGAAGGAAAAGTGAATTAAATATTCAAATAAGCTTCTATTAGAACTATTTTTATGAGAGCAGAGGTAGGAAAATCGCAGAATCATTGGGGTTGGAAGGGACATCTTGAGGTTATCCAGTCCAGGAGGGGAAGGCAGGAGGTCACCAGGGGTCTGGCCAGGTGTGTTCTGAAGGTCCTTGGGTGGAGAATCCACAATCTCTCCATTCAACCTGTCCCAGGATTCATCCAGCAAAACAAACAAATAAACAAAAATTGGGATTTGGGTGTGTTTTCATCCGTGCAGAGAGGATTTGCTGTATTCCAGTCTGTTCTGTTGCTGGGCATCCCTGGGAGCTCCTGGCTGGCTTCAGTCCTTCCCAGCAGGGATTTCTGCACATCCACATGCCCTGGAGCCTTCTTCTCACACCACGGTGCTCCTCCAGCCCCTCTGGTAAATCCACTGGTTGTTCTGGCACGGGGGAGCCCAGGATTGGACCCCACACTCCAAATGCGGCCTCAGCAGTGAGGAGCAGGTGGATTTGCAGAGAATGAACCTGATTTTAACACCCAACTGTGGAAAGTACCTGCCCTGATTTACCCAATGGCTGCAACAGTCTTAAAAACTCAGCTAGAAAGAAAACAAGTATTTCTGTTCAAGACACGATGAGATTGACAATTCTGCAACAATTCAAGCACTCAAGAGTTTCTTTAAATGGATTTTGTCCTGGCCAGTGATGCCCTGGTGAAGTGATGGACATTTGTTTTAACTCAAAATAAATCAAATCTGCTCCCCATTTCAAGAATGGATTTCCCAATGTTTTCCACATTGTTCTTCCCAGGTTGTAGTGAACCAGCCAACTGCCATTCTCCCAACACCCCCAGCATGTGTCCTGCCACAAGATCTGCATGAAAGCAGAGGATGGATCAGCCCTGCCCCAGCTCCCATCACTGCCTGCAGCCCCAGCTGCATTTCCCTGCAGCAGGGGTGGGATGTGGGGCTGCAGAGCAGCAGGAATGGCTGTGGGACCAGGGCCTGCCACCCCCTGGGCTCTGTCCCCTCTCTGACCTGGTTTCCAGCCTGAATTCACCTGGGACACTCGGGCTCTGACAGACCTTTGGTGTCTCCATCCCTCTCTGACCTGGTTTCCAGCCTGAATTCACCTGGCACCTTTGCTCCCTCCATCCCTGGGCAGGAGCACTGAACCCACACTGAGCAATTCCAGAGCAAACAGAGATTCCTGCAATCCCCTCCATTCCCAGCCCCAGCTCTGTTTCTGCAGAGGCAAGTGCAGACATTACTCTCCAGGCACACGCATCTCAAATTTTATCCTGTTCCAACCCAACACTGACTTCTCCTCTGCGATTCCTGCTGCAAACACCAGCTCTCCATCCCAATTATTATTCACGTTTCAGAATTCAGAGAACTCCCCCTGCTCTTAGGCACAGCTCGATGTGACTCTACCCCACAGCTGCTGCTGCTGCTTCTTCAGAGGAATCTTAAAGCAATTTGCACTTGCTTTGCAGGATAAACCTCCCATTGTGTGCTGTTCCCCAAAAATCAGCTTTTCCGGCAGCTGCCTGCAGATCTGGAGCTCTCGGGACCGAGGCTGCCGATGTCCCACATTTGTCCCAGCCAGAATTTAGCTGAAGCACCTCCGGTACACAAACTCTCGGGTCAAAAGCAACCTCAGAAGCCAAAGCTGTAACAGGGTCCAAAAAATGCTCAGAGGAAGTTTTCAGGTGGCCTTGGGTATTTGAAATAGGTCAGCACCGCCCCTGACAGCCCAAGGTGTTGTGGCACGAGGTTTGCCACGGAATCAGAGCCACTGAGGCTGGAAAAGTCCCCAAGGCCATCGAGGCCAAGCTGTGAGCAGTCCCCAGCTTGCCCAGCAATTCCTTGGACACCTCAGGGATGGGGAATCCAAAGCTCCCAGGGCAGCCCTGCCCATGTTTAACCCTTCCCATGAGGAAACTCCTCCTGAAACTGCTTCTCGTGCAACCAGAGGTTGGAAAGGACCTTTAGGATCATCAAGTGTCACTGTCAACCCTGCAGCAGCACCGTGTTCAGCACCAAACCCCGCCCCAAGTGCCACGGTCACGGATTTTCTGGGCACTTCCAGGGATGGGACTCCATCCCGTGCGTGGCATTTATCCTGGGAAGGTCTGGAATCTGCACCACCGACTCTATGGAGAGGGATTATCTGCTTTGCCACCAATACAGCGCAAAGCACTGGATTTAAAGCCATACATTTATTTTAATCGGAATTTTACCCTCGGTTTTGATCTGTTTTTCTCCGTTCCACGCGCGCTACAAACCCAAACCCCCCAGGAAAAGCTGCCTGCAGCGGCTGCTGGAGCCAATCCCAAAGGCAGGAGCAGGGGCAGGGGCAGGAACAGGGGCAGGGGCAGGAGCAGGAGCAGGGGCAGGGGCAGGGGCAGGGGCAGGAGCAGGGGCAGGAGCAGGGGCAGGGGCAGAGCAGGGGCAGGGGCAGGGGCAGGGGCAGGGGCAGGGGCAGGAGCAGGGGCAGGGGCAGGGGCAGGGGCAGGGGCAGGGGCAGGGGCAGAGCAGGGGCAGGAGCAGAGCAGGGGCAGGAGCAGAGCAGGGGCAGGAGCAGGGGCAGGAGCAGAGCAGGGGCAGGAGCAGGAACAGGGGCAGGGGCAGGGGCAGGGGCAGGGGCAGGAGCAGAGCAGGGGCAGGGGCAGGAGCAGGAGCAGGAGCAGGGGCAGGGGCAGGGGCAGGGGCAGGGGCAGGGGCAGGGGCAGGAGCAGGGGCAGGGGCAGGGGCAGGGGCAGGGGCAGGAGCTGCCATTTGGCTCTCGGTCACTTCAAAAGGCATCATCGCTAATGAGCAGCTGCATTTCCCCACCAGGAGCCCAGAGCGGCCCCGCTGCCAAGCCCTGCTCATTTCCATCGCTGTGCACAGCCAGCCCTTTGCTCCATGCTAATGTGTTTTCCTAAACAAAAGGAGCCACAGCCAGCCCAGAGCTGACCTTCACATTTGCTCCTGTGATTTGGATGGCTCGAAGTCTATTTGCCTGGTGGCTCTTTTATTTTTTTATTTTTTTTGGGGGGGTGGGGGATGAAAAGCAACACATTAATTCCTAAAAAACATGCGCAAAGGAACCGTGCAGGAGAGAGGAGCTGCTGGGAGCCGTAGTTCCCAGCCAGACACACCCTCAGCCCAGTTATTGCCATTCTCCCAGCCGATGGACAGCAAGGAAAACACAATTCAGTTTCCTCGTCGTTTTCAAAGCTCCGTATTTACAAGTGACTCGCGTGGCTTGGTTCGCATCCGTGGGAAAGGACAGGATTGGGAAATAAACAAAGAAATCAACACCCTCTTTACAGAGCACCTGGAAAACACTGCCCTGGCAGCATCAGATCCTCGAAGCTTTCTCAGAATTCCCTGCACAAAAGCCACGACACGACTGCAGGGGGAACAGCTCCTCCCAGGCTGCCTACAGAGGCTCTGGGCAAGTTCAGGATGCCCATCTCAATATGAACACAGCACAAAACTGACGCTTCCAAAACCACCCCAGAAACCCCCAGAAAAAAAACCCCAGAAATGTGCCTTTTTTAATATCCCCAGGTGTGTAAAATAATGAGGAGAACCGCAGCATGGCCTTTTAAACGAGGAAATAAACTGGGCTTTGTCTCCTCCCCGAGCTATCCCTCTGCTCTCGCAGACTGATGGCAGCAGATGCAGGATCCCCTCCTCCTCCTCCTCCTCCTCCTCCCCCAGCAATTGGTTCTGCTTCCCTGGCAGCCCTGGAGGAAATCCATGGCATCGCCCTCCCACCCCAAACAAACAGGAAAACCATCAAAAATCCCCCGATGGCATTCTGCACCCAGGAGGAAGCAGCAGCCGTGCCCGACAGCAGAGCAGTTATCCTTAAAATACATTTCTGGAGCCCAGCCAGGAAAAGTGAAGGCACTTTCAGCCTGGAGAGCAGCCACAATGTTTAACACTTAAAAACCGGGTAGTTGTGAAGTTACTCCTTTGAAATGTCCTTAAAAAAACCTCTGACAAAACCCACACGCTAAAGACCCATAAAAAACACCCAGCCCAAGAGTCAAGTCGGGAATTTTCAAGTTCGTGTGTGGAGGGGATAGAGTTGATACAAAATCCTCTCTATTCTTCAGGAAAGCACGGTTCTCAGGATGTACATGAAAGGAGAGGAGCCATCTGCTCCGTCTGTAAATCAGCTTCTGCATTATCAGAGGATGTTTTCATTTTACAGCAGACCAAATAAAAGAAATCATCCCTATCACAGGCCACGGGGGTACACGCGAAATGTGGGGTTATTCTAAAAGACATAAAGGACACGTTCTGCTTGTGAGCCTACCCCACAACTGTGCTCACACAACAGTCTCCTCAGGGATTCCTCACTGATGAGTATCTCCCTCTTGCCTCCTCTTACATTCAAGCTTAAGGTTTTTTTAGCAGCACAATCATAAATAAAAATAAATAAAACACCCTCTTGCACTGACATCTCCCCAGCTTTCAAAGCAAAATTCCTTCTCCCCCATCACAGAGTGGTGAGCTCAGCTGGGGAAAAAAAGAAGGAACAAGACCAGAGCATCCTTTAGGGTGGAGAGCAGAGCTGGATGTGCTTGGTGCTGCTTTCACCATAAACACTGCTGCTGCTTTGTTCTAGCTTTTTAATATTTTATTTGGTTTTTGTGCTCTCCATTTTATGCTGATTTAACAGATCCAGCTGTGCGGCTCCCTAGGCAGCCTCCATATTCATAATTATTATTATTGGATAAACACGTATTTGAGTGGGGCAACAGATGAGATGCAGATAATTTTTTCTTTTGCTTACTCCCATTTATTTCCCCTGGAAAAAAAAAAAAAATCCAAAAAAAACCCCGAAGCAAGGCGGTTTCTTGCGCCCTCCCCCAGGCGAGCAGGGCGCTGGGAAGGCGGCAGGGAGGATGAGCAGGCTGGCAGGGAGGATGAGCAGGCTGGCACACGGGCAGGGGAGGGTGTGGCCGGGCAGGATGCGGAGCCGCCACGGGAGGAGCCGCGGCAACGGGAGCGCGACCCCCCCGCCCCGCACGGAGCCTCTCGCAGCGCTCTCGCCTTTATTTGAATTAAACAGAGGCCAGCCGGCAGCGGGAGAGCCGGGCACGGCTCGGGGTGGGCGCTGCGCTGCTGTTAAACAGGTGGCTCGGTGCTGGGGACGCTGGTGGCACCGCTCCGCCGCGACAGCCACTGTCGCCACGAGCGCAGAGAGAGCCCCGGCAGCGGGAATTGCTGCAGGAGACCCAAATCCTCAGCGTGGGGAGGGGCGGCGGGCAAGGATGGAGCGCGGCAAGGACACGCCGACAGCTCCAGCGAGCGCGGGGACGCGGACACGGCTCCGGGAAGATCCCGGAGCCCGCGGGGGCTGCCCGCCGGGCGCGGTGACAGCTGCGAGGGGGCGATGGCACAGCCGGGATGCTCCCGAGGGACGGGGAACGAGGGCTGAGCAGCACAGGACAGGACGGGACAGGCAGCAAACACCCGCGGAGCCCAGCGCGGCTCGGGAGCGCTCCCCGGGGAGCGCCGGCACGGACAGCGCGGGGAGGAGGGACAGACGGACGGACGGATAGCACAGGGATGCAGCTTGGAGCGGGGATGGAAGCACAGGGATGGACAGCACGGGGATGGAGAGCACAGGGATGGAGAGCACAGGGATGGAAGCACGGAGATGAGGCTCGGAGCAGGGATGGAAGCACAGGGACAGAAGCACAGGGATAGAAGCACAGGGATGCGGCTCGGAGCAAGGATGGAAGCACAGGGATAGAAGCACAGGGATGTGGCTCGGAGCAGGGATGGAAGCACAGGGATGCGGCTCGGAGCAAGGATGGAAGCACAGGGATGGAAGCACAGGGATGTGGCTCGGAGCAAGGATGGAAGCACAGGGATGCGGCTCGGAGCAGGGATGCTGGCTGGGGCGGGGCCGGCGCAGGTGTGGCCGCTCCATCCTGCCGCTGCCAGCCCACCTGCCGCTCCCGGAGCCGGGCGGCGGCGACCCGGGCGGTGACCGGCGGCTACCGAGCGGCCACGGCGGGGCCACCGCAGCACCGCTCGCGCCCGGGGCCGCTCCACAACGGCAGCGCCCCGCGCCCCTCCTTTTTCTTTCATTTTTTTTTTTTTTATCCTCTCCCTCTGCTCCTTCTCCTTTGCTTATTCCAGCCGCTCCACGGCGATCGCATCCCTCGCTCCCTCCCTGGCCGGCGGGCGGAGGGCGGCGGCCGCGGGAGCATCCCGGCGGTGCGCATCGAGCCCGCCCGCCACCGCCCGCAGCATCCCCTGCGCGCCCATTGTCTGCGCGCCCCGCGCAGCCACCCCCGGCCCCGGCGGAGCCCGGCCCGGCCCGGCCCGGCCCGGCCACCTCCTCCTCGTCCTCCTCGTCCTCCTCCCGCGGCCGCCGAGCCCCGCGCAGCCCGGGGTCCGCCCGCCCCAGCCCATTGTTCGCGGCGCGCCCCCGGCCCGCCGTACCTGCGGCTCGCAGCAGGACGAAGGCGCAGGGCAGCACGGCGAGCGGCAGCAGCATGGCACCGGCGGGCCGGGCCGGCGAGCCCTGGCCGGGGCTGAGGGCGCGGGGAGCCGAGCGCGGCGTGGCCGCTCCGCTGCGCTCCCGGCGCCGCCGCGCTGACTGACAGCGCCGCAGCGCGCCGCGATCCCTGCGCCGCGCGCCGCCCTGATCCCTCCGCCGCGGCAAGTAGTGCCCGCCGCGGGCCGGGGGGGAGAGCTTTGTCTGGGGGGAAAGGGGGAAAGGAACAAACAAAGAGTTATTGTTGTTATTGTTGTTATTGTTATTGTTGTTATTATTATTGTTATTATTATTGTTATTACGTTGTTGTTCATTATCATAGCATCATTACTAGTTATTATTATAATATTATATATTTATTGAATAATATAATATAATATAATATAATATAATATAATATAATATAATATAATATAATATAATATAATATAATATAAATAATACAATACTATATAATATAAATAATATATATAATATAATATAATATAATATAATATAATATAATATAATATAATATAATATAATATAATAAATATAATATAATATAATATAATATGACATAATATAATGTTATATTATGCTATATAATATGTTATCATATAATATAATACAATATCATATCATATCACATAACATAATAAAATATAATATAACAGCCTAATAGAATAGAATAGAATAGAATCAACATTATAAAATATTACATTACATTCTATTACATTATATTCTATTACGTTATTAATTATCACATTATTATTATCGTAGCATCATTATTATTATCATATCACGTCGTAGTATAATCATATAAATTATGACATAAAATATCGTATACCTAGAATATAAATTATAGTACAAATAGAATATATATTATAGTATGGATATCAATTATTTTAACGTGTATGTAATGTGTATTTAATAGGCATGTAAATATGTGCATATGCTATGGAAGATAGGTGTTTAGTATTTATGCAAATAAATATTATTATATATTGTAATAGCTAGAATTCCACTCTATGCCATGAATTATTATCACCTTGTATGATGGTATTGGATCATACATCATTGTGGTGTGTATATACCGTGTGTTTAGCAGGTAAATGCCTGTGTCTGATGTGTATTATGTGCTGCAGAATTCAGGTGTTTCACATCTGTGCACATCTGTGCAGGTGCTGTGTACCGTGTGCTGTGGAAATGGAAATATTGTGTACTGTCCACCCTCCAAAGAGAATCACTGATCATGTGACACTAATTATGCTAATGCTAGCGCCATGTTAATTATTAGAGAGTGCAATTAACATACAGACATGCCACATATTCATGACGTATTGTGTCATGGGGTATATTTGTATGGTACAAAAATAGTGCACATCATGTACGTGCTAGATAGGTTCATGTATTTATATATGCTATATGTATTTATATATAACATAGAGGTTTAAATATGGTATATATATATTAATATATCCATGTTATATGTATATTATATGTATATTACATATACATAATATTTATATTCATATATGCTATAGATATTTATATATAACATGTAGATTTAAATATGGTATATATATTAATATATGTATATTATATGTATATTGTATATGCATAATATATATATTCATATATGCTATAGATATTTATATATGTTTCTATATTGTGTCTATGTTTAAAAGTTTTATATATGTTATATATCTTTTTATATAATATTTATGTTATATATATAATATATGCTGTATGTCTTTATATATATAAACTATATATAATATAGCATATATATACTATATCATATATAGCATATATAACATAGTGTACATATATAAAATATACTATATATATCATTTATATATATAAAACCTATATCTATTTATATATGTTTTTATACACTATATATGTTTATATTATATTCATGTTTATATGTGTTATATCTATTTTTATATCCTATCTATGTTTTTCTATTATTTTTTGCAGCAGAAAGCCAACCTTGCCCTCAGAGTGTTTGGGATAACACCTCAGGAAGAAATCCCTCTCTACCCTGGAAGCAATTAGCTGATTTCTACCCATTGGATAAATTTTTATATTACTGAATTTGCAGCAATTATTACCCAACTTTACAGATGAGGGTTTCTACACATTCGGTATAATTTTTATTGTGAAGGGCGCTGAGTTTGCAGCAATTATTTCCAACTTTAGGATGAAATCTCTGTGAGCTTGGCCTGAAAAGAGCAGCCTAGAAGAGAACAAAGCAGGGTTTCACAGCGTCTTTATTTTTATTTACACGGGCAGACGGTGACAGGACAGGGGCCATGGCTTCAGGCCCGGCCAGGGGATGTGTGAATGGAATTTGGGGAGGAATTCCTGCCCCATCCCTGTGTGCAAGGCCAGGCTGGAGCACCCTGGGGCAGCGGGAGGTGTCCCTGTCACCTTGTGAAAATGACCTTTAGAGCAGCCAGTACACAGGCTGGCATTGACACCACTTTATAAACCGAGGGCTTCCCATGAAATCCCAGTCATCAAAAATCAACAGAGGAGTCAAATCCTTGCGAAGCAGGAGTAAACAACAGCCTTGGAGAGAATGTTCCATCAATTAAGGCAGCTCTTCTTCCCTGCGAGCTGACATCCCCAAAAATTGGAACAGAAGGATCTGTGAAGGGAGAATATTGCACGCAGCAAATACCATGGATTGTTGTGTGCTGTGGGGGAGCGGTTGTTTGTGTCGGAGATAGCAGCAGATCTTTATTCCTATTAAACAATATTTTAGTCCCTGATGTGGGAGTTTCAACTGCCAGGGTGGATAAGGGGAAGAACTCACATGGAAATCAGCAGAGGAAAAATCACCCCAAACCCCCTCCAGCTCAGGGATGGGGCAGAATAAAGGAGAATCTGGAGGCACCGTTTCACCTGGAGCAGAATTCCAGAAACAGGGGCTTTTCTCTTCAAAATACTTGACAGGGCAAAGACACCAAGTGTCTAGCCTGAATTTAAGCCTCCAAGTAATTTAAAGACAAAATCCTGGGTTTTATGATGAAAATCCAATGGAGACGAGTCCCGGGCATATCCAAGTGGAATGAGGTGCTCCAAGTGCATTACCTGACACATTTCCCTTTCTTTTGGCCATTAGCAGAGGTTTATGGGCCATGCCTGTGCATTTCTTTGTGTTAATGTATAAAATGAAAAGGGGGGAAAAAATCCCATCCATCAATAACTGAAGTGCAAGTCTCAGTTCCTGACTTCCCTGGGTACTTGGCATAAAAGGGAGCAGGAAATTTGAAGTTTTCTGCCACATTTAAAAGCAGCAGCAGTGGAATCTGTCAAATTAATTCCACTTCTGCTATGCAAATATAATAAAAGTGAATTTTAACTACACAGGCATTTCGCAAATACTAGACCCAGATTTTTAAACCACAAAGCAGAGTTCTCCCTTATTTGCAGGCTCTGGAAAAGGGGCAGAATTAGGGAATGCACCTCAGAATTCCTCCTGGCCACAGGGGGATTGTTCTGTGCTCGGCAGATGTTTATGGTGATGGATAACACCACTATGCAAAATGACCTCAAATCAATATTCTTCGCAGCCAGGCAATAAAAGCAGAGATAGAGACATCCCTCTCTTTGCCATAGATTATTTTTAAAAGTCTTAATATAGAAGAAAAGTAAGAGCATCATCTCCCTTTCCTTGTTTAGACAACGTGGCTCACAAAGATATTCCTGTGCTCTGGTGATGTCACAAACCAAGGAATGAGGGTGAAGTCATCAGGACTGGAGAGGTGAAATTACAGCCCAGAAACTCAGCATCGGAGCACTCAAACCCTCTGCTTTGTGCCCGTCCTGGAGCCAGCTCCTGGATTCCTCCTGGAGTTCTGCTGCCCACAGCCAGGGATGGGTCCTGCCCATGGGATGGTTCCTGGGGGATTTGGATGTGGAGCTGTGAGTCATGGAAATAGCCAGGGAAAGGATATTCCGCTTGGGGGCCACGCTCTGTCAGTCTGACTCACAGCTCACATGTCACCCGGCTGATGGCATTCCTGCAAGTCACCTGGCGCTCGTGGGAATACAGGAAATCTTCCATCTTTGAACTAAAATGTTACATTGAACACTCACCCTTCCTTGGATGAAACCATTACACACTGCCAGCGTGCCCTAAATGCCTCATTTGAATGTTTTTAACCTTCCCAGTCAACTCTGGAGCTTCAGTTCAGAGGAGAAAAGGATTCTCAGCTGAGCAGAATCACAGAAATTAAAAGGGGTGTAAAGAGTTCCTGAGGATTAATTGACTGTTCTCTTCCACTCTCCCCATGGTGTCACTGGTTTCTGCTTTAATTCAAAATATTGAAGGTATTTAAAGCACCTCCATCACCCAGTGCCTCTAAATAACGGACACCAGCATCACTAATACCTGGCTATTTTAAAAGAGCAGCTGTTCTAGTTGCTGCTTTTATTTATAATAATATTTATTCCAAGCCTCGCCATCACATCACGGGCATTAACACGAGTGTCAAACCAGTGTGTGCAAAATCAGAGTAGAAGAGACGAAAACAAGAGGGTGTCTCATGGTAGCAAGCAATAAAGGATTGTTTTAATTGAAAAAATCCATCCCTCAGTCTGCTTTGATTTAAAAAAAAGTAGAAATATGCCTGGCAGGAATGCTCAGGCACATGTGAGAGCTCCGAGGAACCACATTCCCTGCACATGGAGCGCACTGCCAGACCCACACTCAGCAGATTTATTCCCCTGAGCTGCCTCTGAAGCATCAATGGCCAGTGGACTCACTTTGAAACTTAATGAAGGTCCCCCCATCCCCCAAACGTAAAGAGCTATCCAAAAAACAGCAAAAAAAAGAGTAATTTACAACTTTTTCTCCTCTCTTTCCTTACCACAGGGAGCTCCTTGCCAGTCAGAGCTCCACAAGATGAATCCACTGGAGCAGAACTGTGCTTTAATTTTCCCTCTCGCTGAGAGGCAACTCAACAGGATTGTGCTGATTGCCCACAAGGCAGGCAGGTAGGCAGTCATTCCAAGAGAAAAAGGAATAATTCCATTTTTAAATCAGCCCGGAGCAGAGCTGAATGTTTCCCCAACATTCTTTGGTTGTGACTGGGTTGCAGGCACAGAAGAATAAAACTTGTAACAGAATCTCACTCTCTGACTCTGTGTTATGTCAGCTTCACATTTCTCTAAAAATATTGTGGAGAGGATAAAAATATGAGTAAAGGAGTGTTTCTATTTTTACATAATGGTCTTAAGATGGTGCTGAAATGCAGTGAGAAAGGAAAAGATCCTGGAAAATTCTTGCTGTTGAGGCAAAAATCATTTTTTCTGGAACTGAATACATCCTTTCCTTTGTTACCAAAGCCTGCATGGAGGCTCTGGGATTTACAACATCCAGGTTGTTTTGAGGCAGCTTCCCAGGCACATCTGGATGCTAAAATTCAGCCATGAAACCTTTGGGCACCCCTTTTGGAATTTAATCCTTGCCATCATCAGCCTGGGGGCCCAAATTCACCCGTGAGCATCACCCCCAGCCCCCAGGGCAGCTGCTGCCCCTCCAGTCCTGGCCATGATTTTCAGAGCTCTGCCTCATGGTCTATCCTTGCTTTCAGAGCCAGTTTTTCATTGTCGCTGCTCCTGTGCTCCAGTCTGAATTAAAGTGATATTAAATGATTTCCTAAACACGAGAGCTGCTCCACAGACAGCTTCTCCAGACAAAGCACTCAACGATAATAGATGTGGTGGCTTTCATCTTCACATCAGGGTTTGGAGGTCCTAGGTTGGCACGGATGCCACTGAAAACACCCAGGTGGGATCAGGAGAGCATCTTTAGTGTGGCTTCAGCTCTCCTCACCCAAGTTTCATCCCTGCTGAGGAATTGTTGGGTGACAAATCCGCGGTTCCGTGCTGGCGGGAGCGGTGCCAGATGATGTAAGATGATGCATTTCTCTGGCAGATGTCTGCCATCTGCACAGCTGCTCCAGCCTCTCGTGGAGAAGGGCCGTGCTCGTTATGGAAGGGGAACAAACCAGCACAGAAACCTTTGCTGTGGCTCAGGATCCTCTTTGAAGCCGTTTTGATCCCAGTCAGGTGGGACAATCGGGGACAGACACTGCCTTTGGCAGTCAGGGGGTCTCCAGGGCCTGTAACTCGTCGTGATAAATCTGGAGGCAAACACATCATCCCCTAAACACAGCTCAGCTTGTGCAGCCTCCAGCAGCAGCCCTGGCGAGATGCTGGGATTCAGCACATTCCCCTGGTGTTTCATATTCCTCCTTTTACAAAACTTGGTTTCCCCAAGTCCTCATTGTTCTGTAACCCCAAACTCGGGGTGTTCTCCCTGCACGGCCCCTGAGGACACAGCCCAAAGGGGCAGAACAAAGTCACCCGGGCTGAGCACTTTGATTTGTGATGAGGCTGGTGCTTCCCTGCAGGAAACCTGTGGCCAAAAGGGAGCTGAAAACAGAGCTCCTGAGCCTCAGCTTGAAACGTGGAGCACAAGGCCAATCCTGAAAGCAGCAGGATGGAAAGAAATGCAAGAAAAACAAAATATCCCTTCCCCTCTCCCTCAAGGCCTTCTCCAAAAGCTCCATTGCAGTAATGTGAGTAATTAAAACCTGAGCTGTGATTTGTCCTTTCAAGTGCATTTAATGTTACAAAGCCTCTGGAACTGTGGGGTCTTGCCCTTTTTTTTTTTTTTTTGCCATTTCAAGGTTTGTTTCTTGTTATTCCAGTTCCAGATTAGAAGGGATGTAAATATGATGGTTTTTTGAATGAAAGTCACTGCCATTCCACAGCCCACACTCCCTTTGTCTTTCCCATTTTTTCTGAAGCCTAAACCAGCCCCTTGGGCACGCTAACACTCAGCAGTGCATCAGAGGAAATGACTCACGATTCCAGGCCTAATCAATATCCACACTGCACTTCATTCCCAGCATGGCTGGCAGTCAGAGCCACCACAGCACCAGGCCATTAAACACAGCCATTTGAGCTGGGGTTAACTTTGAGATCAGCTTTTATCTTCTAAACAGTCAAACACTTAACAGAGTTGTTGCACCGAAGGAAATCGCTTTCAATATTTCAGATTTCCATCTTACGTGGCCGACCAAGCTTCATTTCTAAAATAATCCCACTACAAAAGACCCTTCTGGCCCTGCAGGGAAAGGATCCTGTCCCAATGTCAGGCTGGTATTTCCTATTTTTGCTACCAAGATCAAAATATGCAGCAGAGGGAGCAGAACTGTTTATTTGTAGGACCTTTAAAATGCATGTGGAACGTGCATCTTCCTGCAGGACTCTTGTTGACCACGTAAACTGCATTTTTAAACCCCATGAACTCCTTTTCTTCTGGGGCTCTTCCTCCTCCCACTCCTCTCCAAGCTCTGTGCGATGTCTGTGAAGTCCTTCACGCCACTGAAGATGGAAATATGAGAAATGTTTTTTTTCCCCAAAAGTAATTTCTGTGATGGAATCAAAATATATTTCCTAATTGGGAAATCTACATGAAAAAGAAAATCCTGCCTAATCACAGGTTCATCTTCTGCCCATTGCCCCTGTTTGTGATTTAACAGCATGGGAAGGCTGCAAAATAATTCATCTTGGCACCAAGGGTGTGTGGTCTCACTGCTGGCACAATGCAATCTTCCAAATTGTGCTCTCCACATAAATCACAGGACAAATGGAGCAAAGGAAAGGAAAATCCAATAGCAGAAGGTTCTGTTTCATGTTTCTGTGCTGTGTTTCCAGCTCATTTGAGGCATACACAGGGTGAGGTGTGCTGAGCCCACATGGGGCACCTCTCTAGGACTGGGGGAGAATCACATTCATGATCAGCCAGGTGACAACGTTGTTACCTGGCACTGCTGGGGTTTTTTCCTCACTCTTTTCTGACTTCACAAGGGAAAAAAAAATCATTTTCAGCAGTAACTTATGGAATTTTTCCCTGGATTTTTAGTTTGATATCTGCTTGATTTAAGCTAAAAGTACAGCTCACCCTAATTTTTGCTGTAATGCAGCCCCAGGGTTGGGGTTTCTTGCATAAGAATCCTTTGTACATCAAGACCTGGTTTCTACCTTCTTAGCTGAGGAGTAATTTCGTATTTCTGGCCTTTTTGGATTAAAATGCTGGTTGGAAATTGGTGCTTACCCATGAATAGAGGCATCATTTTCCCTGCTGTCCCCCTCCGTCCCCAGCAGCACAAAGTGCCCTTGTCAGGGCAGAGCTGGACGTAAACAAATCCCAGATGGGGGCTCCAACACATCCCTCCCTGGAATACTGATCCTTGAGCAAAGATGGCACTCGAAATCAGAGATGTTTTTATAGAAGGAAAGGGGGGAACCCTTCAAGGTGTCGGGTTTGTGTTTGGGGTGGCCTGGGCAGGCACTGAGAGCTGCCAGCATCCCCACAGCGCTCCTGGCACTGCCCAGGGCACGCTCAGGGTAATTACCTGCCTTGGGCCTCTGCCAGGGGAAGGGATCAACAGCACACTTGTCATGTAGGACACGAGGGGAGCTCTAATGCCATTAATTTATGGCACTGGCTCAGGAAGGGAGGAGCACGGGGGTTGTGCTCCGTCAGGGTGACAGCAGGGCCACAGACGGAGGCAAAAGGTGCCACTGCCAGCACCACCAAAAGCTCTGCAGGCTGGGAGAGGCTCTCTCCTTCTGCTGGGAGCTGCAGCCTGTGAGAGCCCACCGCTCCAAACCCTCTGCTGCCAGCGGCAGGAGAGAATTCCCTTTATTCTGCAGTTGTTATTCCCCCTGCTTTGCTGGAGGCAGGAGGCTGCAGTGGGGGCTCCCTGTCTCGCTGCCCAGAACGGGGTTTTGCTGTGAATCCACACAAACTCAGTGCAGGTGGCTCTCAGCTCAGACTGGCAGCTCGTTCTGTTCCTCAGAAAGAACAATCGTCACGGTCTCCTCGCCATAACAATCATTATTCACTTTTATTTTCTGTGGCTACAGGTGGAAGAAGCGGGGCTGGGGAGCTCAGGCAGTGGGATTTCAGAGGCTGAACAGACCTGCTGAGTCCTGGTGCTCACTAATCCATCGCCTGCTGCCTTCTGCTGTGACCTTCTGCAGTTCTTCACAGTGCCCCAGCCTGTGAAATGTTCCCAGACTAATTAACCAAAGTGTTTAATAAAGAACGGGGCTATTGCTGGTAATTTAGCATCTCATTTCTGATGTATGGCGTTACTGAGTGTATTCCTGAGATCAGCCATTAATTCAGGCAACACATTTTCTGGCTTTGGGAAGATAATGGCTCCCAATTTCCCTTGGTTTAACCTCCTGCAAATCCGCAAGACTTTCTGCAAGAATAATTTCCATCCCAACATTCCCTGACTGAGTTGTCTTACTTTCCAGAGAAACCCAGGAAAAACAAAGGAAAAAAAAAAAAAAAGCCCAGAATGGAATTAAAAATGGAAGGTTTCTCTCTCCCAGCAGAAAGCGACAGAGGCCAACTTGGAAAAGTCCAGGATTTGCTACAAGCAAGCTGCATCCTGGCAGTAAAACCCAGCTCCAAGCTGTTTCCTGAGCCAGAACTTTGCTGTGTTATGATGGGGGTGCTCAGAGCAGAAAATGGCTCGGATTCACCACAGCCACACAAAAGGTTCCTGCAAGCAGCTGCACCCGAGGTTTCTGCCATTCCAGCATCCACAGATAAACGGGGATGGAGAGGCTCCCACCCGGCTCTGGGAGCTGTGGAAACCCTGGGGCTGTGTTGGATGTGGGGGTAGCTCAAAGGTTTTTGGGGCGCACAAAAATTCCAGGGCCTTGGTGGAGCTCTGGGCTCCAGGGCAGCTGCCAGGATGCTCTGCTGAGGGAACAATGGGAATTCTGCTGGGAGCTCCTCATGGAGGCACTGGAGCAGTTTCCCATCCTTCCTCCTTGCTGCAGAGCCCTTTTTAGGAGTCATGCTTTGCCTTTTCGGGTCTGCTTTTTGCTGATTCATGCACCTCTGTGAATCCCCAAACAGGTGGAAAATAGCTGGAAGCCCTTTGGAATCATCCAAATTCATCTCTCCCAGGGAGTGAGCTGGTGAGAGGGGCTCAGGGCTTGGATCCTTGCATTTTGGGATTTGGAACTCGCTGCCAGGAAGGGCAATGGCAAAAGCAGCCAAGCAGCAGCTTGGAAAGGGAGTGGAAGATGGTTTTGAGCTGCAGACCCTGCATGGGTTAGGGGATTCTCCTGGCTGAGGGCAGAGGCTCAAGAGGAGCTCAAAAGAAAGAAGAAAACTGGGACTTTACATTTACAGCCTATCTATGGCCCATTGTGTCCTTGTTTTTATCTGTGAGGGGAAAAAAATCCATTAAAATTTGGAGGTGGGAGATAAATAAATGCAATTATATTTCTGGATATCAGCAGCAAACTCCTGACTAAGTTCCAATGTTGTTTTGGTGCTGGGGATTAGCTGATAGTGTTAAAAAACAAGGCTGAAATAAAGAAACCTTTAACTGGCAAAACACAGACTTTCTCTTCCTGCTGCTACCAAATGTTTGGGAATAAAGGGCGTAAACTGTGATTAGGAGGCAAAATATTTGGCTCAGAGCAGGTCTGAAATTTACCAAAGGCAGGAGTGAAAGTTGGAGTGTTTGAGTGCGAGTGGTGATTATGTCCTGGTCAGTAATTACAGCCTGTGAGCCTGACAAAACACTGAAATTCCATTAAACCCTCAGATTTAAGGTGGACTGGGCCAGATTTCCCATCCTGTTCATCATCTGGAAGCACCTGCAGATTAGAAAAAAAAAGATCCTCACTTGAGGAAAAGCCACAGCACCACCTGGGCTTGGAGTTCTCTCAGAAGAGAGGCTTCCCCCCCCCTTTTTTTATAATGTTTGCATTTCAGTTGTGGTTTCTTTTGATGAGTTCATTTGCCTTTGTGTGGTTTGTCTGATTGCGAGGCATTCCTCCACTGAAAGAACATAAATATTTACAGAGCACCCTACATCAGAAATGTCTTTTGTAGCGAGATTCCATCACTTACAGCCTGCGAGGAAAACTTGCAATTAACTGCCACGGGTTGCTGGCATTTGCATCCAGGAGACAAATCCAATTTATTGGGTTTGATAGCACCAGGATTGGAGGTTTTCTCGGGAAAACGTGGAGCTTTCCTGCTGCTAAAAGGCAATTCTGGCCTAAATTCCCCATTAAACACGTTGTGATCAGGCAGTGAGAGGATATAAAAGTGAGCTCTGTAAAAACTTTGATTTGGTTCCAAGGCATGGCAGCTGATGGGACAAAGGGAACACCTGCAGGAGCCCGTCCCTGGGGAATCCACACGCTTCTGAGGCGGCTTCAAAGCCTGCTGCCTCCAGCTCCTGCTCCTCCTGCCACAACAGAGCCACCTGGGGTGTGACAGCAGCTCCATCCTCGCTCAGCCCCTCCAAGCCCAGCCCAGCTCACACCAGGAGGATTTCACAAGCCCAAATCTTTCAGGGACGGGCTGCAGGACTCCCTTCATGCCTCTGTGTCTCCAAATATCCCTTGCCATGTCCCCATCCCATCTCATTGTCACGGGAAGTTTTGGGTTTGGTGGAAATCTCCAGGGAGGTTTGGAGCTCCCAAGGAAGGGCTGGAGGTGGCACTCAGGGCTCTGGGCTGGGCACAGGGTGGGGATGGGGCACAGCTGGGACTCCGTGGTCTCACAGGGCTTTTCCAACCTCAGTGATTCCATGGAAAAGTGATGTTTAACCTGTCGGAACCCAGGACGTCTCCCTGATGTTCCTGGATGATCTGAGCCCTGCCAGGGGGGTCAGAGACCCTCACGTGCAGCCAAAGACCCCTGTGGCTTTGGGTTTGACCCACGGAACCAGCTACCAACCTTATATGAAGAATTAAATGTCCCACAGGTTTAGATAGCACAGTAGTAATGATCACAGAGTGAAGGGAAAAATGTTAAGATTTTGTACACGGGGGTTTGGGACTTTGTACAGGGGGGCTGAGGCTCCAAGATGGAGGAATCAGGGCGTGCCCTGCCCTTCTTCCTTCTTCTTCCCAGCCTCCATGGTTTGGGTGATGTTGGCACCTTCAGATTGGTCTGGAGTAGAAAGTCACTGTCTAACACAGGTGATGGGTATTGGAACAGAATTGTAAATATCAAATATGTAGCTTATAGTATAAAAGACAGCACCAGCCCTGTGGGAGGGCAGCGTGCCTCGGGCTGACCTGCTGAACAGATCTCAACAGGCCAGACAGAAAATGTTCTCGATAACAATTATAAACAACCTTGAGAACCACAGCCGAAGACCTCTGACTCCTTCTTGGACAGGAAAAGGGACTTCCTAACACAGTCTCGGGGTGGCCCTGCTAGCGGGACTGTGCAGTAAAGCCGCCGGGGATGAAGGCCGCAGAGCAGGCCGGCCCTGCCCGCACGTTGCCATGGCGATGTGGCACCGGCCTCACAGCTAAAGTTCAGCTCAGCTGGGCTCAATCCTGCTTCCCTTTCTTCAGACTGGGATGCTGCTCCGTGACTGCGTCTCGGCCCCTTCTCGGTGTCCTTCACACGCTGCCCTGCCAGCCGGGGTTAAACCCTGCAGCTCTCCTTCCCCCCGGGCAAGGGAGGCACAGGGGGTCACAAAACCCACCCCGAGGAAATTCCCAGTGCTGGAGTCCAGCAGGAAGCATGGAAAAGGCTCGGAGAATTCTCTTCCTCCAAAAAAAAAAAAAAAAAAAAAAAAAAAAAAAAAAAAAAAAAAGCTGATTTTCTCCTTGCTGTCCGCCCACCTGGCCCAGCAGGGCAGAGAGGATCCGATGTCGTGTGGGTGGGGAATGCGTGGCCGCGAAAACAAACACGGTCTGGCGATTAAAGCCAGCTCTGGGGGGGACACGGGGGACAGGCTCTGGGAAGGGAAGTGGGAGCTGGCTCCTGTTCCTGGCCACTGCTCCGCTCTGTGACCTGGAGCACATCCCAGCTCCTTTCTGGGCCGTTTCCCTCCGGGGGGCGAGGGGAGCTGGCCCTGCCCGGGTTCCCAGGCACAGAGAGGCACAGAAGGGTTCAGAGAGGCACAGAGAGGGACAGAAAGGTTCAGAGAGGCACAGAGAGGGACAGAGAGGCACAAAAAGGCACAGAGAGGGACAGAAAGGTTCAGAGAGGCACAGAGAGGGACAGAAAGGTTCAGAGAGGCACAGAGAGGGACAGAGAGGCACAAAAAGGCACAGAGAGGGACAGAAAGGTTCAGAGAGGCACAGAGAGGCACAGAGAGGGACAGAGAGGGACAGAGAGGCACAGACAGGCACAGACAGGCACAGACAGGCACAGACAGGCACAAAAAAGGCTCAGAGGGGCACAAAAAGGCACAGAAAGGCTCGGAAAGGCACAGAAAGGCTCAGAGAGGCACAGAAAGGTCCAGAAATGCACAGAAAGGCACAGAAGGGGCACAGACAAGCACTGAAAGGCACAGAAAGGTCCAGAAAGGCACAGAAAGGTCCAGAAAGGCACAGAGATACTGGTCAGAGGCAGCCCTAACACAGACCCCAACAAGCAGCAGCGAGGGGATGAAAAGCTCAGGTTTTGGAGCAGGAGAAGTGCACTGCTGGGGATGCAGAGGTGTCTGCACACACTCCTGACGGGCTGACACCCGAGCTGCAGCAGCCACGGGGCACTGGAAGGTGCCTGGGAATGAAATCACTGCTGCTTGGAGGAACCAGGGGAATGCAGCTCTCCGTTTGCAGCAAATAAACCCAGAAGTGACCAGCAGGGCAGGGTAGGACCTGGAGGAATGTGTGTGTCCCACCTGTGCCCCCTCAGAGGGCAGCTCTGGACAATATTCCCCAAGCTGGAGGTGCCACCATGGGCATGGTGGAGCTGGGAGAGGCTCAGCAGTGCCGGGCTTTGCAGGAAACACCTGAGCAAGCAGCAGAACATCCCTGGAGAAGATGGTGAGGTGGGAGTGCTCACCCTGGGGTGCTGACCCACTTAATCCTCCACACCCTGAATGGTTCAGATGCTTGACAAATGACTGCCACACCTTTTGGGCTTGGGCTGGTTTTCATCTGCCCACGGAGATGCTGGTCTGATAAAGGTTTATTTTCCTCGTCTGGCAGAGAGTTTCCGTGGGAAAACAGCCCAGCTGCCTCCTGCAAGCTGAGATGGGCACAGGGAATTCAAGCCCAGGGCGCTTTGGGGCAGCTCTGAGGGGCAGACAGGAGCTTTTCCACTGGAAATGCTTTTTCTGGGCCCAAATCCTTGCTCTGCACCCAGACATCCCTCTCCTGGCTGGCAGTGATGTCCCATTTTCTGCTGAGGAGTCCAGAGCATCCCTCATCCCCTCCTGCCTGAGGAAGCAGCAGGGAGATCCATCTTGCCCTCTCCTTAGCTGTGTTTTATAGCACCAACGCTCACCTCCACATTTTAATTGCCTGCATTTTAATTGCCTCTCCCCCCACATGACAAATGCAAAGCTCACAGAACCCATTCAGGGAGGCAAAAGCAAAGGACTGGCAATAAAACTGGCATTTCCTAATGTGCTCTTCCTCCCAGAGACTCCTGGCCCGCAAGAACTCAGCTGACAGTGCAGGCAGGATGTGAAAGCATTCAGATCATGCACACCTTATCACTTCGGGAAGTAATAAATAATAATAGCGATAATAATTAGCAATTACTTCCCGGTGTAATTTAGTTTTTTAAAGAGGAGCTCCGAGTGCCCTCCCTGTTCCTGAAGAGGCTGTGACCCGGGCCCAGAGGGACTGGAAGGGTTTAATTGTGGCACTGAGCTATTTCTCTGCTCTGGAGCTGGAGTGGAGCAGGCTGGCAGAGCCAGAGCTGCCTCGGGACCCTGCTGACACTCAGCTCTTGTGAGAATAATTGTGGAGCAGGGAGGTGACTTTTTACCTGCCCAGGGCTCACCCTCACCGGTTTGAAGCCCCATCCTGCAGGTTCCTACCCAGGCAGTAAAATTGCCTGTTTCCTGCCTTTGAGAAGGAGCAAAGCAGGTGCTTTATTAGCTGCCATTTGCTGGGAGTTTGGGATGTGGCCTCCCCCCCCCGCTTTGTTTTTCACTTTCCTTTTCAGCAGAGGAAGCAGAATTGGCCTCTGAGGCATTAAAACCTATGAGATTTGATATCTAGGGCTGCAGCTGCACCAACGGCCACTGCTTGAGCCCATTTTGAATTAAATTTAGGGGTTGGCTTCTGTACTGAGCCAGAAATGAGGGAGCCCTCTTCTTTCAGGGGATTAGATGGAGGAGTCTGACAGGACCTCCTGATTTAAGACCATTGACCTTCTCTTACTTCTCAACGTGGCTGCAGCAGAGACCAATCAATTCTGGTTTTATAGGAAAACTGGCTTTGCAGCCCTCTTTACCTGATTGCATTTCTCTATGAAAATGTGACATATCAACAAGATAAGATGAAACGCTTCTTTTACAGGCGCCAAACTAAGGTTTCCATGCAGCCATGGAAGACTGGGCATGTCTGGGGTAGAGGGTTTAAATAGCAGTGCAAACACTTTCTAGAGGTTTGCTAAAGATCTGAAACACAAAAATCATCCTAAGCTGCTCTGAATTTCTTTCTTCTGTCAGAAATGAACCCTTTTTGCCTGGCGAATGCAAATGGCTGTGTTGTGTGAAGGACACACGTTTCCCCGGGTGAACACAAGGAACTGCTCCCTGTGTGTGAAACTGGGCAAACTCCCCTCTCCCTTTCTACATCTGAGCAGCTCCTCCCTCCCCTGCTGAAGGACTGGGTGTGTTTGAAGCTGGACAGATTCACCTGTGCCGAAGAGAAGCTGGACAAACTGCAGAGTGAGTAATTCTTCCTCCCTTCAGGGCCTCCTGAAAGCTCCCAGCTGCCATCAGACATTATTCCCTGGGCAACACAAGGATCCTGTCCATGGTGACTTCAGATTTTTTATGCTACTCATGATAGAAAGGTGGGAGGGCAGCAGAGAAACTGGGCTGCCAAAAACTGGGAAAGGGAAGAGACACGGGGAGTAAATTCTACTTTGGTGTGAATATTCAACCCTTTCTTCACAGCATCGCGGATCTTGGCAGGTTATCAGCTTGATAAATGTCCTTTCCAGATTGACAGATGATTACAGATCATTCTCTGCACACTGCTGACCGACAGCAGCTGAAAATTCAAGGCAGCTGCTCCTGCTGAGCCTTGCTCCCCTCTCTGCTCCCTCCACATCCTCATCACCCCCTTTGGCTCCTGCTCTTCCCAGGATTCTCCTTCCCCTGCTTTGTGGCCCAGTTTGCAGCACTATTTTTGAGAGCAAACCCTGCTCCACTCCCACGTTGGGATGGATTAAGAGCTTGTAATTGCTGCTGCTTTAAACTCCTCGTTAAGGAGCTGCCCGGAGCAGGTTTAATCAAGGCAGCAGCAGCTGCCTGCCCTCAGGAAGGCTCCGGTGGTGACAACAAGCAGTGGCAGCTGGGGACACATCCCAGCTACCTGGGGGCCTCCCAGGGCACAGCAGGTGTGAAAACAACGCTGCTCCCACGGAGCTGCTGTCCCAGGGGAGCCTGAGCTGTGCTGGGGCTTTTCCTGGGCTTCCCTCCCCGAGCAGAGCCCTGCCAGCATCACTCCAAGTGCTCCCCCAGGCTCTGCCAGGACACAGCAGACTCCTCAGAGGAGGGATTTGGCCACAAACACTCCCTCGGATTTTCCTGAAAAGAAAGAAAGAGAAAAAAAAAAAAAAACCTCTTAAAACGTTCTCATTCTAAATCTGCAGCTCTGAGAGATTTGGAACCCTCCCACGTCTCACTCTGCCAGGCTGGGAAGGGGCTGTGAAGCTGCCCCAGATCCCTGCATGGAGAGCCCTCAGCAGCATCCCCACAGCCCTGCTGCTCCTGCCCCCTCTCTGCCAGCTGTGCCAGCCCTGCTGCCCCTCTGCCCCTGCCAGCCTGCACCTCCAGGCTCCCTTCCAGAGATGGGGCAGCAGCCGGGCTGTCCCTGGGGTCTGTGCAGGGCAGGGCACACAGCAGGGGCTGAGGCAGGGGTGGGAGTGCTGTGCAAACACTGGGGCAGCTCAGGAGTCTCTTTGGGGCACAGTTCCTTCCTCAGAGATCCCTGAATTGCTGTCCGTGGGGTCTGTGCAGGGCAGGGGCACACAGCAGGGGCTGAGGCAAGGGTGGGAGTGCTGAGCAGCTCAGGATTCTCTTTGGGGCACAATTCCTTCCTCAGAGATCCCTGAATTGCTGTCCGTGGGGTCTGTGCAGGGCAGGGGCACACAGCAGGGGCTGAGGGAGGAATAGAAGTGCTGTGCAAACACTGGGGCAGCACAAGAGACTCTTTGGAGCACAGTTCCTTCCTCAGTGATTCCTGAATCAATCTCCAGGGCAGAGGGTGGGAGGAGGGAGAGCTCACCCCCTTCCCCAGTGATTTCTGCCTTCTCCATGATCCTCTCCATGATCCTTCTGCTTGATCCTTCCCCTGCAAGGACTTTCTGGCAGCTGCAACCAGGATTTGTGAGTTTAATTTTTGCCGGTTGCTGCTGCTCAATGTCTGTCTCCAAAGCAACCCTCGATTTCTGTGTGGCTCCAAATCCAGGTCTCTTGGCCAGCAGCGAGAGAGCCCCGGGAATCTCTGTTCCTTTCCTCCTGAAGGGCACAAAGTGAAGGAATTCCAAAGTCTGAGCTGAGGATGGAAATGCTGCTTTCACACAATATGCAAATAAGGAACTCACAGCGAGTCCCAAATATGGCAAATTTGGCAAGGGAGCTGAGACAATCCCATATTTGAGGTATTTAGTGTCCTGTTTAAAAACAGTGCCTGACTTCCAGCCACTCTGAGCAGACTCCTGGTGCAGCATCTGTCATCTCTCCTCCCTCCAAAACGAGGATTCTCGTCCTTTTCCTTGGGCAGAGGACACGGGCTGGGCTGGCCCCAGAGGGTCTTGGTTTGAGACCACCATGCCACCTGCCCCTCAAACAAAAATCCAATTCATTTGCTTCACAGAATGTTGGAGTTATAATGTTGTTTTTGCAGGAGGAAGCAAGGTAAGGACGCTCTGGAAAGCTCCATTAGGCAGATGGGACACCTAAAACTTCACATCAGCTTTTGCCAATAACAAACCCGTCAAAGCACTGAAAGAGGCTCAGTAATTGAGACTGGAGGAGTTTTAAGAGGGGAGAAATGCGTTTGGAACGATGGGATCTCGACTTTAAGACAGTGGAGTGGGATTTCTGTAATTGGACAATTTGCGCGTGCAGTTATTCTCATTCCCTGAAAGAAAAGCGCCGTTTCCTCCTCCCCTGGCCCTCCCTGCTGCCAGTTGCTGAGGCACAGCTCACATCAGCTCACATCAGCAGCTCCCTGGCAAGGCAGAGCAGCTTTGCAGTGCCTGAGCACATTTGGCTGAGCAGAGAGGCAGGAGGGAGCATCTCCTCCACGGAGCTGCTCAGCTGAGAAAGCGCCCAGGGCACGGGAGACTGGGAGCAATGACACCCAGCCAGGGCCAGGACCAGGGCCAGGGCCAGGAGAATCCTCCTGGAGAGCTCTCAGATGGACTTGGCAGCTCCTGAGGCCAGGATGGGAGAGCTGGGGCCAGCACGGGGTGGGAGCAGCCAGGTATGCTCAGCTCAGAGGGATTTTCCTGCGCTGACTCATTGGATATTGAGGTGAAAGTAAATTGGGCTGGCCACGTTTCAGCATGTGCCTGCTGGAACGGCAAATCCACGGGGAGAGCAGCTCTTCCCAGGCTGGTTCCTGGGTAGAAACAACAAACATCTGCAGAAGTTGGTGCCACAGCAACGATTCTGCTCCAAGCCTTTCTCATTCAGCACAACTCAAATCAAGCCCGTGCTGCAATTCCTCCTAAAACGCTGTGAGCTTCCCTCTGGAAGGAAACCTGTCTGAGCTGCAAGGACTGTTTGCATTAGGAAGTCTGATTTTGAAAGCTCCCAGTCTTCCTGAAAGGATGAGGACCTCGATATTCACTAATTAACCTATTAGTTTGAGTTAGATACCACCACAGCCACTTATTTGCTAATCTGGAAAACGAGCACTCCAGATGCAAAGGGGATGATTTCTTTTTCTTCCACTCATTCTTTCTTTCTTTCTTTCTTTTCTTCTTTCTTTCTTTTCTTCCCCTATTTCTTTTTCTGCTTGGCGAAATGTTTAAATGCCTTGTCAACACAGAAGAAACACAGGGGGGAAGAAAAAGCGACGATGAAAGATTCAGGAAAATGGGGAAGATTAACAAAGCTTGATGGGCAGGCAATTAAAATCGAAGTGAAGGATCGTTAGTATTCATTACCAGAAAACACGGGCAGGGAGGATTGTGCAGCTGCTGGAAATCCCCAGGATGTGACTGGGAGAAGTCATCCCAAAAACCCACTTGCTCTTTTGGCTGGTGAAGTTTCCCCTGGCAGTTAAGTGGATTAGCTGCTTTTTGTTGCCTCTTCACCCTTCAAGCCTTATCTGGGCTAAAGAGTGTTTGAAAGGCCTTTGAAATGAGGTTCTTGTCAGGGCTTTCAGGGAGGTGAGATGTTTAATAACTCCGGCACGGTGACAGGCGCTGATTGCAGCCAGCCCAGCCAGGGCCAGCAGGGAGGCAGGGAGCAGGGAGGGAACGTGGGATTCAGGGCTCGCCTTGTCCCAGGCATCGCCGAGGAAATGAAGGGAAGAGGAGGGGAGTAGAGAAGGTGAGCGGGGTGAAGCCTGCAATCAGTTCGGGCTCAAAGGCAGGCAGGATTCCGAGTGTCTGTGAGAGGAATCTGGGCAGAAGGGAAGAGGAGCGGGCTGGGAGGTGATCCCTGCACAGGAACGCTCCAAGCCACCTGCAGCTCCCGGAGGAGAGCCAGGCTGCCGTGTCCAGGAGCAGATCCCACAGGCAAGCAACCCCCAGGATCCTAACACACCATGGAAACCTCCCTCGGCTGCAGGAACAGCAGTCCCAAACAGGACACCTGGAACATGAGCTTAAAAGTGCCTAAAAAACCCATCAGGAGAGCCTGAAACAGCTCGAGAGCACAGCAAAGTTGTTTTCATGCAACATCTTCCAAGACTGGGAGACTTGGAACCACTTCTTTCTGAGGGAAGAAGTCAAACCTGGTCTGTTCCTTGAGGAATAATGAAGTGCATTAATTGATCCTTTGGGCTTCCTCTAGGTTCCTGAAAGTCTGTGGATGGAGGAAGAGGGATTTATAAACTTGTTTTTAATGGGTACGGGTGTGAGGAGATGAAATTCCACCTGGTGTCACCTCCATCCCTAGGCCACCACCCGCACTTTTCCTGGCTCCCAGCTAACTTCAGCGAACTTGTTAATCACCAGACAGGCGCTAATCACCTACAGAGAGTGCTTAAACACCCTGACAGGGATGTCAGAAAGGAGCCAGAAAGCTTTGGGAAACCTTTCCTGCCCTGAACTTGTGGCTCTGCTGCTGGGAGGGAGAAAATCCTGCCCTGTGCCCCAGGGAAAACCCCAAAGCAGCGCGGGAGCTGCCCGCTGGCAGTGTGGGCAGGCAGGACCTGGCAGGGCTGTCAGTCCCAGCCTAACGCCCTGGGCCTGGCTTTCCCTGCCTCTCGCTGGGGACTCCTCCAGCCCAGGCACTGATCTGCTTCTGGGCACCTTCAGGCTCCTGGCTTTCATGTTGATCATGTGTGATCTGACAGATTGAAGGGATTATTTCGGGCTGGAGCCCCAATTAATGATGCTCCTGAGGGGCAGAGCAGAGATGAAAACTCCCCCTGGCTTCTCATCTCCCTGTTGTAAACACAAACTCTGTCCTAGGAGGGATCTGGGAAGGGACACACAGCCTGGACCAAACCCTGGAGCTGAGGGCACTTCAGCTGTAAGCAGAGGATGAAAGGCTCTGGAAAAGGGGCAGGCTCAATTCCCACAAAAAATCTGCATTATTCCTGCTCCCCATTGGTGCTGCTGGTGGTGCTCACCCCTCTCCTTTCCCAGGAGCTCCCTTGGACACCTCACCTTTTATAGAACTTGTCTGCCAGGGGACAAACGGCAGGACACAAACATTTTCCACATTTGGTGTGTGTTTTTTGATTTTTTTGCCTTCTAACATTTCAGAAGTGAGGGTGGAAGTGCAGTAACCTGGCAGTGGCATTGCTGTCTGTGCCTCCCTGCGGCTCCAGGTGGCTCCAGGTGCCCCTCACTCCCATTAATGCCTTCCCTGGCTGCATGCAGCAGTGCTCCGGGGCTGGGGCCACACAAATTGGTCCCTGGGGATGACAGTGATGTGTGGCAGCTCTGGTTTGCATCAGCCAAGCAGCAGCATCCAAACAGCCAGGCCAGCCCAGCCCAGCAGGGGCTTTGGGGACAGGAGCCTGAGCCTGGGGACAGGGGTCCACCCGGGCATCATTAAGGCACTGTTGGGGCTTTTCTCTGTGTATTTTGGGATTTAAAACCTCCTCCATTTCAAAGCAGGTCAGGCTAAGATGGCTCTGAACATGCTGCAGCCCAGGCAGAGGGTTCAGGCAAGAGGGGAAGGTGTTTGCATCATTGAGAACCTTTTAAAATTGCAAAGCTGCAGAAAAGACTCCTTAAATACTCCAAGGGCAGCATTAAAGCAAAGATCCTTCCCTGGCAGGCAGCTGGGGATGGGATCAGTGCCCCAGGTCAGGCTCCTGCAGTCTGGCATCCCCTGCCCCCAGATCCATGGCAAATGCATCCCTGGGGAACCATGAAGGGTGCCCAGTGAGAAGCAGGTGCCCAAACACAGCCTGATTTAACCCCCCGGGGTATCTTGGTTAGGCAGGAATCTCAGCTTTCATTCGGGACAATCAAGACCAAACACCAGGGCTGTGCCCGAAGCCTCCCCTGTGCAACGGGAGGAAGGGAGGGTCCCCTGAGTTTGCCCCCAGAAGGTTCCCAGCTCTGCCCAGGTTAATTCTGCTCCGTAATTGAGAGGGTGAGAGTTAATGAACAGAGGGAAGGTGCAGGATTCCTGTTTGATTCAGTGTTTGTTGCCTTCCCCAGCTGCTGTCTGGGCTCTTTGGATATGGAAGGAACCCCTCAGTAGATCCACAAGCTGTGAAAACCTGAACTCCTTCCTTCTGCCACCCCTCCCACCTGCCAGAACCCACAGCTCCGAGCTCTCCCCAACAACATCCCTGTTTCCTCCTCCTTGTGCTTCCTGTGAAACTCCGCACGCCTGCCTTGCTGGATGATCACCAGGACGTGCAATCCAAGTCCCTCCTGCTCCACAGATGGAGAGGGAGACCTGCAGCCAGGAGAGGGGTGGGGATGGCTCAGCTCCCCACAGCTCCTGGGCTCTTCTTTTGCACCGAGGCTGCGGAGTTGGTGCCTTGCCTGCTCCATGTCCAGATATTAATGCAGCTCCTGTTCCCTGGGCCCAGGGGAGAGCTCCCTGGCAGGGTAACCTGTGCTTTTGTCCCTTTGATAAATGAGGCGCAGTGCTCAGAGCGTCTTCTTGATATCTTTTTCCTGGCCTAAAGCATCCAACACGTTTCTTTTTAATATCTGGGCTGAACTCTGCAGCTTGACCATCCCCAGCCAGAACATTTCCCTGTTCATCACTCAGCTTCTGCTCCATCTGGGAGTGCCATCCATGCCCTGCTGTCTGCTCGCTTCCTGCCTCATATTGGTCACTTTATCACCACCGACAGCCCTGGGGATGGAGGGGAGGAGTTCAGAGCTTCTGGACCGAGGTTTGAGCCTGGCGGCTCACGGCTCGTGGTTTGTATACTGGGGTAACCAAGGCTGCAGTTTTAGCTCGGTGCTTCTGATTTCCTTCCAAAAGTGGGAGAGAAACGCTCCTGATAATTCCCAAACACAGAGCCAAGGCAGAACTCAGGTTACCTGAAGGATATCCCAAGTGAGGATCGTGGTGGTCCCCTCTACCTCCTCTGCTCTGGAGGGTTTTTAACCCCTGAGCATCTGTCACAACCACCTGTTCTCCCCTTTTCCCAGCTTTGGAAAGAACGCAGCTGGAATTGGAATTGCTTGGCCATTTGCTCCTGCTGGGCTGGCTGGAGAGCTCAGTGCAAGCAGGGGCCACTCACACACAACAAACCCCTCTTTATCCCCCGGGGGATCGCTGCCAGCTCATCCTCCCAGCGCCAGCAGCTCCACGTGATTCACCAGCAACTTCTGCAAAACAAAGCCAGGACCCAGCTCCTGACAGCAAACCAGGATCGGGGAACCTTCCCACAAACCCTACGAGTGTTTGCAAGGGCTTGTGCTCAGGTGTGGGGGCTGCGCTCCCTCGGGATGGGATCTGCTCCCTGCACCCCAAAGCAATGTCCAGCATCCCCGGGGACATCTCTGGATCCAGGCTGCTCCCATGGGAAACTCGGGGTTCCTGGGGCTGCTCCTTGCAGGCACTTTGGTTCCTGGCTGATCCTGAAATCAGCTGCCTGAGCTCTGGGCTGACTCAGCTCCGTGATTCATTTTTCATTGATGAATTGGGAGAGCTGCTCAAAACCAGAAACGTGGCAGCAGCGAGGCCACAGAAACATCCCTTAGAATGAAAAAGTGAGAATGGAGGTGAGTGGGGCGTGAGGTGTAGGGCAGAACCTGCCTCATGCCATTGCAGGTGCTGTTTATTCCCAGGTTTTCCCTCAGCTGGACTGCTGGAGAGGCTGATGGCAGGGCTGGAGTGGCAGAGCAGTCTCTGGGGTGCAACCTGTGAAACTAGGACTGTTGGAGCTCCTCTGGCTGGGGCTCCCTCCCAGGCTCTCCCTGGGATGCTGAGGTGGGAAATGCTCCTTCCCAGAGCCCCCCATTGAATCCATGGGGAATCTCAGCTGGCAGGGAGGCTGAGGTGGGAAATGCTCCTTCCCAGAGCCCCCCACTGAATCCATCCGTGGGGAATCTCAGCTGGCAGGGAGGCTGAGGTGGGAAATGCTCCTTCCCAGAGCCCCCCACTGAATCCATCCGTGGGGAATCTCAGCTGGCAGGGAGGCTGAGGTGGGAAATGCTCCTTCCCAGAGCCCCCCACTGAATCCATCCGTGGGGAATCTCAGCTGTCAGGGAGGCTCACCCGCCTGAGCCGGGCACAGCTCCCCTGTGAGCTCCGCTCTGCAAGTTTCACTCTTGGAAGGAGTGTTTGCTCTTTCAGTGTTTGTTCTTCTTTCTCTTCCTCTTTCAAACACCCCGAATAAAAGCAAATCTGTGTGTCAAGCTGATGGAAGGAGTGAGACCATGCCTACAATCCCTGCCTCAGTTCTCACCCTTCCCTTTTACCACTTCTGCCTCAGCCTAATGGTTCTCATTGCAGCCCTGCCTCTGCTGCTTTTCCCCCTGGAGGCTCCCCAGTGTTGTGTTTAGCAGAGGAAAAGGGGTGAATTTCCAGCTGGGGCAGGTTGGATGAGCTGCAGCGCTGTCAGCAGAGCTGGCATGATTTACTCTGACCAAGCAGCTCCAATAACTCCCAGCTCCGTGCTGCTGGAGGGCTCTGCCCCCACTGCTTTTGTCAGCCTGGGAATGTGCTCCCGGCTCATCACACGTGGGCTCCATTGCTGGCAGCCTCCCGTGCCAAGGGACATGGAGGGAGAGCTGATTCCCCTGCCCTGGAAGCTGATCCTGGCGTGAGACACACTGGGGATGCACCCCTGGGACACGAGGTTTGGGGATCAGGCTGAGACCTTTACAGAAACAACATTTCCCCTCGGTGCTGGAGGGGAAAATCCTCTTTTTCCCAATTTCAAGCCTTGCCCATGGTGAAGGTGTCGTTCAAACCACTAAGAGGGAGCTGTAGGTCTGGAAAAGGGGGGGCTCTGCTCCTCAATCCCATTTTTTTGAGCTCCAGGAACAGCTTTTCCAAGCCAAACCTTGTCTCCTTGCCAAGCTGTCTGTTAAATATTGCGGAAATGTTCGGAGCAAACAGCATATTTATGCTTTCAGAGCAAATGATGGGTTTGTTTCCAAGCAAGCCCCTGTTCTGCCGTGATTTATTCCTGCAGCCTGCACCTCTCATTCCCTTTTAAAAAACTCACAGAATGCAGGTGATGTATTTTTGACATGATTCATTTTGACCTGCCTGGGCCTGAGCTAAATGCATCAACGCTGGCAATTCCTGTGCCTGAGGAACAGCCCAGTGGATCAGGGCATCCTTCTTCCATCTGGAATGTTCCAGCAGTGGCCCTTGTTCTGCAGCTCAGGAATCATCTCCATCACTCCAGAGCGCAGCTGGGAAAAGGTGGGAATGTCCCAGAGCAAAACCAGGGCTGTTTCATGCCCTTTGCATTCAGCTTTCCCCTGTTTTAAGGGACTTTAATCCACGCTGACAAATTTAGTTGCGTTGATAGTGGCAACTTGTTGAAGCACTGTTATTATTTCCCGTTAATATTGCCATTAGTGTTTCCATCTCAGCTTTCTGGTGAGAAATCCTCTTGTCTTGCAGCACTTTCCCCTGCCCATTTCAGCCCGCGGAGGCTCAATTAAACAGCTCCGCTCGCTGCTGCTTCCCCGAGCTCTCAGCCTCGGGGGTTTTGTTTCCTGGCAAGCTGCACCTCGGGAATGCCCAGGTGTGCCCGGGTTTGATGTTTATCACACAGTCACCAACAAACCCTCCCAAAAATGACGGCTTTGGCAGGAAACAGCTCCTGGAGCCAGCCACTGGAGGGAGCCGCTGGAAGGAGGCTGGGCTTGGGCAATTTAAACCCCTGAAAATGGGATTTACAAGGCCCTGCAGTCACAGAGGCTCCTGCCTGCAAACACAGCTGAGGAGGGATGGAAATGCCCAAGCCGTGGGCAGGTGGACAGGGAGGGCTCCAGCCCAGGTGCTGCCATTCTCCAGACCTGCTGTGCCTCTCTCAACCCAGGGAAAATGGCAATATTCTGTCAGAATGTCTGCAAGCACCCTGGTGTGGGGGTGAAGCCCAGGCTGGAGGAAATCCCCACGCTGGGAGCAGCAACAAACCCTCACTCGCAGCAACAAAGCCCTGCTCAGCACCCCCTGAGCCTCCTGTGCCCCCTCAGCCTCTCCTCACCCAGGGAGCTCCAGTCCCCTCATCTCCCACCACCCCTGGCTGCTCCAACCCTGTCCAGCCTGGCCTGGGTCACTTCAGGGATGCAGGGGCAGCCACGTCCTCGCAGGGGAATAAAAGGGTGGCCCAAGTGGTTTGTGTTCATCCTGGGGGCAGGAAGCCTCAGCAGTGCTGCTGCATTCCGTTCCCAGCCGGTTTGGTGTTTCTGGGAAGGCTCCTGATTCCCCTGGCAGGCACTGCAGCCCCTCAGACGAGTTCTGCAGAGATGTGAAAATGGAAATGCAGGTCAAAGGCATAAATGCTGCTGGAACCTCCCCTCACTCCTGTGCTGCCCTGGAACCGACCCAGCCTTGGATTTATTTAGTAAAAGCAAGGCCCAGCTTCACACAGGTTCCACAGGCAGCCCTCTCATGGCCTCCCCTGCACCCACGGGCAGCAGATGGAAATTCCTCTTCTCCCCCTCTGCTGGAGCTGGAGCTGAGCCCCTGCAGGGATTCAGTGTCTTTTAACCCCTCCATAAATAAGAAGTGCTCCCAGGAGAACAAAGCAGGGGGGACGAGGGCCCAGCTGGGCAGCTCTGGGCCGTGGGGGTGGCACGGGGACACCTGGCCCAGCCTGGATGGCACTCTGGGGACACAGGGGGACGCTTGCCTCGATTCATTCACTCAGGAGGGGCTGCCCCTCAGCTGGCTCCTTCCTGCAGCGCTTGATGAGCTCTCAGAGCTGATCTTAGCTAATTGAATTATCTCCTAATGAGGGCTGGGCTCTGAATGGGCGTTAGGGAAACGGGGAGAAGAGAAGAGAAGAGAAGAGAAGAGAAGAGAAGAGAAGAGAAGAGAAGAGAAGAGAAGAGAAGAGAAGAGAAGAGAAGAGAAGAGAAGAGAAGAGAAGAGAAGAGAAGAGAAGAGAAGAGAAGAGAAGAGAAGAGAAGAGAAGAGAAGAGCTACTCAAAAGGCTGTTCAATATTCAGATTTTTCTCACACATGCCATGCCCTGGGTGTCACCAACACTTCCTCTGTCACCCAGACTAATCCACTTGTCCAGAGCTTGCCCCGGAGCACTGCTGTGATCCCCCGGGAAATGGAGCCAGAGGGAGGGAGGAAAGGAAGGAAAGGAAGGAAGGAAGGTCCTTCCAACACCAGGAAACGTCCCCACCACAAGCATCTGAAGGGCTGGGTGTTCACAGGCAGATGAGAGCAGAGCAGTGCTGAAGGGGAAATGGAAATGGAATCAGTTGGAATGGAGCACAATGCTATGTTTAGCCTCGCCAGGCACGGAAAAATATTTATTTCCAGCCCCAGGGATGGAGCAGGGGCACGTAATTAAGCAGCATCAGTGATGAAGGCCACTCTTCTGATGCCTTTCTGACCCCAGGGAGCAGCTGCAGCAGCCCAGGAGCAGAGCTGGGGACACTAAAGTCACCACTCAGGAGTTCTGGCCCCTGTTTGTTCCTCTTGTCTCCAGGCAGGAATTGCCAGGGATGCTCTGGAAACCTCTTTTCTCCCAATTCTGGGGCTGGGAATCTCCTCCAGCTTCCTCTGGTGCTCTGCTGCTGAAACATCCCCAAAACACTGCTGGAATAATCCATCAGTGCCCATTTCTCTCCTTTCCCTCTGTCCTGGAGCTCTTCCACGCTGCTCTGCCCGAGCTCTGAGCACCCCATCCACCATCCCCAGCCCGTCTCAGACTTCCAGGCAGAGTTTGAAGGGATTAAAGGCAGGGTTTGCAGCAGGAGCTGTCTGCAGAGGCTCCAAGTGGCCAGGCTGGTGGTTTGGATGATTCCCGTTGCATTCCCAGCAGGAATCTCCTCCTGGGAATCCCATGGCTTTAGCAAAGCTTCTCCCACCTCTTCACCTGCAAATCCCTGGCTCGGATTGCACCCAAAGTGTGGCACAGCTGGAGCAGGACACTCAGGGACAGCTGGGGAACTCAATCCAGCAGGAACTGCAATGCAGGATAAATGTTCTGCACCTTTGGGATGTGGCTGTGCAGGGATCCAGCTCTGCTTCTGGTGTCCCAGGAAGAAAGCATTTCATGAGCAGGAAAAAGGGCAGAGAGTGACAGAAAAGCTTTCCTAGAATGAAAACTCGGGTGGAATCCTCCCTCCTGAAAGCTGCTCCCTGCCAGTCTGGGCCAATTCCAACGGGAAAACAAGTTCTTCCTTTTGGATCAGCACATTTGTCCTTGAAATGCTGGATTTCCAAATTTCCTGCCTGAAGACTTGGATGGGAAACAACTCGCAGGAGGTGCCAGCCTGTTTTTTTGTGTGTCTGACGCTCCATGTTCGCTCCTGGTGACCTATAAATAATTAATAATAATAAATCTGCATGTGCAGAGCTGCAGGCAGAGCCCCTCTCGTGCCTGTGCCCTCACAAAGAGTTGGGCAGAGGCTTTCAGAGCAAAAATAACTCCATTTTCTGCCCCACCTGGGTCATGAAATTATAGCACAGGCTTTTAGCAGATTTACAGTCCCGAAATTTTAACGTGCAGGGCAAAAAGAGGAGTTGCATTGCCCTGTTCAGCAGAGGGGTGAGGAGAAAAGGGTCTTTTGGTCTCATTTTTCCCTCTCCAAGCTGTCTCTGCCTCTCATTCCCACATTCTTTTCCCCCTTCCCAAACTGCACCCTCAGGAGAAATCGTCCCAATAAACAACACATTGTGTGCAACCTCATTTTGGGCTTTCCAAATAATGGCAGAGTGGGACTTCACAAAAACCTGAGTTTTCAATGCTTTGTACGTTCATTTTTTTTTGTACAAGGGGTTTTATTTCCCATTACAAACGGAGCATTCATGCATTGACACAAGTTCTGCCTGGGCTCCCTGCACTCAGGGATCCACGTGCATTTACTGATTTACTCCTTTTCTCCCTCGTGCAACTCTGATTTTCCCCCAGCACTTTGCAGATTGTGCCTCTGCGCAAGGATGAAATAAAAAGTTGATTAATTATGAGAGATAGCTCATGAGTAACTCGACAGACAGAGAGTAATTCTGGATTTCCAAAGGGCACATTTATTTCAATATTTGAAAGCCATCACACATCCAAGGGACCTCCTGAGAGAGAGCAAAATTCACCATCCAGAACTTTTAATTCCTCTCGAATTAGTGGTTCCAGGACAGTACAAGGGGCTCACTCAGCTCATGGGAGGAAATGAATTTTCTCATGGAGAAATTGCTAGAAACAGATCACCAGCATCCTCGTTTTAAATATTTGGGGTATTTTTCCCAAGGATCCCCTCTCACCGTGTGGCTGCTCAAGCCTCACTGCCATTTTCCCTGTTTCTCCTCCTGTTTGTGGGTTTCTGTTCCATTTCCCCTCCCCTCCTGCTTTTCAAATGCCCTTTGGAGAGTTCTGTTAGTGTTCAACTCCATTTATTCCTCCACCTGACAAACCAGGCAGGAAAACTTCCACTTCATGGTCCAGCACAAGCTCTGTGTAAATTGTGCTGCCTCGAGAGAGTTCTTTTTAAGGAAAGATATTTTATTTTATGTTTTAATTGACATGGGGGGGGTTAAAGTTTGCTGCATTCAAATCTCAGCTTCCATGGATTTAATCTTCCGTTAAACTCCTATTTTTATCCATCTGGGGGGTTGATTTCTCGTTTCCCAGTGAATATGGAGCAGAATTTCCTCCCTCCCCACTTCCCTGACCTCTGTTGTGACAAAACCCCAAATATTTGGGAACAGCTCCCATTCCAGGCTGCACAGAGTCCACTCTGAATCCAGCCCTGCCAGGAGCCAGAGCTGCCAGCTGCAATTTTCTGGCTGGGGGCAAGCAGGCAGCTTTCAGGCATATGTTGAATTCAGTCTGAAATGAGCATCATTGGCCCCAAAATCCCGTGGGGAGGCAGAGCAGGCCCTGCTCCCTCTGCTCCTGGGGCTTTGAGAGAACAGGGGATGCTCCAGCACCCCAGAATAACACCCCCACTCCAGATTTTTTCACATTTGTAACAACAACGGCCCAGATCTAGATCTTAGAAAAGCCAAAATCAGCTCAGCTCCAGTGAGGCAGAGCAGGAGGAAAGTGTGGCCCAGCTCCAAGAAAACCAGCAGAGCTGCGAGCGTTGACACCCAGCGAGGATCTGGCCATATGTGGATCTGCAGGAATATTTTGACTTTCTGTTTCCCCCCGGTGAAACGTTGGCTAATTGGCAGGATCTGTGTTCCAAAGGCAGCTGAAAAAGGAGATTTTGTGTTTGTGTGTCCCCGTGCAGGGGGGGAGGAGTGGGAGGAGGGAGCCCCACGGGTGGGATCTTTGGGAAGGGAAAAACAGGAATTCTCTTGTAGGGCAGCAGATTCCCCTTCCAAGATCTTGTCCTTGAAGTCCAGCCCGTTTCTTTGCACACCTTCCATTTTTTCTGGGTATTTGTTGGGTTGGGTGTTTGTTTTATTCATTTAGAGGAAAGGAAAAGGGGGATTCCTAAAGAAGCAAGGTGGGAAAAACTGAGCCCAACCCCATTCTCTGCCCCCAGGCTGCTGGGGGAGAGGAGGTTCAGAAAAATGGGAGTAAAACTGAGCCTGGAAGGGAGGGAAGGTGTTTTAGGATGGGGTTTTATTTAGTCTGATGGGATTGGTCACAAATTAAATTAATTTTCCCCAAGTGGAGCCTGTTCTGCCCATGACAGCAAACGGGGAGGGATCCCCCCCAGCCAGGGTCAGCCCACCCCAGATGGGCAAACATTGAGTTTGGGTTTGTTTGTGCAGAGCCTGAGATGAATCCCCACACAAACCCAGCGATTTATCAGGCGAAAAAAACCCTCTCCCCTTCGGAGTCCCTGCTGCAGAGCCAATATTTGATTTTAATTTGCTGTGTACAGGCCCGTGCAAAGCAAACAGGGCTGTTGTCATTGTCACCTGGGCTCCTGGGGACACTCCATCAGACACGCTGCTCTCCTCAGCTCACGACAACTTCATACACAACTTTCAGGACCACAGCCAGGCCTTTTTCTCACTAATTCTGTGATGCCCCAGCCCTGTGCTGCCAGCTCCTCCTGGCGCTGCTCACGCTGCCAGTTTGCACCAAACCTGTGCTTGCCCCATCCCTGGTGTCTCAAAGGCACCTTTGGGATTTTACCCCAAATTTTCAGCAGCTCTAGAGCCAGACATTGAGAAGGGATTGTCCCTTCCCACAGCTGGAGCACAAACTGTGTTGCTGCAGGGAATAAAGTCAATAAAGTCCCACCAAGAGTAGAGGACACTGATTTGGGGGGATAGTCACCCTGATACCTCCTGGAAAATCCATCAATGAATGCCCCCATTGCCCTCAGCTGGCGATTTTCCAGGGGAAATTTGTCTGGGGCTGGGCCCAGCACACAATTTCACCATAAAACAAAATTTTTTTACATAAATTTTATCTCCATCCCACATAGAGGGGTTCAGCATCCAAAGCCCTCCACGACCTGCGCCCCGTTCTCCTCAGACCTGCAGCAAGGGAACATTTTTCCTCTGCGTGGAAGGGAACTGCAGACCCTCTGGAATGTTTTATTCTGCAGAGTCCACTCTAAAGCCTCACAGGTTGTATTCAAGTATCCATTTTCAACAAGCCTTTTCAAGCAGAAGCTTTGAACAGTGCAGAATGTGGCCTCTGTCAATGACCAGGATAATGTTATTCCTGAGATTTCCCTCTGAGTTCTTTCACAGCTTTTTTATTTCCTCTGAAACAACCCCTTTTGTTTTTGCTTTTATGAGGACCAGGAGCCCAGGCTGGATGCAGCTTTTCCATTTCTTCTCCAGACCCCCCCTTGCAGCTGCTCATCTGCATCTGGAGCTTCCAAGGCAGATGTTTCCAAAGACAGAGAGGTCACCAGAGGAAAAATCCAGCTGTGGCCTGCTGGACTCGGTGTCTTCACTCTGTCATCCCCGTTTCCCTCCCTGCTCCCTCAGGGAAAGGAATCCAATTCTGTTTGCTTTGATCAGACAAATGTTTCTCCCCCAGCTGCTCCATTAGGGGCCTGCTCAGAGCCCTAATTAAAGGTTCTGCCACTTAAATCAAGTCCAAAGCCACGCAGAGAGCTGAGTAATGGGACCCAGCTCCCCACAGCAGTTCTGTTGTTTTCTGCATAAAGGGAAATAAATGCCATTTGTGCGAGTCCCCAGTCTGCTGGGGTTTCCAGCAGTGGCCTCCAATGAAGATTTCTCTTCCAGGAAAAAATAGGGAAGTGAGACACATTGAAACGAGACCCTTGAAAGAGGGAAATCCTCATTTACAGCCAGAAAGTGTGACCTGGGAGGGCCCTCTCTGCTCCCTAAAATCCCCATTCAGAATCTCAGCAGCATCTGTATTCCAAACCTTGCTTTGGCTGCTCCTGCTGCAGGGATGCTGCTGGGAGGCAGATGGATTTTTCCTGCTGAATCCTTCACAATTTCATGGCTTCTTTCTGTGGGGATCCTGCATCCCTTCTGCAGAGAAAGGGGATCAAACACAGCCCCAGGGGCAGGCAGGTGCTGCTGGGCTCTGCAGGGGTGACCCCATTTCCCCAGATCAAACCCCAGCTCCACCTTCCAATTCCTCCCCTTTCCATGGGAGAAAGGCATCAAAATCAAACCCCATCTCCACCTTCTAATTCTCTCCTTCCTGACACAGAAAGGCCTCAAAATCAAACCCCAGCTCCACCTTCTATTTCCTCTCTTTCCCATGGGAGAAAGGATTCAAAATCAAACATCTCCACCTTCCAATTCCTCCCCTTCCCATGGGAGAAAGGATTCAAAATCAAACCCCAGCTCCACCTTCCAATTCCTCCCCTTCCCATGGGAGAAAGGTCCCAAAGCACAGCGATTCTGTGGGACGCTCCCTGGACCCTCCCCTGGCAAGGTGAGCCCAGCTCTGCCCTGCCACAGACGCAGGAAAAACCAGCAGAGCCCCAACTTCTGGCATCATTCTGCTGCCAGGCAGGAGCAGCTTGCCAGGAGGACTGTCAAAGCCTGTTGCTGGAGAGGTTGAACCCAAACGTTGCTGCCATTCCTGCTCTGAGCAGGAATAAATGGTGCTGCTGCTCCAAATGCTCCGTCTGGCTGGGGCTGAGGTGTGAACGGAGCCTGCCTGACCCCAGCGGGTGCCAGGCACAGCCCTCCCCTCTCACACTGCTCCCAGCCTGACAGCAGACAGGAAAACATTTCTCCCCTTCCCGAGGAGGCTTTCACAAGCTGCTCCAAGTTATTTTTTGCTCGCTGTGCCACCCAGGAGCTCCAGGGAAGTGGAGCAGGGGAAGCCTCTCCCTGCAGAAACGCAGACTGCGAATCATTTTGCACGCTCCCTCCTCTCTCTTTGGCAGCACAGTTTGCTTGTTCCTGCCTCGCGTGAATCCTTCTGGATTCAGAACCTCGGCTGGGACCTCCAGCAGCCCTTGGGAAGCTGGGCCAGGCACATCTCCCTGCAAAACCCCCTGCAAACTCCACCCAGATCCCTTTTTCCTGAATGAATGGCCATTCAGTGGATGTGTGTCATAACATGATTGGCTTAGAAGGCTTAAACTGTAATATTAAGGGACTTAATTATTTAAGGATTGGGTCAAAATATATTTAATATATAATATTTAAGGGTTGGGTTAAAATATATTTAAAATATAATATTTAAGGGTTGGGTTAAAATATATTTAATATATAATATTAAAGGATTGGGTAAAAATATATTTAAAATACAATATTTAAGGATTGGGTCGAAATATATTTAATATATAATATTTAAAATATAATATTTATGGGTTGGGTTAAAATATATTTAATATATAATATTAAAGGATTGGGTCAATATATATTTAATATATTATATTCAAGGATTGGGTCAAAATATATTTTTAAAAATATGGTATTTAAGGATTGGGTCAATATATTTAATATATAATATTTAAGAGCTAATATTTACAGGTTGGGTTAAAATATATTTAATATATAATATTAAAGGATTGGGTCAAAATATATTTAATATATAATATTTAAAATATAATATTTAAGGGTTGAGCTAAAATATATTTAATATGTAATATTTAAAATATAATATTGAAGGACCTGGTCAAAAGCATAAACAGCCTTGCCAGCTGTGCCACGTCCTCTGCTCAGCCCTGGAGGTAAACTCACCTCAGTGGGAGCAGCTCCAGGGGCTATAATTCCAAATCTCTTAACTCTGAACATCACACAGCACATCAGCTTAACTGGGCCTTGCTGCAGAGAGCTCCTGTGCCGGGGCTGCCCATAAATCAGCCCCCATCGATGGGCAGGAATTCTCCCCCGACGTCAGCTTTCATCCCGCATGGCTCCAGCCCTCCCTGGCTGTCCTGTGGCCCCAAGAACCCCCAGAACTGATGCTCTGCCCGTGCCCAGCTGCAAGTTTATGGGGCAGCATCACCCAGCCTGGATTTCTTACTTAAAACCCTGCATTAATTCCTTTGTGCTACAAGGAGACAAATCATTTTTTAAATTCCCTGCTGTGTCCAAACCACTGAAATTTTATGGGATTTTTTTGTTTGTTTGTTTATTTTTAGCTGTTGTTTTTGCAGTTTCCTTGTCCAGCAAGCTTTCAGTGTTCCCCGCACAGAAGTGGGATCTGGCTGGGGCTGGGCTCTGGGCACTGGGAGCTGACCTTGGGCACAGGCAGCGTCACTGGGGCATTTCGGGGACAAATTACCGTCCCCCTGCCTCGGAGCTGTCACTTCAGCTGGTGTGGCTCAGCCAGGCAGGCCGGGCTGCTGGCCTCCCCGGGGGCTCAGAGGGGATCTCCTCAACACTGCATGGCCCGAGCTCAGCTGTGATTTTCTGTCACAAATACTTCTCAGTGTCATCGAACAGCCCTGACAGCGGGGTCTGTGGGGGATGGAAGCGCTGTGCAAAGGACTCCAGACATCCCAGGCTCTGCTCCTTGCTCTCCTGCCTCCACTGCAGCTCCTCGGGGGAAATATTTTATGCGGCTGCCACGAGCAGGGGCGGCTCCACCTCTGAAGCTTTTTGAAAGATCTGCTTTCAGCCTTATTCTGGATTTCTGTGCGAGTCACAGGCAGATTTCAGAGCTTTTTTGATGCCTGAAGATGCAATCTTTGTGACCTTGGTGCCTTATAAACAACATCCCATCCTTACCTGGCTTTAGGTACCAAAATCTCCCCCTTAATCTCTTGGCTTCCCAGCTGTCAAATATTTCTTTTTTATTTTCTTTTTTTTTTTTTTGCATCTTGGGAGCTCCAGAGATTAATTTGTTCACATAAATGGTGTGAGACATGGGGAGGAAAATATCATTAGTAGGAGAGGACAGCAAACAAATTTTAAGCAAGAAATGTTTTTTGATGCAGTTACCTTCAGATGGGAGGGGAAGAGGTGGGGGAGGCTGATTTTTCCTTTCTTTAGAAAGGCAGCAATTAAAACCTTCACATTTCTGTGCATGGAGGGAGTGAGAAAGTTTCCAAAATCCACCACAACAATCTCCAGACTGTCAACATTTTTCAGATGATTGCGATGTTGAGAAAACAGATCCCATTTTGAGACAGCCTCCCGAAAGGAGCCCCTCCAAGTGCTCTGCAAACATCACAACAGGATGTTTTGACACTGAAGACACTTCACCCCCGTGGTGAGCACGGGGAATGTTGTCAGAATTGACACCAATCCTACAACACATCAATTCCAGCAGGCAGGGAAGCGTTTATTGAGAGGGAAATGGGAAAACCCTCAGCATCTCCATGCCCGAGGATTGCCGAGGCTGCAGCAGCAGCTCCTGGGGGGCTGTGTCCCCACAAACCTGCCCCAGTTAAAGTCTGCCCATGATGGACAGCAGCCACGAGATTTTAGGGCAGATCTAAATTTGGTCTATTTGCACATCAGGGGTTAATTGTGCAATTACAGCTTCAGGTAATGAAGTCCCATTGCCCCATTTGCTTCTCCCTCTGATTCACTTTTGTTTGTCCTTTTTGTGCCCTTTTTGGGGCTGTGATGATGACCTTGTTCCCGGCCCAGAGGATTGTTTAGTCTGCCCAAAAAAGCTCAGAATGCAGCACAGAACCTGAAAACCAGAAAAGCTGAACAGCTCAGGCATCACCCAGAGCCTCTGCTGTCAGAGCTGTGGGGCCTGTCCCCCTGCCAGGGAGGTGACAGTGACAGCCCGGCCCGGGCTCAAACGGGGCACAGCTCCCAGTCCACGTGAGCAGGGCTGGGGCAGAGCAGGGGATGGCACCACCTGACCCGTGCCCATCCTCATGCTCCTGATCAATCCCCCTGCAGCCAACAACAGCCCCAGAGCCGGCAGAGATCGATGGACATTGGGGACAGAATGGAAAATCCTGTCCTGCCTCGGGCTCAGGGCCACAGGAACAGCTCAGGGCTGCAGGAACAGCTCTGGGCCAGGGGAACAGAACAGCTCTGAGCCACCAGAACAGCTCAGGGCCACAGGAACAGCTCTGGGCTGCAGGAACAGAATACCTCTGAGCCATAGGAACAGCTCTGGGCCTCAGGAACAGCTCTGAGCCTCAGGAACAGAACAGCTCTGGGCCAGGGGAACAGCTCTGGGCCTCAGGAACAGCTCTGGGCCACAGGAACAGAACAGCTCTGGGCCAGGGGAACAGCTCTGGGCTGCAGGAACAGAATACCTCTGAGCCATAGGAACAGCTCTGGGCCTCAGGAACAGCTCTGGGCCACAGGAACAGAACAGCTCTGGGCCACCAGAACAGCTGTGGCTGGGTTTTGGTCCTGCAGAGCCACACCTGGGCTGCTGCTGCTGTTTAAAAGGGAGCCAGGCAGGGCTGGGGCAGCCTTTGGAGCTGCTGGGTGGCCACTGAAGGCATCGCTGCTGCCTTGCTGCTGCTGGCTCTGGGTCTGGCACACACCTGCAAAGAGGAGGCAGTTGTTGTGTCTTTAGATGGATTTTCCATTCCTCTCCCTGTCCAGAGCAGCTCAGTGTCCGTGTGCTGTGTGTGGGTGCACAAGCATTGTCTGGTTCTCATCTGTTCTTTGTAAAAAAATCCATTTTCTTCTGTTTGGAAGTCAAAAAATTCCAAAAAAACCAAAAACCCCAAAGCAGTGATGTTATGAAGAGCAGTGCCAGCATTTCCTGGGCTGGATTCAGGACCAGAACTGCCCGTGAGGGGTGGTGGGGTGAGCTCTGCACCCTGAATTTGGCTGCTAAGTTTGTGCAGGCTCTGCAGCAGCAGCAGCAGCCTGAGCTCACGTCTGCCTGCAGAGCTGGCTGCAAATGAGCTCTGGGTGCTCAGAAACTCAGCCCAGCTGGAGAACTGTGACCTGAAATAGCCCGTTCCTCAGCCTTGGTGTGGTTTTATGGTGTTACTGTTCCTGTGCCACACAAAAGCAGACCAGCAGAGTCCCTGCCCTGGGAGCCCTCCAGCACAGAGCTGCCAGCGAGTTCTGAGAGCTCAGGGTGCAGAATTCCTCGTGGAAAGGGACAAAACTCACTCCAGGACTCCGCACCAAACCCTGAGCTGACTTTCTACTTCATCCTCCCATTTTTCCACCCACTCTTTCCTCCTCCTCCTCCTCCTTATGTCACATTTGGTTTACATTCAGTTGTTACAGAAACCCCCAAGTTTTGCAAATGTAAGAACAATTTTCCCTCTAGAATATCGAGTTTCCCCTGGCAACTGCCTGAACTCCTGGATTCCAAAATGTTATTTTCTTGACCTATAAATAGGAGAAAGGGGCCAGCTGTAGTGCAGATGAAACGTGTCCTGCATGCTCTGGGATTCTCTCCCAAATCCTGGGAGCTGGAAACAACTTTGCTTTCTCTCTTCCCTTTTCCACCTTTTCTTTTTTAGGAGCTGAAATCTGATATAAGCACGTGAGGAGCTGCAGGAACCTGCACTCCAGGTCTGTCAGAGCTGGTGTTTCCTGTCACAAACGATTCCCTCGGGCTCAGCAGCCCTCGCTGTCGCTCCAGCAGAGCAGAAATCCAAGGAACAGCTTTTCCCAGTCACTTTTCTCAGGGCGAGTTTTTATTCCCTCGTGAGCATCACCCATTCTCCCAGTGACAAAGGGAAATTCTGTGACTTCATCTCACTCTCAAACAGATGCTGTGTGGGCTACGAACAATCCTCTAAAAAATGTGAAAAAAGAAAAGCTTCTTGCTTTTATATAATTTAATAAAATCCAGACTTGCTGTTCTGATCGAGGTGCAGGGGGGCTGTGTTCTGGAGAAGGGAATGAGACAAAGCTGAGCCTAAATAAGAGCCCAGGGATCTGAGGAGGAGGGAACTGTTCTGCTGATAGCAGAATTGATGATTTCTGAGTCTGCAGCAGTCCAGAAAGAACTGTGACCGTTTCACCAGGGTGGGTTTGTCCAGCCCAACTGGAGCTCTGGAATTTCACCAGGGTGGGTTTGTCCAGCCCAACTGGAGCTCAGGAGTTTCACCATTTCACCAGGGTGGTTTATCCAGCCCAACTGGAGCTCTGGAATTTCACCATTTTACCAGGGTGGTTTATCCAGCCCAACTGGAGCTCAGGAATTTCACCAGGGTGGTTTATCCAGCCCAACTGGAGCTCTGGAATTTCACCAGGGTGGTTTATCCAGCCCAGCTGGAGCTCTGGAATTTCACCAGGGTGGTTTATCCAGCCCAACTGGAGCTCTGGAGTTTCACCAGGGTGGTTTATCCAGCCAAACTGGAGCTCTGGAGTTTCACCATTTCACCAGGGTGGTTTATCCAGCCCAACTGGAGCTCAGGGATTTCACCAGGGTGGTTTATCCACCCCAACTGGAGCTCTGGAATTTCACCAGGGTGGTTTATCCAGCCAAACTGGAGCTCAGGAATTTCACCAGGGTGGTTTATCCAGCCCAACTGGAGCTCTGGAGTTTCACCAGGGTGGTTTATCCACGGGGGAGCCCAGCTGAGGGGGCTGCAGCCACTCTTAGGGGGGTTCTGATCTCTGAGCAGAGGAATGGAGGCAAATCCAGCAAAGCAAAGGATCCCTGCTGGTGGCAGCCTGGAATTCCCTGTGATGGGATGAGCCCATCAGCTGCCTGACATCTCCTGGCACGTGGGGAACGGGGCACAGGAGCTGGAAGTGCTCCCAGCTGGCAGCAGGGCTCTGTCAGACCTGGGCTGGCCCTGCAGGGAGGGCTGAGCCGGAGCCAGCTCCTGCAGGGGATGGAGCCCGGCCAGAAACGAAGGATTCCTCTCTCCCCTCCGAAGGACAAACTGCACAACGATCCCACAAGGTGATCAGGGCCAGTTTGATCCCCAAGAATCGGGAATGCTGCCGCACATTGATCCCCAAATCCAGCGGGAACGGTTCCAGGTCCTAGCAGCAAGCATGGGATAATAAAGGAAGATTAAGGCAAAGTCCTCAAGGGATCGTGCTGAAGATTATTTCTCTGAACCAATTAAGCATACAAATTAATTTCCTGAGGGGATGATGTTTTATTAGAAAACAGCTTTTGCAGAGACCCTGGAGTTTGCTTTGCTTGTGATTATTGTATTTTTTCCCCCGAATTTGTTGTGGATGCTGCCATCACAGCAGGGAGAGCATTTGCTTAGTCAGGCTGTGCTTTTCTTTCTTTTTTTTTTTTTTTTTTTTTTTTTTATTTTCCCAGTGATTTTGCTAGAAGCAGACAAATCCTAAATTGGCTGGAAGGGAGGATTCACAACCAAAACTCGACAGCTGCCCCCTAATGCAAGGACAATGAGGCTGTTGTGTGTCAGCTCTGGATCAATACCTGACTGCACCAGAGGCACCAGCCTTTCCTGAGTGCTTTGCAAGGTGCATTAATGCATCCTAAAGCTGCCCTTTATTCTTTAGACCCCAAAATTTTCTCCTGGCCCACTGTAAATGATCTCCTGTGAATGCTGTAGGAAGCAGGAATCCTAACAAGACTCATTTATGTTTGGTTTTCTTTATTTTCCTCTCCCCTCCACCACAAATATAAAATTACTCTTTGCATCACAGGCGGGCCCTTTCCACAGGATCTGAGCTACCCTGAGATCCCCTGAAAAGCTAAACTTGGCCTTAAGAGCTCAGGCTGAGCCTGTAAAAGAAAGGGAGAGAAATTCCTTCTTTCCTGGCTCCCTAATTCCATATATAGGGCGGCGTGGGATGAGCTTCAGGGGATGGTGCTGAGCCACGAGGACTTTTTGGAGGGATTTCCGTGAATGAGTGGCTCCAGCAGGGCCTTTCTGGGAAGCTTTTCCCCAGTGGGGCCGAGCTCCTCAGCAGCCTGATGTGTTCCAGATGAGCAGGCGCTCAGACTGGGAGCTCTAATTGGAAAGGCACCAATGAAAAGAACACAGAGGGGGGGGAAAAAAAAAAGTTCTTCTCTTGCTTGTAGCCTAAACCTGGTGTTTTTCTGCAAATTGCACCAAATGAGGGACTGATAACGAGGCCCTGCAGCCCTAATGAAAGGACAGGCAGTGATGTATGGATGTGTCTGCAAGCACAACAGCCAAGGCCTCTGCTGGGGCAGACTGGGAGGGAGGTTTGGCACTTTTTCAGACCACAAGTTTATTTTTATGAGCTGGACTGCACGGGTCAGCAGTGTGCCTGCAGCCTGGAACAACACAAGGAGAAGCTGCTCCTACTTTGAAGGACTTCTGGATAAATGTCTCCTTATTTCTCCTTATTTATTTCTCCTTATTTCTCCTTGTTTCTCCATGTTTATTTCTCCTTATTTCTCCTTGTTTTTCCTTGTTTATTTCTCCTTATTTCTCCTTGTTTCTCCTTGTTTCTCCTTATTTCTCCGTATTTCTCCTTGTTTCTCCTTGTTTCTCCTTATTTCTCCGTATTTCTCCTTATTTCTCCTCGTTTCTCCTCGTTTCTCCTTGTTTATTTCCAGAGCTGCTCCTGCACACCAGGCTCTGTCTGCAGGAGGGGCAGCTGCTCATCAGCTCCATCACTTGCCCCGCTCAACAGAACTCTTCTCTGAGTTAAACTTTTCCATCCTGCAGACTTTTTAGGCAAAGAAAACCTTGGGAAGGAATTCAACAGATGTAGGAGTTGAATTTTGTTCCAAAGGTCAGCGACTTCTCCCTCTAAAATTTATTACTGGACTCAGCAGTTCCTTTAAAATCACTGAGCTCTGCACTGGCAAAGGGTTCAGTTTTAACTGTCTGGAATCTGATAGTGATTTATTTATGGTTTTGTGCAAGAGGCAAAACTCTGAATTTCCAACAAAACAGATTTTTTTTGGCTCCTCCCAGCTCAGCCCTGGTCGTTTTGATTTTTCATTTCCATCTCCCTGATGCATTTCCCTGTCCCACCCACCCCTCACTCTGGGAATCGATGCTCCAGACTGGAAAGTTGTCATTTATCTCCCCAGCACATCCCTCGTGGAGATTCCGATAGATCTGCAAGCCTGGGGTTTATTGGGATGGATGGGCACAGAGCTGAAGGATTATCTCAGCAGGAGCTGCTCGGGGAGTATGGATGGGTTCGTGTGCCATGGGATTGGGAGATCCATCACAGCTCCGGGCTGCAGACAGAGAGCAAAGCCCTGCTGGTGGATCTGGGCCAGCAGGAAGGCATTTGGAACTGTTCCTCTCTATCCTGAGTGCCAGGGGCTGCAAATCCAGAGAGAAGGGTTCTCCTGCCCCTGGCAGGGCAGGGCTGGCAGGGAATCCTTGCTCAGGGGCCACGGCTGCTCTCCCAGAGAAGGGATTTCCCTCTTATCAGGCACCTGCTGTTTGTAGGGAGAGGATTTAGGCTCAGAAATTGGTCCAAAGGAGATAAAAGTGTTGAGTCCCCACTTTGTGTTTCAGCTTCATCCAGCCTGGCCTTGGGCACTTCCAGGGCTGGGGCAGCCACAGCTGGGGGGAATTCCTTCCCAAAATCCCACCCAAACCTCCTCTCTGTCAGTGCCAAACCATTCCCCTCATCCCAAATTGGGAAAATCCCTCTCCGTGTCCTTGCAGGCTCCCCTCAGGTGCCCTCAGGTGTTATTTCCCCCTGCCCTGGTCATTCTCTGTTCATCCTCTAGAGCCTCTAAATGCTCTGGTGTCCATTGATCATGGCCAGGACATTTTTACCTTAAAATTTTACCTCTTCAGCCTCAGAAATGACAAAATCTCAGCCTTTCCAAACCCGCCTTGCCCCGTGGGATGAAAACACATCCAGAAACTCTTGCACAGGCTGAGTTTGGCCCCTCCACTCTTCCCCTGTCCATCTCCTGGAAGTGCCAGCCTAATCCCACCAGAAATCACGTTTTAAATCAGGGAAACAGGAAAGGTGTCAGGACTTGCAGAATTCCCTGAATTCCCCGGGCCAGAATTCCCACCCGAGGAGCAGAGAGCTGTGAACCACTGGAGGGATGGCGGAACTTCACAGTGCAGCATCTCCCTGAGAAAACATGTGACAAAACGTGGTGGGAAAAGCTCCGTTCCCATGACAGATCCAGAGCAGGCACGTTGGAGGCGCTGCAAAAGAGAGCACCTTGCCAGCCAGCGTTAATATCCCAGGAAAAAATAACAGCTCTGCCTCTCAGTGCCTGGCACTTGATTTTAATAGGCCCAGAGCACATAAAAGCTCCCCGAGAGCTGAGACAGCCTGGTTTAAATCAGTCAGACAGAAACCTCTGCCAGCCCTTCCCTCAGCCCCATCGGAGCTCCTTTATGATCTCATATTTTATTGACGTTGGTGAAAGTGCCCTGGCACGAGCGGTTATGAATGTGCCTCGTCTGCTCCGTCTAATCCATTACCTCATTAAAATAATTGTCTTAATTTGATTGTTAAAGTGATTAATAGGGCAAGAGTTAAAGGAAATTAATACTCCAAATTGAAGCATAACTGCTGCAGAAAAATAACTCGGCGGGATTGATGTGGTAACAAGGTGCAGGCTCGTGCTTAATGAGCCTTGGGGAGTAAAATGTAGGAAGGAGAGACAGGAGGAAAACTCCTCTGTGCAGCCTGGCTGGGATGGTTTGGGATCTGCAGCCCAAAGTTCTGCCCAAGCCCGCTGTCAATTCTAATATTGGTGGATCAGAGAAGGGGAATGTTTAATATCAGCTCCTGTTAATTTTTAGGAGATGTGGGAGTGCCTGCAGGGTCACTGAATATTCCAGAATCAAGCACACTGCAGCTACAGGTGTGTGGGGCAGGAAGGAAGAGCTCGCTCTGCATCCCTCTCGGTTTCTTTCAGTTCTGGTCACACTCACTCTTTGGTTTCATGCCCTGCTTTACCAAAATCCGTTTTTTCCTTTCACGTTTTCCGACTCTGGGATGGGTTTTCTCTGCTGCCTGGAGCACGGGCAGGAAATGCCACGCTGTAAAGTGCCAGTTCAAGTTATCCAGGCAAACACTGCTGGGTTTAGGAGTCTCCTGGCATTTCCCTCCCTGGGTTAAGAGTGTTTGCTTTGCTCAGTTCAAACAGGAACTCAAGGCTCCCAGTTGGATGAGGGTGGCACAAGGCAGCTCCTGGTCTGCATCTGTTTCACTGCTGCTCTGATTTCCCCTCCTTGCCGTAACTCCGGGGAGGTTTGGGTTTGGATTAATCAATCCTAGAGATTAAAACACTCCACTTGGCACGGTGGGCCTGCTCTGGTGGCAGCTTTGGTCTTTAGCAGAGGAAATCTTAAATTTCTTTTGATTCTCTGCTGAACCTGCCCCTGGTGGGCTCCTAAAGCTGTGAAAAAACCCTCAAACAACCCCAAAACCTGTAATAAATACAGCTGCAGGCAGAATGCACATGTTTCCTGTCAGCCCTCTTGCTATCCAAGGTTCAAAAGAGCAGAAAAATTGGGGCAATGAAATAAATATTGGATTAAATGAATGCTTGGGGAGATTGCTCCACACAGATAAGGCCCAACAGGCTGGACCAGGGGTTGGCAGCCCTGGGCAAGTGGAGCAGAAAATATTGCAGAGCTCCCAGGCTGCAAACACCTGGGAAGCCTGGAGCGATTGGAGATTCCATAACTCAGCTTGGACAAGCCCCTTTGAGCAGGTAAATTGGATATGAAAGGGGAAAAGCTGAGAGTAAGAGAAAACCAGCAAAGCGTGGGCAAGAGAGAGGCAAAAAGAGAGAACAACTCAATTTCTCTCTCATCCAGGGCACGGACAGCAGGAGCCCCTTGCCGTGAGCTGTATATATATTTTTCATGTTTTCTTTCTGCACTCCCTGATTCTCTCTGACAACAAAACCTGCCTTCCCAGATGTGCAGCGAGCAACAGAGGGAGGGAATAAAGGCTCTGAGCAGCACTGCAGGTTCCAAAAGCAGCTGGGGCTGAGGTTTTAAACAGATTTCTCCAGAACCACGGGAAGGAGGCGCAGGCACAGCACAAACCTGTGTGAAACCTCTGAGAAAACCCAATTTGGCTCCATCTCCTGCTGGAACAGCCTGCCCTGGCTGTCCTAAAGCTGAAGGGCGGGCATTTATCTGTTTTTATTTTTATTTTTCCCAACAACCTGAAGGTTTAAGCTGAGCTCCAGAGGGCATTTATGGGCTGGGTGGCTGGAGCACACGAGCTGGGAGCAGCTCTCACTTGGAGGCAAGAGCTGTGCTGTAGCAGAGCAAGCTGTGAAGGGAGAGGGGAAAGCCACAGAACACTCAGTGAGCAGCCAGAGGCACAGAATTAATCAGCAAATGATGTGTTTATTGCCCCAGTGGAAGGGGAAGGCAGACTGAGGTCTGCAGCAAGAATAACTCGTCTCTTTTTTTGAGGCTGCAGAAGTTCCACTGATTTCCTCGGGCGGAAATGTCTGGGGCAGCTCTCACAGAGCCACGTGGCAAAATTCCTGCTGCTCCTGAGAACAAATCAATGCTTGCAGAAACCACCAGGATGAAACCTGGTGTTCCTAAAAGCAGGCAGAGCATTACACAGGGCTGTTAATTCAATTAATGGCTTTAGCTGAACTACCCCTGTGCTGCTGCTGCTGGGCTGATGGAAAATCCAGATTTCAGCAGGACCAGAGAAGATTTTGGGTGTGTTTGACCCCACTCTGTGCCCTTCTTCTGCAAGGGACTGGTGGGTCTGGAGCTCCAAAGATATTCTGGAGTGTTTTTAGATGCAGAGCCAAAGGGACAGAGCTGGAATTAAACACAGTGATTATTCCTAAACTGGAGTGTTCACAATGGAGACAAATTGTAATCACACCCTTGGCATCCTGCAATCATCCTGCCCCTGGCCCTGCTCCTTTGGGGGAGATGGAAAATGAGAAAATACATTTTCTTCTGGTTCTGGATGCTCAGCAGAACTTCCTTGGACTTGCCAGGGACATTTTTTTTTCCTTAATTCCCCAAAATATTTAAAGACTCTTTAAAACAGCAGGCTGAGACGTTCCAGCACTGCCCTGGAGCAGCTTCTCCAGGCCAAGAGAGCACTGAGAGGCAGACCTGTCATAACCTCTTCCCAAAGGCATTTCCAGCAGCCCACCCCTGTCCTGCTGCCCGTGCTTTGTTTCACAAAAGGCAGAAAAAGCAGCTGCCAAAGCCCAGCATGGAAATTCTCCCAGCCCTGGAAGTGTCCCATGAAATTCTCCCAGCCCTGGAAGTGTCCCATGAAATTCTCCCAGCCCTGGAAGTGTCCCATGAAATTCCCCCAGCCCTGGAAGTGTCCCATGAAATTCCCCCAGCCCTGGAAGTGTCCCATGAAATTCTCCCAGCCCTGGAAGTGTCCAGGGCAGGTTGGATGGGGTTTGGGATGGTGGGAGGAGTCCCTGCCCCTGGACTGAAAGAAAAGGGGGAATTCCCTGGCCCGGGGAGTGGGGCTGTGCTGTGCCTGTTTGATGTGTGTCCATCTGCCGCGGAGCTGGAGCAGCAGAGGTGTTTATTAACTCACAGGATCCTGTTTCTCAGGGGCCCCTGGTGGAAAATAAACCTGCCAGCTTGTTGGGAGCAGGAGTTCAGCAACTCCAAGGGTTTCCACCAGCAACTGAGATAATGGAGTTCATTGCAGGGAGAGTTTAAGAGTCCCAGGAGCATCTGGAGCAGCCAGAGGGAAGCAGAGCAGCAGCTCTGCCCAGCCAGAGTCCTTTAAAGACACAGATCTGCTCCAATGTCCAAAAATGGGAATCACTCCTGCTTTTTAAAGAGCAAACCTCACTCAAATGTCATCTTCTTCAAGTGCCATCCAGAGGGATGATGACACAGACAATAATCCATTTCTGCTTTAAATTAGCCATCATACCCCGTGCGTCCTTTTCCTGAAGGTAGGATTTGCTGTGACACTGGGGCCTGGCTGACAGCCTGTCACTGTTCCCTGTGTCACCGAGCTGTGCGCGGCCCCCGGTGACACCGGCGGCACCCAGGGAGGGCTGGCAGGGGCTGGCAGGCACCAGGGTGGCTGTGGAGCATCCTCCTGCCAGGAATGTGGGCACGGATCAGTCCCACAGCCCGGGCTGCTCCCATTCCCTGCACAAACCCAGCTGTGCCCAGCTGTGCCCATTCCCTGGACAAACCCTGCCCCAGCTGTGCCCAGCTGTGCCCAGGTGTTCCCATTCTCTAGACAAACCCAGCTGTGCCCAGCTGTGCCCAGGTGTTCCCATTCCCTGCACAAACCCAGCTGTGCCCAGGTGTTCCCCTTCTCTAGACAAACCCAGCTGTGCCCACTCCCTGCACAAACCCAGCTGTGCCCAGCTGTGCCCATTCCCTGCACAAACCCAGCTGTGCCCATTCCCTGCACAAACCCAGCTGTGCCCAGCTGTGCCCACTCCCTGCACAAACCCAGCTGTGCCCAGCTGTGCCCAGGTGTTCCCATTCCCTGCACAAACCCAGCTGTGCCCATTCCCTGCACAAACCCAGCTGTGCCCAGCTGTGCCCACTCCCTGCACAAACCCAGCTGTGCCCAGCTGTGCCCAGGTGTTCCCATTCCCTGCACAAACCCAGCTGTGCCCAGCTGTGCCCACTCCCTGCACAAACCCAGCTGTGCCCAGCTGTGCCCAGGTGGTCCCATTCTCTAAACAAACCCAGCTGTGCCCAGCTGTGCCCAGGTGGTCCCATTCTCTAAACAAACCCAGCTGTGCCCAGCTGTGCCCAGGTGTTCCCCTTCTCTAGACAAACCCAGCTGTGCCCAGGTGTTCCCATTCCCTGCACAAACCCAGCTGTGCCCCAGCTGTGCCCAGGTGGTCCCATTCTCTAAACAAACCCAGCTGTGCCCCAGCTGTGCCCACTCCCTGCACAAACCCAGCTGTGCCCAGCTGTGCCCAGGTGTTCCCATTCCCTGCACAAACCCAGCTGTGCCCAGCTGTGCCCAGGTGTTCCCATTCTCTAGACAAACCCAGCTGTGCCCAGCTGTGCCCAGCTGTGCCCACTCCCCGCACAAACCCATCTGCTCTGCTCCTGCTTTCAGCTGCAGGGGGAAATGGTGCTGCAAGGCTGGAAATGGGGGATTTCTTCGCTCTGCTCAGGGAGGGACGCTCACAAAGGTGAGTATCTGAGGGGTGGGGTCTGCACACTCCTGAGCACCAGCTTTGTGCCTCCCACCACAACAGGAGTCCCTTGTTCTGCCTGGAACGCCCCTGGATGTTCAGCCCAGCTGGATTTTATTCCAGGGAGTTATCCCCCCTGCACGCTGCTGCCTCACTGGGCCAAAATTCTCCTCTTGTCTCAACAGTCCAGCCACAAATGTGAATATTTATAATAATGTGTGAATCCCAGAAGGAAAACCTTGTTTTTCAGGTATTTGGGGAGGCTAAATATCTCTTCTCCATTGTCAGGATTTTTTTTTTTCCCCACAAGGCTTTGAAACGAAAGCCTCAGAGGGAGAAGGAAATGTAGAAGAGATAAATTTCAGAGGGGAGCAGGATCTGTGATGCTGATCTGCCACGGGAACGTGCCATCAAAACCCTGCCCTTTTGATTGCAGGCAACGCAGGCATTCCTCCTTCTTTAAAAATCCCTTCAAGAGCACCAAGCGAGCCCTGCCTCCAGCCAGCAGCCCCCTGGGAATGGGACTGCCCCAGGAGCAGGCTGGGCACAGAAGGAAAAGGATCTCTTGCTTATTTTTGTTTCTACCTCGCAGGGTTATTTATTATCAGCTGCTTGCAGGTACACACACAGCCTCCCCAGGGGCTGCTGCTGGAGAGACAGAGATGAGCTTCCTCAGATGCTGCTGTCTCTGATGCACTCTAAAATTAGACTTTGTCTCTCTGGATGCTGTGTTTGGATGCAAAGGAGTGACAAGAATTTCTCCCTCTCTCTTTTTCCGCTGTAATCAACACGTGTAGGATGGGAGCTGCTCCGGTTTTTGACAGAAATGGGAGGAAAAATGGGGGGGAAAAAATGCATTTTGAGGTGCCAGATTCAGCAGCAGCAGCAGCCCTGCTGCCAGGTGGAAATCAGGAGGGCAGTGGAGCTGCTCCCATCCACTGCCAGGGAGCTGAGCCACCTCCAGGCTGCTCCCACGGGAGAAAATAACAATAAACACAGGGATTAGGAAAAGGCTGAGCAGGGAGGGGCGGGAAAAGGGAGAAAATAACAATAAACAGAAGGATTAAGGAAAAGGCTGAGCAGGGAGGGGTGGAAGACGTGTTGGGGAGGGAAGATAAATGGGAATTTATCAGGAATTGCTGTGGAGGGAGCACAGCTGGACACAGGTGAGCTCAGGGAGCTTCTCCAGGGAGGTTCTGAAATTCTGCTGCCCTGGCTTTGCTCAGCCCCTCTGGGCCAGGTTGTGCAAAGCTCCCCTGTATCACGAGTGAAGCAGAATCCACCTGTCCTTTGTCACTGCACACAGAGAATCCCCCCATTTCCTTGCAGAAAGCTTGGGAGGGAATTAATTTCATTTAAAACCATCGCACCAGGTGCAAATTCCTCTTGGCTCGGCTGCAAAATAACCAGGCTGGGCCCTCCATGGGGGCTGAGCCCTTTCCCCAGGCCTGCCCGTTCCACTTCATGCCTGTTCCCAACAAGGTTAGCCCATTCCAGGAACTGGGCTTGGAGGCCCTTTTGTTTACTGTGTTACACAAATTCAATTTGTCAGAGAGCTGGGTTATGAATTAGGAATGAGGGATGTTAGCAAAATTAAATGATAAGGCCTTGGCCAGCATCCACTGCAGCTGAGATGGGGCTGATAAACTGGAGCAGCCAGGCAGGATTTGGGGAGCTAAAACAAAGGCACGGCGGAAAAATGGGGAAAAAAATCAGTTTTGGGCATGGATATCTTGTATGTCCTTCCTCCGTGCTCTTGTGGTACAGAAAACAGGAGGGGAAGCATTAAAAAATCAGGATTTCTGCTTTGGTGGATGCTGTCTGCAGCGTGCTCACGTCCCAGGCTCGTGTTTGGCCCGGGTTCGGGGCAGCCCTGCAGCTCCAGCCTGTATTTTGTATTTGTGTGTCTGTATTTGGGAGCAGCCCATGGAACACCTGATCCCCATCCCTGCTCCAGGGAGAACTCTGGAAATGCTGCACGAGGAAGGGCCCCAGCAGGGAGGGAGACAGGGAAAGCACTCGGGTGTGAACCAGGAGAAGGAATTCACACCTCAGGAGGGGGGGAAGCACTTCCAGGCAGGGTTTGGGTCTCTCAGGGGCACCAAGGATTTAGCATTTTATGATCTATATTATATAAAGAATACCAAACTAAACTATGCTAAAGAATACAGAAAGGATTCTTACAGGAGGCTAAAAGATAATAAATGAAATAAATAATGAAAACTCGTGACTCTCCAGAGCCCTGACACTGACTGGTCAATGAGTGAAAACAATTCACAGAAACCAATGAAACAATCACCTGTGGGTGAACAATCCCCAAACACATTCCACAGCAGCAAAACACAGGAGAAGCAATGAGATAAAATTGTTTTCCTTTTTCTCTGAGGCTTCTCAGCTTCCCAGGAGAGGAATCCTGGCCAAGGGGATTTTCCAGAAAATCTGAGTGCCACAGGGCTCTCAGGGAGCCCAGGCAGGGAGGAGGAATGTTCTGTTTGGCTTTCTGAGAGAGATGGATGGGAAGGGCAGAGGCATTTCCATGTCCCCCACTGCTGTGCCTGCTTTGGAGTTGATCTTTCACAACTCACTGCTCTGCTGACACCAGAATTTATGGAGCTGGAGGCACCTGGCTCTTGAAGGATTGTACCTTGGGAGAGAAAATGTTTTGCTTTGCATGGTTTGGCCTTGCTTGGGAAAAAAAACTTTGAGTTTTTCTTGCTGAGCTCTGTTCCTCACTGTTTTCATCACCAAAAAAAAAAAGAATAAAAGTTGCCCTCAGTGCTGGAGGAGTGAGAGGGGAGGAGGAGGAGGAACAAACCAAGGGAAGAATCATTACAAGAGACACAGCAAATTACTCAGCTGCTGTGACATGGCTCCAGGGGGAAGAGCAAAGTTCCTCGGCTGGCTGCAGTTGGAAACTTCCTGCCTGTCACTCTGCAGAGAAAACCATCAGATACTTCATGCTAATTGTCACTTAGGAAAATTTCATCCCGCGAGTGCTTCAGAAATAATTTCCATTTACTGGGAATGACACCTGAACCAAAAGGAGTTTCTCTCTCCCGTTTCCTTCTTGCCCTAAAGAGGAGGTGAACATTTTAGGGAAAATACACCTTTGCACCTGAATGCTCAGGGACTGATCTCCCTAATCCAGAGTTATCTCGGTTAATTCAACCCTAGATCCACCTTTCCACCACCACTCCTCTCCAAGTCCAGAGAAATTCATTACCCAGAGAACCCCGAGCGCAGCAAAGACTTCTCTCATCAGTTGTTGGACAAAATCTGAGTCAAGCAGCCCCGGCCCTGAAAGTCTTGGGCTCTAAGCAGGCAGATAATGAGAAATTTAATGCTGGGAGACAGGAGACAGCTCTGAGAGGTTATAGGAGTGGGCACCCAACCCAGAGCAGCAGCACAGGGACCTCGGGCTCCTCCCTGCCTGCCCTGCCCTGCCCAGGGCTCCAGGAGGAATTGTTGGGAGGTGGAAATGGATTCTTTTATCTGGGCAAAGCAGAAACACCTGAACTAGAAGCATCATACCAAGTTTTACCAAATTTTTTTCCCTGCATGCCTCATGCAACTCTCAATTCTGTTTCCTGGGCCATGGGTTTTGAGGAGGAAAAGGTCTTTGTATGAGGAGGAAAAGGTCTTTATGAGGAGGAAAAGGTCTTTATGAGGAGGAAAAGGTCTTTGTGTGATTCTCTGTAAAGGGAGCAAGGGAGGCACTCAGGGATTGCACCTTTGGCAGCCTCAAGATAACTCAGAGGAGTCCCCATGCTGTGAAACCTGTAAGGATTTAGGGCAAACTTCACCCATAAAGAGCATCAAAGAGTAAAGAAGAGATTTGAGACCCCAGCAGAGGAAACCATTAAAATGTTTGTGGCTAAGAGAGCTCTGGGCAAAGCAGGGCAATTGGGATGAGCAGAAGGGTTTGCACCCAAATAATCAGGCAAAGAAACGAGGCTGCATCCCTGGACATGAGGAAGGAGCTTTGCCGTGGCCTCTCCAAAGCACAGCTTGGCCCTGGAGAAGTTGTTGGTGCCTAAAATGGTCCCCAAGTGTGGAATTCTGCAGAAAGACCACCCAGGAGGCCGGGTTCCTTTCCCTGCAGGGCTGGAGAAGAGGTGGTGGAGGGGTTTGTTCTGGTGCTGAAAGCCCCCAGTGCCTGAGCAGTCCTTGCAGGGCAAACGGAGGAGCAGAGCAGTTCACAGCTTGGATCCATCTCCCTGAATACCTGCTGCCCTCTCACTGCTTGTGTTTACAGAAACAATAAATCAACAAACGGAACGAAACAAAGCAACCCAAAACAAAACACAGCAAACCCAAACCACCCAAACCAAAACAAACCCCGCGCCGCTGCCAGCAGCACAAACAGCCCGGAGGGAGCAGTGCCCTTCCAGCTCCTTCATTCCACCCTGTTTTAAAGCAAAAACCAGTCAAAGCCAGGATAAAACCCCCTTTTTGAGCAGAATCCCCTCAGGTTCCTCGGGTTCTCACGAGGTGAGCAGAGCCATCTTTACCTTGCTTGGGTGATCCTGGAACGAGCTCCTTGACTGGAGTTAGGAATAGCCCTGCCTGGCTGGAAATCAGGGATGTGCTGCACAGGGGGAGCTGCAGGAGACGGGCAGGGCACAGCTCCCACTGCCAGGAATAAAGCTCTGCCCTGCTGGATGACCTGGGTGTGCTGCAGGGTCACACTGGGACCTGGGAATGACCCCTGGGATGGGGGCTGGAGGGGACACACGTTCCCCTGGCAGGCCTGAGGGGTTTATTGTTTGTTTTTATTTCACTCTTCACTGTAGTTATTTTAAAGTGATTCCCTGACGCCTTGTTCTGACAGTCACACTCTGCCAAACTGCATTTTCCCGAAGAGCCCAGGGCTCCTAACTCCTGAATATTCCAGGGGCAAACCCCAGAGCACTTTGCTGAGTGCTTCCACTCCCTGCATCAAGAGATGCAATTCCCAGCTGCAGCTGTGGCACACCCGTGGCTTTGGGGACACAGCAGCCCTGCATTTGCTGTGTGTGCACACTGGGAACAGTTTCAGAAGGGGGGGACCTGGAGCCTTTCTGGAAGGTGTTTTATCCACAGGGGTGGCTCCCACACTCCCAGGGCCAGCTGGGACATTTGTCCCTGGGCCATTTCCAGGGATGGCACATCCATAGTTTGCCTGCTGTCTCTCCCATTTAAAGTTTCAGCATCAATCCTCTGTCCAGAACCCCTGAGATCTCCATCTACACATCCAAACAGAAACCCAAGGAGAGCACGGGGAGTTTTTCCTGGAAGTCTGTCTGTTATCAAACCCTGCAGATAACACCAGCCTCTGGTCTAGCCAGAAATCCTTTGGAAAATATGAATTAAATATCTTCAAAAGCTTTGTTTTGGTAGTTATTATCTTTAAAAGAATACATTTCCCTGATCCAAAATGGAATCAAGTGCAGGGATATTCAGGATGGAACAGAGTTATTTTCACTTAGCAGCCAACATCAAACAACCTTAACAACCAGCTCCAGACACATAATGAAAATTAAAACCAAGGAACATGCAGATCTAATTACATTTTTAAATAGCGAGGCACCGAGAGGAAGGCAGAGGAGAAGTGATTTACAATTTTTCCTGCTGGTGACTGTGCAGTAAAAGCAGAGCTATTCCCCGAGGATCCCTGAATCACTGAATATTCTGCTTTCCTCCCGAGGCTCTTTTCCGTTCTGTTTTCCCTACAGAGGGGCATTTGTGAGAGAGAAGAGAAGAGCAGGGCCTGGACAAAACAGCCAGAAAATGAAATGATCTGTGCAATTCCCAAATTGCTTCCTGCGAGAAAGCAGCCACGTTATCAGCAGAGGAGCAGGAGGGGCACTGCCCTGTGCCCTGCAGGGCTGAGATACTCTTCTTTGTGGGGAAAAACATCCCCCTGGCCCAGCAGGCACGGGCGGGAGGTTGGGATGGAGAAACATCCCCGTGGCCCAGCAGGCACGGGCAGGAGGTTGGGATGGAGAAACATCCCCCTGGCCCAGCAGGCACGGGCAGGAGGTTGGGATGGAGAAACATCCCTCTGGCCCAGCAGGCACGGGCAGGAGGCTGGGATGGGAAAACATCCCCGTGGCCCAGCAGGCACAGGCAGGAGGTTGGGATGGAGAAACATCCCCCTGGCCCAGCAGGCACGGGCGGGAGGTTGGGATGGAAGAACATCCCCGTGGCCCAGCAGGCACGGGCAGGAGGTTGGGATTTGGCTGGGGCAGAGGCAGGAGCTGGGGCTATCCTGACAAACCCAGCTGATAAGAGCAGAGGAATATTGACCAGAAATTGGTTTAAACCAAGACATGCTCTTATCAGGATTTGAATTTCCCATTCCAGACCCTGCCCTTGGATTCTGCTTCACAACAGCTCCAGGACATCTCTGCAGTCACTCCAGGAGCCTCTGATTTATTGATGCCCAGTGCTCTGCCTCTCCACCCACACCCTGCCGTGCCCAGCACTGCCCCGGCTCCTGCTGCAGCCAGGAACAAAGAGGATTGCCCAGAAAACAAACAAACAAACAAACAAACAAACAAACAAACAATTAGGTGAATAAATAAATAAATATGCTAATAAATAAATAAATAAAATAGATGCAGTGTGGCTTAGCTTTCTTGGCACTGGGAAATGGATAAAGAAATAAATGCAGTGGGAAATGAATAAATAAATAAATAAATAAATAAGCAAATAAATAAATAAATAAATAGATGCAGTGTGGGTTGGCTTTCTTGGTGCTGGGAAATGGATAAAGAAATAAATAAATGCACTGGGAAATGAATGAATGAATAAATAAATATATAAGTGAAGAAATAAATAAATAAATCAGTGAATAAATAAGTAAATAAATAAATAAATAAATGCAGTGTGGATTGGCTTTCTTGGCGCTGGGAAATGGATAAAGAAATAAATAAATGCAGTGGGAAATGAATGAATAAATTGAAAAATAAATAAATAAATAAATAAATGAATAAAATAATTGATTAATAGCTGCAGTCTGGAGCCCAGCTGTGCCTGGGGTGGAGCAGGAGGAACGCCCAGCTGGGTTGGCAGGATCTGCCTGCCCAGGAGAGCAGGAGGTGCCAGCCTGGCAGGCAGCAGGTCAGGCTGGGCCTGCTGAGCGCTGCCCTCTCTGCAGTCAGGGCAGTGCCAATCGCCAGGGCCGGGGCTGAAGGCACTGCCACGCTCGGTAATGTGATCAGAAACGATAGAGATAGAGGGGTTTCTAGGAGGGGCTGGAGGGAAAGCTCCTCCCGGGGTTAAAACGTTGCTGTTCCCCCCGAGAGGAGCTCTCTGGAGCAGCCAGAGGTCCTGGCCCTGTGCCTGGGCGCCCACGCTGGTGTCACAGCCCCTCCTGAGCTGCCTGGTGCCACCCCTGGGCCCTCTGCAGCCACACGCCGCAGCAGCGCAGAATCATTAACCTGCAGAACACCCCCCAGATCATTCTTTTCTCCTTTAATTCGGGGTTTTTTTCCCTTTTCGGCAAGATGAATAGAGCGAGGATTGCGTGGCTGACACATCATTACTTTGCTCACCTCCAATTAAAACCTCCAGAAAGGAAGATTTAGGAACCTGGGAAAAGAGCAGGTTTGGCAATGAAGACATCGCAGAGCTGGCAGCAAACACCAACCACTGACACCATCCTTGGACTCGCTCCTGACGAGGAAACAAGGGCTGCTTCTCACCCAGGGAGCTGCAAAAGCCAAGTGGAGAAGGAAAAGGAGAAGGAAAAGAAGGAAAAGGAGAAGGAAAAGGAAAAGGAAAAGGAAAAGGAAAAGAAAAGGAAAAGGAAAAGGAAAAGGAAAAGAAAAGGAAAAGGAAAAGGAAAAGAAGGAAAAGGAAAAGAAGGAAAAGGAAAAGAAGGAAAAGGAAAAGAAGGAAAAGGAAAAGAAGGAAAAGGAAAAGAAGGAAAAGGAAAAGAAGGAAAAGGAAAAGAAGGAAAATGAAAAGAAGGAAAAGGAAAAGAAGGAAAAGGAAAAGAAGGAAAAGGAGAAGGAAAAGGAAAAGGAAAAGGAAAAGGAAAAGAAGGAAAAGAAGGAAAAGAAGGAAAAGAAGGAAAAGAAGGAAAAGGAAAAGAAGGAAAAGGAAAAGAAGGAAAATGAGAAAAGGAAAAGGAAAAGGAAAAGGAAAAGGAAAAGGAAAAGGAAAAGGAAAAAAAGGAAAAGAAGGAAAAGAAAAGAAGGAAAAGAAGGAAAAGAAGGAAAAGGAAAAGAAGGAAAAGGAAAAGAAGGAAAAGGGGAAAGAAAAAGGAGAACGAAAAGAAAAAGGAGAAGGAAAAGGAAAAGAAGGAAAAGGAAAAGAAGGCAAAGAAAAAGAAGGAAAAGGAAAAGGAAAAGGAAAAGGAAAAGGAAAAGGAAAAGGAAAAGGAAAAGGAAAAGGAAAAGGAAAAGGAAAAGGAGAAGAAAAAGGAAAAGAAGGAAAAGGAAAAGAAGGAAAAGGAAAAGAAGGAAAAGGAGAAGGAAAAGAAGAAGGAAAAGGAGAAGGAAAAGAAAAAGGAGAACGAAAAGGAAAAAGAGAAGGAAAAGGAAAAGCCCTGTGTGGGTTTGTCCTGGGTGTCAGAATCCACGTGGATTCCTCCAGCAGAGCCGCCTCCTGTTGGAGGGGACAGTGCAGCCCTGCCAGGATGTACCTGATTTGTGGTTTTAATTGGACTTTTTCATTATCTCAGCTCTTGGTATGCAAATCCCTGAGTTCCCACCCTCCACCCCCCTGTGCAGGCGCTCCTTGCTGCCCTCCTGCTTTTCCTGCTGGGACAGGGCAGGCCCAGGGCAGCTGGGCCCCCATCCCCAGCTCTGTCCCCCCAAAAGGGGTTTGCAGTGGGGACCCCCTGCCTGTCCCCAGGGCTTCCCCAGCCCGCTCTGCTCAGGGAATCAACTCTTCCAGGATTTTTGTCCGAGCTCCCTGGTGCTGAGCACGGCCAGGGCAGCGGGTGAAGCACAATGGACTGGCTTTCTTGGCTCTGGGAAATGAATAAATAAATAAATAATAAATGCAGTCTGGATTGGCTTTCTTGGCTCTGGGGAAGGAAGGAAGGAAGGAAGGAAGGAAGGAAGGAAGGAAGGAAGGAAGGAAGGAAGGAAGGAAGGAAGGAAGGAAGGAAGGAAGGAAGGAAGGAAGGAAGGAAGGAAGGAAGGAAGGAAGGAAGGAAGGAAGGAAGGAAGGAAGGAAGGAAGGAAGGAAGGAAGGAAGGAAGGAAGGAAGGAAGGAAGGAAGGAAGGAAGGAAGGAAGGAAGGAAAATAAATGCAGTCTGGATTGGCTTTCTTGGCTCTGGGAAATGAATGAATAAATGAATGAATAAATAAATGCAGTGGGAAATAAATAAATAAATAAACACAGTGGGAATTAAATAAATTAAATAAATAAATAAATGCAGTCTGGATTGGCTTTCTTGGCTCTGGGAAATGGATAAATAAATAAATAAATGCAGTGGGAAATGAATAAGTAAATAAAGCAGGGCCTGGATGCTCCTTCTCCCTCCTGGATGTCTCTTGGAGATTCCCGGGCGATCATTTCCCCCGCTCTCCTGCCCTGCAGCAGCTCAGGTCACCGAGTTTTCCCTGCTGGTTTTTCCATCTGGAGCTCAGCACCAGGGCTGGATTGAGGCTCTGAAGTTCCTCCTCAGGGGATTTTTCCCAACGCAGAGGGAGCAGAAGCTGCCCTGCCCTCCGTGTCCTTTCCTTGGCGCTGCCACATCCTTCTCCTGCCCAAGGGGCAGGGTTTGGGCAGCCCCAGCTCGCAGCCGAGCAGCAGCAGCACCCGGGGCTCTCCCTTCTGGCTGCATTTTGGGCATTTTCTGCCAGGGCTCTGCCAGCTCAGCCCATTTTGGGGGTGCTCCACTGCAGATCCCTCGGCAGGACGGGGGAGAAGGTAACCAAGCCCTGAGCAGCTCTTCATTCTTTTGCAGGTTTGCTGCTCACCCCGTCAGGAGCCCCCCCAGGCTGCTCTGATCCTGCTGCGTGGCACGAAGCCCGTGCACAGCGCTGCAGAACGGAGGCAGGGCAGCTGCTGGTGCCTGGCAGAGCTGCAGGGCACGGCTCCCGCATGCCAGGAGGACCGGGGCGATGGGAATTCTCTGCTCTCTGCTGCTGCAGAGCTGCTCCTCAGCCTGCTGCTGGCCCCAGGTGTCATCAGAGATTAGCACCAGGCTTTTGGAGCTGGGCTTGGGTCTTGTCCTTCCCTGTCAAGCTCCTGATGGGGAAGGGAATGTTATTTACCAAGCTGATTTTTCTTTCTTTTTTTTTTTTTTTTTTTTTTTTTTTTTTGTCCATGTGCACATTTTCAGAAGAACCCAACCCCCGACAGGCCACCCAGAGCACCCAGGAGGGCTGAGAGGGCTCTTGTCCCCGGGGTCAGCCACTGCAGCCCCTGCCAGGGGACACTAAATGGCTCTGAAAGGGCTTTTCAGGGAGGCTCTGGGAAAGGCCAGGCTCTGCTGCCCTGCGCTAATTCCTCCCCACATTGTTTTCTTAACCCTCTGCTGAGCCCAGCCCAGCCCTGCCCGCAGAGAAACCCCTTCCCATCCTCGGGGGACCCTGGGACAGCCAGGGAGGTGGCCCTGGAGCAGGAGAAGCTGACCCAGGGAGGCGAAAGCTGATTAAAGCTGAAGGCCAGGGCTGGGCTAATGCCAGAGGGGTTCAGGGGGTAAGAAAACTCTGTAAGAGGCACTGGGAGAGAGGTGCTGGCCAGGCAGGATGTAGTGGATAGTGGAATAAAACGCAACACTGGCGTTCAAGCAGGTTTGAATAAAGCCCCGTCACCAGATTTGAAGCCAAGCAGTGGAAGGAGGCGCAGGTGGGGCCGGGGGTCAGCAGCTGAAGGAGAAGAGCAGAGCCAGCCCAGCCCCCGAGTGCCACCCCTCAGCACCGTCCCACCCCACAGCACCATCCCACCCCACAGCACCATCCCACCCCTCAGCACCATCCCACAGCACCATCCCTCCCCTCAGCACCATCCCACAGCACCATCCCTCCCCACAGCACCATCCCTCCCCTCAGCACCATCCCTCCCCTCAGCACCATCCCACAGCACCATCCCTCCCCAGCACCATCCCTCCCCTCAGCATCATCCCACTCCTCAGCACCATCCCACAGCACCATCCCTCCCCTCAGCACCATCCCATCCCACAGCACCATCCCTCCCCTCAGCACCATCCCACAGCACCATCCCAGCACCATCCCCTCCCTCAGCACCATCCCACCCCTCAGCACCATCCCACCCCTCAGCACCATCCCTCCCCTCAGCACCATCCCACCCCACAGCACCATCCCTCCCCTCAGCACCATCCCTCCCCTCAGCACCATCCCTCCCCACAGCACCATCCCTCCCCTCAGCACCATCCCACAGCACCATCCCTCCCCTCAGCACCATCCCTCCCACCCGGGAAGTCAAACAAAACCCTCACGGGGTGCTGGGAAGCAGCAAGGGAGACTCCAGGGCTGTAACAGAAGGAAGAAGGCAGAAACAAAAAGCAGCTTGATGGCAAATGAGCCACTTCAGTGCTGTGGGATTGCCTCTTGCTCAAAGCAGCCAGAGCGAGCCTCCAAAAAAATGTAAACACTACAAGAAACACCCCAGAACATCCCAGCAGCAGGCACCTTTACACCCCAACCAAAAATCCAGGTGTGCTCTTCCCCTGGCAGGGCTTCCCACCTCAGCTGTCAGCCTCCCAGTTTTATGGGCTCTGGGTTAGAGATGTTTAGCACATTTTTATAGATATATATATTTATATAGAGGTATATTTGTGGATATATAGCTTTTCCCCTAGATTTACAGGCAAGGGTATTTTTCACAGCAGCCAGGCTCCCGTTTGTTGGAGGTTTTGCAGGAGCCACGAGGAAGGGGAACCTTTAAATCACCAGGAAGCCCTGACAATGCAGGCCCTACTGTGCAAGATTGCTTTTAAAAAGCACTTACATTTTATGGCCTAATTTAAGGCGACACTGAAGGTTCTCAGGAAAACCTCCTGGCTCCTCCAAGGGTCCTGCCCTGCTGGAGTGCCTGGAAGTTCCCTCCTGCATTAATCCCAAGCCATGTGAGCCTCTTGGAGCTGCAGCAAACGATGGGATCTGCTCTCACCATCGCTGGGTGAATCCCTGGCTGGGTTGGGGGCAGTCCTGCAGGGCTCTGGGGGCCAGGGCTGCTTTTCTCTCCCCACATGGATGCTGCTCCCGGGACTGCTGCAGGGGAGGCTGAGCTGGGGCAGTGATGGGCACCTGGAGGCTTCTAAAATCCCAAAATTCAGCCACAACCAAGCCAGGGGCTGCATCCCACGCTCTGTGCTGCACACAGGGCTGCTGCCCCAGCCACCTGCGTGGGGATATTTGGCTTTACGGGTGTTGTGCAAGGAGCAGGTGGTGCTTGAAGATCCTGCATGGGGATGAAACCATCCTCCCCTTTTAAAAGGTCTGAATTGAGGGGTTTTAACCCTATTTTCCAACACATGGGAAACACGGGGGCGGAGGACAATCTGCAACACGATCTGCAACCCAGAAAGTGAGTGGGGCTGATGGAAATACAACCCTCACCTCCTTCTCTCCCAGTCCCTGCCCTGTTCCAGCTTCTGGGGACTATTCCCCCTCAATTCCCTGGCAGGAGCAGCTCTCCCGAGCCCCCAGGAGCGCTGGGCTCCCTTTCAGCCTCCCCATCTGATTAGATTGATGCAAATTCCTGCATTTATTAGCATAACAGGAAGATTGTTCTGCTGCCTGGGAAGGAAGGAGCCCCTTTATCCCAATAGATGTGTCAGCTTGGAGCAGTTAATAAGATCTATCTGTAATCCAGAGGCAGGCACGATAACGGGAGGAGAACTCAGCACTTCCACCGGCACAGGAGCTGCTGGGAATGTGGGGAATGTGCAGAGAACTCGGTGTAATTATTGGGAGAGAGATTTAAATACTCTTCAGGGTAATTCTGGAGAGTGCAAGGGAAGCCAAGCACACTGAAAATGTCATTTGGGCTGCAGCTGTTGCCCGGAGGAGGCAGGAGGGAGGAGATGCCCCAGGCAGAGCCAGCCCAGCACCCTGGAGATCCGTGGGGTGGAGAGGGGAGAGCTGGCAGAGGGCAAAGCTCCCACAGATCACATCTCAGGGGCCTTTTAAGGCTAAATTCACTCGTTTTCCTTGGTTTCTGCACTTGAGGGCATCAGAAACTTGGATTGGAGTTGGGTTAGCCACAGGATTGGCTCTCCAGGTTGCAGTTTTGTTTGGAATCAATCACAGTTGGAAGGGACCCACAAGGATCATCCAAGCCACAGATCTCAGGGACCTTTTAAGGCTAGATTCACCCGTTTTCCTTGGCTTCAGGACTTGAGGGCATCAGAAACTTGGATTGGAGTTGGGTTAGCCACAGGATCAGTTGGGTTAGCCACAGGATCAGCTCTCCAGGTTCCAGTTCTGTTTGGAATCAATCAATCACAGTTGGAAGGGACCCACAAGGATCATCAAGCCCAACTCGTGGCCCTGCAGGGGCATCCCCAAGAGCTTAACTTGGATCCTGTCATCCTGTAAAGCCTGCAAGTGGATCCCACCTGGCTGATTTCGTGGGGGAGAGAGTTCTGAGCAGTGCTGTGCCTCAGCTTGGCCCAGCTCGTGACCAGGAGCCCAAGGAGCACCCAGGAGCTCCAAGGGCAGATTCCAGCACTCAACACCTCCCTGCCTCCCACCACAGGAGAGTGTCCGGGCCCTGCGGTGGACACCGGGATTGCTGTTTTCATTTGTCCCTAATTAGCTATGAAATGATGTTTGCAACCTGCTAAAATGCCCACTTAGGCTGGGGGGGAGCAAACATTGGCCCATCTGCCAAGAGGTTCTGCAGCAGACGTTTATCTAAATAGAGAAATCAGCCTGCTATTCACATCTGATTAACAAACACAGCCTCTAATTAGCCCATGTGATTAAGATTCATTTGAGGAGTCACTCCAGCACATCCATTAAACCATCACTCCTGTGCTCAGGGCTGGTGAGAAGTCAGGAGTGGGGTGGTCCTGCCTGCCCGCAGCTCTGAAGGAGGAAAAGCAGAAATATTCAAGGCCGTGCTCAGAACAAAAGGTCAAATCACTGCTGGGGCAATATTCCACTGGGTTTCTCCCTCCAGGATATTTTTGTAGTCCGGGCAGACCCCTGGGCTGAGAAAAATTGCTATTTTTTGCCAGCCCACCAGCACTGCCTGTACCGCATCCAAAACCCGGCTCTTCCAGCACCAGGAGAAATCCCCCAGGATTTAGGAAAGACCCTCCCAGCCCAAACTGCCTGAACTTCCCAGTCAGAACCTCCCAGAGCCCCATCCACGGAGCATCCACGGGCTCTGCAGCTCTCCCAGGGGATTTGGCTGCTGGCAAAGCTGCTGCCTGAGTGTTGCTAAATAACATTTTGCCTGCTGTTGCCCCGCTTTGCTGCAACAATTGCCACAATCAGAGCGCTTGGTGACGAGTCCTGTCCTCTGCATCTCGGAGTCATTAACCTTAACAATGTCAATGAGCTGCTGCAGTAATTGAGTCGCAGCAAATTAAGGGTTGACACAATTATTAAGAGCTGCTTAGTACACAGGAATGTTTTCATTTGTTCTGGATGCCAGCAGAGCGGGGCTCGCAAGGAGAGGGGGATTCAGAGTGGCTGCAGGGAGAGGATGAACCTGGGCAGCCCCAAACCCAGCAGGTGTGCTGGAATATTGATTCCAGGCTCCTTGGATTTCCCTTCCGTATTCAGAGAGCGCTCTGCACTCACATGGTGACGCTGAATTCCCAATTATTGGCCCATTTTCCCCCCAGACAAGGGGCTTTGCCGGCCAAGGGAAGGGGGAAAAGTCAAATTTTGTGGGTTTTTAGCCATTTCAGGGTGTTTGTTTGGAATTTCAATGCAGTCCCAGGAGATGAAATGGAAAAGAGCACATCCAGCATATTTCAGTATAAAGGCACAACCTCTGTGCTTTCCTCAAGTGAGTCACTGGGGGAGCGTTGCTGTTGCTTTCATGAACATTAAGCGTGCCATTAACATCTTTACTTTAATTAAAACCATATTGAGATCCAAAACAAAGATTCTGAAGTGGCTAAAAACCCACTAAAAAACCCACCCCAACCTTAGAACAGAGAGAAGAGCTGCAACCTCACAAATGATGGGATGGGAATGAGAAATTCCAGAATGGCTCCTTCAGGAAAAACCCCAATTACCTGGAAGGATTTTGGAGCTGCACCTGCACCAACAGGACAATCTGCTCCATCAGCCGCGCATTAAATGATGTAAACACCAAAAAAACCTCTTATCACTGCTTTAGCCTGCAAAGAATCACCCGAGCTGTTTCCAAAGCATTCCAAGGGAAAGAACAATAAAGTGGAGAGAAGAATGTTCCGGGGGGAAATGGGGAGTTAAGAGTTTGTTGCTTCTGCTAAATATTAACCTGGATTTCCTCTTGCATCGCCCTGCTCCTACAGATGAGTTCCCTGTTCCCCCAGGCCTGCCGTTTTGAAAGCTGCTTTATTTTTCTGGAGATAATTCCTGTGTCCGGCCCCCCCTGCCCGGTTCAGAGTGGCTGCAGGAGAGCCAGAGGCAATTTCTCACCTGCCCGCTGTGATTGTGCCATCTCCACTCGGAGCACAAACCTCGTCCATGCAGAGCATGCAAAAACCTCCCCTCGTTCATTCCCCAGGCAGGGAGCTGTGATCGCAGCCAGAAGGAAAATCTCCATGCAAATATTCCTCCCCTGGGCAATCTGTGCTCCCGAAGTTCCCTTTTCCCCACACAAATCCAGTGTTTAGGCTCCTGCAGGAGCCTCCCTTTGCTGCTGGTGAGGGCTGCGAGTGGCACTTCCAGACACTAAAGATCCTTTTGGTCTGGGATGGGGATTATTTTCCTTTCCTTTTCCACAGGAAAAGGGGGATTGTTCTTTCCTGCAGGGCTCCGTGGCACAAACTGAAAGAGAGGGAGGGAAGGCAGCCCCAGGAATCTCAGCTGGATTTTGAGGACAGAGACATTTTCCAGGTTCTCCCATTGCTCAGGTTCTCTCTGCGCAGCCTCTGCGGGTCCTGGGGATCATCAGGGTGTCTGTGGGAGCAGATCCTTCAGGGGTTCCTGCCCGTTCCTCCCTCCCAGCTCTCCTCCTGTCCCCCTTTCCCTGTCCTGCTCTTCTTTGGAAGCTCCAGCTGCAGCTGAATTCCCTGTCAGGTGTGCCAGCACAGCAGCCCTGGCAGGGGGAGCCGAGCACGGCGTGGCTGGCAGGGATTGGGGTGAGCTCGGAATTCTCCTGCAGGATCGGGACGGTTCCATCTGTCCCAGGAGCCACGCCCTGGTTTCTGACAAATTCATTGGCAGGGCAGGTGAGTGGGAATGGAGCAAACTGGGCTGGAGAGAAAATTTGGGCAGCGCTTCTTCTCTCTTGACCCCGGTGGTTCTCCACCAGCTCTGCCAAACGCCACTGGGATAAATAAATGGAGTTAAAATAACTGGGGAGAACAATTTCCAAGGAAGTTCCTCAGCAGGAATGTTCCCTGCACTTCCCTGGAGGAGCAGGGGGATGTCCCAGCACTCAGCCCCGGCAGGACTGCTCCCGCTCCACTCACATCTTCCTCCTTGGGACAGAGCCTCGCTCCAGGCTCCCAGGGAAACCTTTAATGTGAGGAAACGAGGAGACCGAGCCCTGCCAAAGGAGATTTCTGTGCCGCAGATAATCGAGGTGGCAGCTGCCTATGGTCCCCGTCAGGTGGGATGGAAATCCATTGCTATGAAAGGGCTTCCCAGGCGAGGCTGGGCTGCAGATTTTAGGGTGGAGCTCGGAACTTTTTCCAAAGTTCTTCCTGTCTAATGGAGGAAAGAGTGCGTGGAGGCTCTGGGAGTTAATCCCAGGGGTAGCAGAGGGTGCTTGGGGCTGATTGAGAGGGAGATGATGCCCCCAGAGCCACCTGAACCACTGGCAGGGGCTGATCTGGGGCCAGCTTGGCCCAGCCGTGTGTCCCCAAAGCCAGGCCTTTGGGAAGGGGCTTTGCAAGAGGCAGCAAATGGTTTTGAATAGGCCCAGGGAGAGTGAGAGCTGCTGATAGCTTCTAATTAGGGGGAAAAGGAATTGTTTTCCCTGAGTTCCCTCCGTGATCTCATCCCTAGGAAGCGGCCAAAAATATCCCAGCACCCTGGCTCAGAAAGGAGCTCATTGTTCCCTTGTCTCCTGGCAAAGGGAGGGGTGAGGAGCAGGTCAAGCACGAAAATGTGCTCCAAAATCCCCCAGGCCCCAGCAGCCTCCCCTGGGTGCCCTCCCAAACATCCCCACCCAGCCAGGGCAGCAGCTCCAGGTGATTCCCAGCTCCCACGGACCCTTCTCAGGCTGGGGCTGGCTCCTCTCGGGCAGGGAGGGAAGTGCTGTCCCTAATCAGGGCTGACATGGCAATTTTCTCCATCATGTCACTTGTCACGGGCGCCAGCAGCCTCCCCTCCCAGCCCAGGCCTTCCCTGGGACCTGCTGAGGAGAAAGAAACCAATTGTGGAGCCCAGCAGCTGCCCAGGGAGATGAGGAGGTGTGGGAAAGGGCTCCTGGACCCTTTCTGGCTATCACAAGGACTCCCTCCTGCCCCTGGCTGGCTGCTGCCAGCCCCCCTCGGGGGAGAGGCTCCAGTGGGGCTGCCTGAGCCGTGGCGGTGTCACCCCAATGCCCCAGGGGGCTGGGACAGAGCCTGGATGGAGTTCAGGGCAATGAAGTGGAGATTTTATTTATTTTTTTATTGAGGTGCCTTCAAAGGGCACGCCCTGGCAGTGCCCAGATGGCTCCAAGGTGGAAGATGGCTCTCTTGGTCACGAGATCTCACGTTTTTATAAGTTTACTCCATTTGTACAGGAGTTAACTGTCCAATTAACAGCTCCAATGATGAAGTTTCATCCTCCTTGCTTGCTTGCCCACCCTCCTCTTCTCACCTTGTTTGTGCTTTGGGCCTGAAGTTGGAAGAGATTGTCCTGGAACGGGATTGTCTCCAGCTGGAATGGGATGGGTTTTGTCTTCCCCACCCTGGGGAAAGATCCTGGCAACATTTAATATAAAGCTGAAAGCTGCACACCAAAGCAGGACAGAGAAACTTAAAGCCCAAGGTATCAACCCCGCTGCAAATGGCACTGGGGCCTCTGTCCCTGTCCCCAGGGGTGCTGGACGTGGATTTCTGCACCAAGCAGCTTTGGTTTGTCCCCTGCACAGCCCAGGGCTTCACCCAGCCCTGGTCACAGCACAGACCCTCCTGCTCCTGCCGGGTTACAGAGGAAGGGACAAGGCTGGGGAAGCACCAGGCGAAGCTCCTGTGGGATGTGGGATGAGCCAGGCACGGAGCGATGCTCTGCTCCGAGCACCTGGGCCAAGAGATCCCACTCAGAACTCGCTCTGAATTCTGCAGGGCTGCTCATCCAAACAGATCTTCTCATCCCCCTTTGTGTTCCTCGCCTGCATCTGTTGTTTTCGGGGATAAAAAAAGGCTTGGGCAGAAATTGCACGCTTTAGAAATCTCTCCTGGGATGAGCCAGCGGGAGGATTCAGAGCTCTGCTCTCTGGGGAGGTGCTCTGGCCATCGGCTGGTGCTGATGTCACAGCCACCGAGGCTTCACTCTCCTTTTTCTTCTCAGGATTCCCTCAGTGACCCCACGGGCTGCTCTCCACCTTTATTAGAGCACTCTGGGGGCAGCCCTCCACCCCAATTAACGTCATTGATTCACTTCTCAGGGCCCTAAAATCACAACATTCCCCCCAAATGCTGGGGCCGTGCAGCTGTGGCCGGGATGGAGAGCAGCCAGAGCAGCCAGAGCCCCTGGCACCCCTCTGCTGAGCACACCCCTCAAAACACCTTCCTCCTGGCCTCAGGAGGAGCTCTTTGCCTAAATATCACAGGGAGGGGGCAAACACGGGGATTTTCACATTCCTTCTTCTCAGACGCCTTGGAAGGGGAAGCTACAAACAGCTTTTTAATGGGATGGAATGGTTTAGGTTGGGAGGATCCCAGCCTTGGGCACCTCCCTCCACCTGGAGCGTCTGATCCCAACCTGGCCTGGCCTCTTCCAGGGATGGGGCAGCCCCGGCTCCTCTGGGCACCCTGTTCTGTCCAATGTCACCTGTTTGGGATCACAGAGAGCAGCCCCAGCTCCTCTGGGCACCCTATTCTGTCCATTGTCACCTGTTTGGGGCCAAAAAGGACAGCCCCAGCTCCTCTTCACCCTGTTCTGTTCACTGTCATCTGTTTGGGATCCCAGAGAGCAGCCCCAGCTCCTCTGGTCCCCTCCTTCTGTCCACTGTCACCTGTTTGGGATCCCAGAGAGCAGCCCCAGCTCTGGCAGGCAGCAGGGCAGCAGCAATGGTTGAATTGTGCAGTGCAAGTGAAGGCAGAGCAGGAGCCACCGAGGCAGGACTGAGATCAGCCACCCCAGAGTCCTCGAGCATCGCTGCCCCTCACTTCCCTGCTGCTGGGCTGAGGGAATGAGAAATTCTCCCCCCAGCCTCCAGTCTTGTCTGGCTCAAGCACATTTTGCAGCGAGACCTGTGACACATCCCGTTCAAAGCTCATCCCTTGTGCGTGACCATGCAATGACACAGGAGCCTGGCATCATCCCCCTCTCCTTCCTGAGTCATCTTCAGCTCCGGGTAATTGGATCCAGCACCAGAAACTCTCCTCGCAGAGTTCATGGCATCATTAAGCCTCCAGGCAGGGGGATTATCAGCAGCAGGTGATTTTCATTCGCTGCAGCAGGCGGCAAAGGTAAAAACAACCCCGATGCGTTTGGAGGCTTGGGTTGATCCTCAGTTCTTCAGCGTGGGAGGAATAAACTGAGGGACAGCAAGCTCTGAAGGGCAAAAATTAAGGAAAAAACCAAAAAGCCTGGGATGTTTAAGGTTGAAATGCGACAATGAAGGGATGCTCAGGAGCTCTGTGGAGCCTGGGCTCGGCAGTGATTCCCAGGAACTGCTGAGCAGCCCCACCCTGAGCTCTGTGCCTCCCCAGTGTCCCTCGTTCCCATTTCAGGGTGAGCTGCAGAGATGAAGCCCCTGACTCAGGGAAGCACAAATGGTATTTTGCAGTTTGTCAGGGGGCTGCTGGTGGGATGGACTGGCAGCCTTTGGCACTCTGCAAGTTTCCTTCCTCCCTGTTCAGTGCTGGGAGCTTTCAGGATTCTCAGATTCCAACAAGGAAAGGTTGATTTTAATTGCTAAGTGGAGGAACTAAACTTCCTCTGGGATTCTTTCCCCTCTGTGCCAGAGCAGCACCACCTTTCCCTTCTCCACTCCTCACAGGGAAGGGATTTTTCCTGCTATCCCCTCTAAACTTCTTCCCTGTCACTTTGAAGCCACCCCCCTGTGAAAAGCCCCTCTCCATCTTTCCTGCAGGCTCCAGTGCCTCACACCTGAGGAATTTTGTACCAGCCTGGCTTGGATCAGTTCTGAGGCTGCTTCAGACAGCACCAGGTGTGCCCAGAGGATGGGGAAGAGACTGTGAAAGGGGGACACTCCTCCTTCGGGCCCTCAGAGACCTGGGTGAGTGTCACACTAACGAGGTCAGAGGGGGCAAGCTCCATTTCCCGTGACTGCATTTCCCCTTACAACACGGGGGATTCAGCTGGATGCTGCTCTCTGCATTGACTGCCAGCTGCCTTGGCGTGAATGGGAGCTGGAAAGTGAAATGAGAGCACCCACACTCCTCTGAGCACCAGTGAAACAGCACTGCTGGGAAATTTTACCTTAAATAAATCATTCCCACCTCCCAGTGGGCACCAAAACCATCAACCCCTCGATAATCCTTCCTCCTCTACCCCGAGTGACTCTCCTGCTGCAAAGCACGGCAGGCAAAGGGTTAAGGGGAGAGGAGCAGGGCAAACAGGGAATTGGGTCCAAACGGGAAAATCCATCCCTGTGCCCCTGCACGCCAGGAGCTGGGCTGGAAACAACCGCAGGGATAAATTGAATTGCCAGGTATCATCTTTTATTTCAGAGGGAAAACAAGGGAGGGGGGAGAAATCCACGGGAACGTTTTCCTGCTGATACTGTCAGGGAGTGTGGTAACCACGGCAACAGGAGGAGCAGCATCTCCGGGGCTGTGTGCCTGTAAACACCTTCTCCGGGCTCCCCTCCCCTGAGAGCGGTTGTGCTGAGCCCTGGCACGGCAGTCAGCACCCTGGCATGGCAATCAGCACCCATGCACAGCAATCAGCACCCTGGCATGGCAGTCAGCACCCATGCACAGCAGTCAGCACCCTGGCACGGCAGTCAGCACCCATGCACAGCAGTCAGCACCCGGGCATGGCACAGCAGTCTGGTATGGCAGTCAGCACCCATGGACAGCAGTCAGGACCCTGGAATGGCAGTCAGCACCCTGACATGACAATCAGCACCCAGGCACGGCAGTCAGCACCCTGGAATGGCAGTCAGCACCCATGCATGGCAGTCAGCACCCTGGAATGGCAGTCAGCACCCATGCACGGCAGTCAGCACCCAGGCACAGCAATCAGCACCCTGGCACTGCAGACAGCACCCATGCACAGCAATCAGCACCCATGCATGGCAGTCAGCACCCATGCATGGCAGTCAGCACCCATGCACGGCAGTCAGCACCCAGGCACAGCAATCAGCACCCTGGCACTGCAGACAGCACCCATGCACAGCAATCAGCACCCATGCATGGCAGTCACACCCTGGCACCACCCGGGCCGCAGCTCCAGGCTGCCTGCTCAGCACAGTCACCAAAAGTGAAACTGCAAAATTCCCTGGGGGGAAAACAGACTCAGACCCCCCAGTGTGGCTGGCAGGGCCGGCCAGTGGGTCAGTGGGATCCTTCCCAGTGTTTCTTTTATCTCCCAGTGCTGGTTTTACCCACCAGCAGCCCCACAGCTTGTTTGGAAAGACAAATCCACCATTCCTCTCATTGCTGAGCTGGAAGAGCCTTTGGATCGCTGCTGTTCACCTGCGCCCTGCACAGACCCACCTGAGCTGGCAGCCACAGAAAGCAGGGCACTTCTCACATCAGCTGCCACGAGGCAGAGCTGTGTGTGTCCTCTCAGCACAAACCCTGAAAAAACAATGTATTGTGGCATTTCCCTGCTCTCCAGCCCTCCCCAGCCCTGTTTCACTGCTGGAGAGGAGGAAAAGCTGAGCCTGGTGAGGAGTGAGGGGAGAACCGGGCGGCTCAAGAGTGAGAGGTTGTTCTGTGCTGAGAGCACCGCGTGTGTGAGAGGCTGTGAGTTGTTCTGTGCTGTGTGGCCCCTGTGTGGGTGTTTTCCCAAGGAATGTGGAAATCAGTGCTGCCTCCATGGGAGAGCTCACCCCCAGCCCCCTCCAGAACCGCAGGCCTGGCCATTTCCCCGCTGCTAATAGAAATAATAAAATAAAGAGAGAAAACATCTTTGTTTTATCCAGGAGCTTTCCAAGCTCCAGGCTGCGTTCCACGCTGATCCCCGCACGCGTCTGCCAAGGTTGATGCTGGGCTCAAGGCAGGAAGAAAAGAAATTGGAGCAATGTGCAAGTCTGCCTGAAAATCCAGACTGAAGAGCTCCCAGATGGAGTTTTTGTCCAAGTTTCTTCCCCTTTTAGCCACTGGGTGCAATCAAGACCTGGCCTCATTTCCAGGACAGCTTTTCCTCACGTTTCTCTGCCTTTGCTTGGCTGGAATCAGTGTGGTGCTGAAGGAAACTTGAACAGCTTCTGCAGCTCTGCTCAGAGCCCTGAACCTCAGCAAAAGTTCACTGCATGCAGCAGTGACAGGCTCAGGAACAGCTGTTCTGAGAAGGGGAAGGAAACACAGACATTTCTGCATGCTTTGCCCTGATAATCAAATTACTGCAACTGGCCCTGCTACCATTGCCTGGATAATTTTGACAAGCAGCTTTGGGAATCAGGAAATTCAGCTGCACACCTGAAATGTGCTGCTCGTTTTAAAAAAGAGACTTCTGGGGGAGCCTGGTTGGTTACAAAGCGGGAATATACTTATTTTATCTTTTTTTTTTTTCTTCTTTTTTCTTTCAGAATGCACGTTTTTATCTCGGGAAGCCCATTGAGAAAAAGCAAATCTGGGGCATGAATAATAGCAGGCTGCAAAAAGGGCTGTGGGCCCTGTGCAAGGTTTACCAAAAAGCTTCAATCCTGTGTTTTGTTCCTCCATTTCACATTAAAAATAAAGCCTCTTGCTGAACAAATTTCCCCAGAGGCAACATCCTCGGAAGGTCTCGTGCCTCTTGCAGGGAAATCTCTGCTTATCTCAGTGCTGTGTCTCACAGCAGCCAGCAAAGAGATTTGGGGTTGTTCATCCATCCCAAAGTGGCACAAACAAATCGGGGTCAGAACGGGGGGAAGGAGCCAGCAGGGAGTGAAAAGGAAATGCTTTATAGATTGGTTTATGTTATTCCGATGCTTCAAAGTTTTCTGGACACTGAGCAAAGCAGGAAAAGCAGCATTTTTGCCAGTCTGGGTGGCCCAGCTGAGCTGCTGCCCGGGGTTTTAGGGACTGGGGAGGGACCAGGCTCGGTGGCACTCCTGGGAAGGGGCTGGGACAGGGACAGGAGCTGCAAATCCCCTCTGGAAGCGGATCTAGGCATGGCCAGCCACGTGGAAAGAGGGAGTGAGGGAAAAGTCTCCTGTCAAATCTCTCAGACTCCCTGGCTCCTGACCAGCAGAAACTCCAGGGTGTTCCTCCTGTCCTGCTGGAGCTCCCAGCAGCACAAAGTGCAGACAGAGCCCTGCCTGAGCTGTCCCAAAAGGACTGTGAGGACGCTCCTGCCTGATTCACCTTCCTGGCATTTCTTTCTGTCCTTTCCCAAGCACCCCTGTTGGATTTAAGACCTTTCATAGCCCCACAAAAGGTTAAAACGGCAGGGAGCCCTGGAGAATTCCCCTTCCTGCAGCTCTTCTGAGCCAGCCCTTCTCTCTCCCCTTCTCCCAGAACCAAAGGGATTTGCTCTCCTTCCCTGGGCTCTCCCCAAGCCCTCAGTCCCCTCTGGGAATCCTGAATCGGGACCACCAGGGGCACTGACTCCGTGTCCAGTGGCAAACGAGCTCTGACTTTGTCCTCTGGATGAATTCTCTCAGGGAGGTGATGAACTCCTCCCCTCCCTCCCCTCCCTGCCCGTCAGGCCCTTTAAGTTTCTTTTAAGTTTTAGGGGTTTTTTAAAGTTTTTATTAAGTTTTTTTCTTGAGGTTTTTACGTTTTTAAGTTGCTTCGGTTGCTTTGAAGCAGCTGCAGGAACTCAATCATCCCTGCAGAGCCTTTCTGTGGCCGGGAATTGAGCAGCCTTGTCCTGGCTGGGGAAGTGAGATGAACGGCTGGGCATTTCAGTATTCACGGCTGGGCAGAGGTGCTAATGCTGATGGAGAGACCTGCAGCATCACTGCAGCCTCACCTGTGCCCCTGGAAGCCCACCCTAGGAAAGGAAGTGTGGATATTGGATTTTACAGGGTAAAAAAGAGGGGGGTTTCATTCTGGTTTTAGCATTTCTAGATTTTTAAAAGTGACAGCAGATCGGAGGGTGAAAGTGCCACCTCTCCAATGACCCTGGACAAACAACAGTTTATTAAATTTCTTCTATAAAAGAATGCAAACCAATAAGTTATTTCCATAAAGTGTGGGAGAAAGTTCGTTTCAAGAATGTAAATATCAGAAGGCTTAGAAAAACTTAAAAAAACCAGGGCAAAAATGGCTTTGTCGTCCTTCCTGTGCCGTGCAGGACGTGGTGCTGATGATTCTGCAGTGGTCTCCTCAGTTTCTCCTCAGTGTTTTCCTCTTGGTTACCTGAACACTGAAATCCCACAGCTCCTGCCCTCCATTCGCTGCCCTCCGTGCCAGCAGGAGTTTTCCGTGGCAATGAAATGGTAAATCCTCTCTTCCTGGCTCCTTGGATGTTTTTTCTCTCCCCCTAACACCTGAAGAAGTCTCACAAATCAGACAGAAGCCCTTTGAATTTATTTTCACTCTGATTTAATCGGGGCAGCTCTGGAGGAGCTCCACCCTGATCAAAGCAGAGCAAAGGCGGCGAGCACTGCCCCAATTTATACACACACGGATAAAACACCTGCTCACAGGAGCAAAGCAACCAATTCCTGAGCATCCAGAGCTCCTTGGAATCGCTGCAACCTTGTGGAGGTTCCAACCCCTCCCTGCCTGAGGTTCTCCAGGGGGGTTCCTTCCCAAAATCCAGGAGCCTGAGATCAGCCTGAGCAAGTTCTGTGTGCTCACCCCGGCTCCTTTGTGATGGAAATTCGGCTGCCAGCAGAGAGGAAGATCGATCTGAGGCTCTCTGTGCTCCTCTGGGCTGGGGACACCTGGAAACAGCTCCAGAAGTTCCCCTGGAGGGTTCATTGCCAGGCCTCAGCCCCGAGGCGTGTCCCCATCTCAGGGGCAGCAGTGACTCTGTGCTGCCTGGCACCTGTGCCCCCGCTGCAGCAGAGCCTGCCTGGCACGGGGCACCCCAAACCCAGCTCCAAATCTCATTCTGGGGCCCCAGTTCCAGCAGGCAAAGCAGCAGCACCGAGGATCCCACAGTGGGATCAACCAGCAGCACTGAAGAGTTGAAAGCAATCCAATTACCGGACTTTGCAAAGCTAAAAAAAAACCCCAAAAACCAACAAAACGACCCAGAAATTGTCTAAATTTGCCTCCTGGCTCCATGGCACAAAAGCAGGGCTTGCTGCAGACTGTCAGGCTCGTTTTTCTCTGGCTGTCACCCACTGCCTTCTGTGTGAGGACATTCTGGTCTTCGAGGGTCAGGCCAGGGTTCTTCACGTTACACCAACAGCTGAGAAAATTCAACGAGCATTTGACAGATTCCTCAGCACTGGGGCAAAAAGGGGCTGGAAGAGCTTCCCAGGGCTCTGCTGCCCCAAGGCAGGATCAGCCTCCACTCACCCCTTGCTGAGAAAGTCTGCTCCCTTCACGTGATGAGCTTCTACCAAACCATTTACCTGCCCCTTGAACAACCCTGCAGCTTTTCCTCGTGTCTAACTTGAAACCAAGCTGTTCAACAACGCCGTGGTCAAAAGAAATGACGATTTATGGGACTCGCACAAATCAAAAGGGAAGGGGGATGGAGTCCCCTTGTAAGTCACCCACCAGAGCAGCTGTGCACAAATAAATATTGATGGGGCCGTTTCAAGCTGCAGCCAGCTCTGTCTCCAACTTCCCAGCTCCTGTCTTTAATCTGCCGCGAGGCTTGCAGCAGATCACAGGGAGGCTCAGGGCTGGCGTTCCAGCAAATCACTGCAGCTCTCAGGTGTCACTGCTGCTCCATCCCCCAGCTCCCCGCTGCTGGCTTTGTGGGTGAGGCAGCAAAACAGGAAAGCTGGAGCTGGCAAAGCAAGCGCAGATCTGCAGCTCGGCCTCCTCCCAACTCTCATATCCATGAATTAATTATCATTTCTCCCACCTTAGCTGAGCTTGGTGTCCTGCTCAGAGCAGGTTTCATCAAGGATTTTCCAGCAGCGTCACGCACGGACTCATCATTAATTATTCGGACATTAAATGGAGCAAATAATTTTAAAATCCAAGCCCCAGCCACACCAAGCAGAGTTGTGGTGTAGTTCTGCCGTTCATTACAGGATCACAAATCCATGTAGGGCATCATTAATATGTTGCATTTAATTAGATCATGTCGTGGTCACGTAGTGGTGCCTGCAGTTAAAGAAAACAGATTGCTGATTACAAGGAATGCATTTAGAGGTGGATCAGATTAGTCACAGGATTGATGTCCGTGGTGTCTGACCATCCCTGAGCAGGTTCAAAAGCTCAGCTTGGTAGGTTCTGCATTCAGAAAGGAAAACAGGGACTGCTGCAGGGTCTGAATCCATCTGGATCCTGCCTGGATCCCTGCCTGCCCCACAGAACCTCTCTGTGGTGTTCCAGGGGGTGCAGCCCAGCCCTGCCCTGCTTTGAAAGCAGCACAAGGAAATTCTCTGCCGGTGAAGGGGAGATTTCCAGTGCCACTGCCAGGACTCCAAAGGCAGCCCTGTGCACCCAGCCCAGCTTCCTGCTGCTCCCTTCCCCTGCCAGTTCCTCCCACCACCCTGCAGCCCTGTGCAAAAGGGCCACTATTCCCAAAAGCAGAGCAAGAGCTGAGTGAAGGGACGCTGAGGGAAACCCCCCAGCTGGGAGGGACCCAGGGACACCATCCACTCCTGTCCCCCACCTCACTGTGCGCCAGCTCTCAGCCAGGTACTGGCCCAGCTCACCTGAGCCCTTGCAGAGAGCTCTGAGCAGAGCTTGGAGCAGAGTTGGGGAAATCATCCTGGCCCAGCTCACCTGAGCCCTTACAGGGGGCTGTGAGCAGAGCTTGGAGCAGAGTGTTGGGGAATCATCCCAGCCCAGCTCATGAAACCCTTACAGGGGACTGTGAGGAGAGCTTGGAGCACAGTGTTGGGGAAATCATCCCATCCCAGCTCAAGAAATCCTTAGAGGGAGCTGTGAGCAGAGCTTGGAGCACAGTGTTGGGGAAATCATCCCATCCCAGCTCATGAAACCCTTGCAGGGAGCTGTGAGCAGAGCTTGGAGCACAGTGTTGGGGAATCATCCCAGCCCGGCTCATGAAACCCTTACCTGCTGGAAATGTGTGTTTGCTCTTTACCTGCTGGAATGTGTGTTTCCTTTTTCCTGCTGGAAATGTGTGTTTGCCCCACACATCCACTGAGCTGAGCTCTGCTACCAACACCCAGGGCCACCACCACCTGGGGGGACACTGGGGGCTCTGGCCACGGCGATCCTTTAAAAAAAGGATAATTCCAAGTCCCAGCATAGAAGATGTCATTACAACTGCTTTAATGTGGTCATAAAACACAGACAAGCTTTGAAAGCTCATAATTCTTTCATAGAGATATTGTTTAAATATTTAATGCCCACATTAATGATATTCTAATCCTTTTGGAATATGTGAATTTGCACTCATTTGCATTAATTTTGACTCGCTGGCAGTTTTGTTAAATCACATTAGAAAGGGGCCACGGACAATGGCTGGCTGTCAGTGGGGTGGTTGTTAATTCTCACCACAACAATGGGCCAGCACCACCAGGGCCTTAAAACCAGCCAGGGAGGAAGTCCAGGAAGCCAAAAGTAGCTGGGTTAGGGACAGAGACCCAGCCCAGCGTTTGCCCTCAAGGGCTCCCGGTGAGGTGGGATCTCAAACAGCACTTTATAATTTAAATTTTAAAAAGCCAAAAAGGAAAGGATTCCCATTCCCTGTTAAAAAGGCAGCATCGTCTTTTCTGGACTTTCTCCCTGCACAAAGATCAATAAATATTTCTGGGATGAAAGGCCCTGGTGGGGCTGGCCCAGGTGTTATGAGAATTCACAACCACCCCACTGACAGCCATTGTCCATGGCCCCTTTCTGATGGAACAAACCAGGCTCTACAAGGGAATAGTGACTATTTGATACCTTCAGGAGGCCTGGTCAGACTCCAGGCCGAGATATGGCACGTGCAGCCCTGTTTGCACTTCTGAAGCACAGAGCAGGGCGTGCCAATCCAACATTCCACACAGCACCTGCCAGGAGCTGTCCTCAGGGACACACAAACATCCCAAACCATGCACACGAGGGGCTTGGCAGGCAGGAACCTGCTCCCAGATGTGGGACTGTCACCGTCACATTTTCTGGAAAAATCCCTTCACCCAGGATTCCTCTCCTGGGAGGCTGAGAAGCTTCAGAGAAAAAGGAAAACAATTTTATCTCATTGCTTCTCCTGTGTTTTGCTGCTGTGGAATGTGTTTGGAGATTGTTTACCCACAGGTGATTGTTTCATTGCTTTCATGTGAGTTGTTTTCACTCTTTGGCCAGTCAGTGCCAGGCTGTGTCAGGGCTCTGGAGAGTCACGAGTTTTTCATTAGTATTTTTTAGCCTTCTGCCTGTACCCTTTCTCTATTCTTTAGTACAGTTTAGTATCGCATTCTTTAGTATAATATAATATCATAACAATAATTACCACAATATTTATAAATAAAATAATCAATTAGCCTTCGATGAACATGGAGTCAGATTCATCATTCCTTCCTTCGTCTGGGAACCCCACAAACACAAGATGGGACTCTGCTCCTCCCTCTCAATACCCTTTATTTCCCCTTCAGACTCCTCCTCTGCATCTCCAAACAAGCCAAGCGAGTGACAAATGCCCCTGCCTGGCCACCCCTGGTGTGGGGTTTCCAGCCCTGGACTGGGGTGACCCCCAAAGATGGAAAAGCCTCTCCTCCAACCCGTGCCTTCAAAGAAAGACTCAGCAGTCCTCTGTTGTCTGTTCTCAAGGTTGTTTATTGTTGGTTATCTAAAAGATTCTTCTCCTGAGCTGCTGTGGCCCGTTCAGCAGCTCAGACAGAGGCACGCTGCCCTCCCAGGGGCTGGGGCCATCTTTTATATCACACATTCCGTGTTCCATGTTTATATTTTCCCCAATGCCCATCATCTATATTGAATGGTGACTTTCTACTCCAAACCAATCTGTGAGTGCCAACAGCACCAAAGACATGGAGGTTAGGGAGGAGAAAGAAAGAGGACAGGGCACACCCAAATCCCTCCATCTTAGAACCCCTGACCCCCATGTACAAAACCTGGACCCCTTGGCTTAAAACCCCCCTGTACAGCACTCAAAAATCCTTTCACTCCGTGATTATCTCTACTATACTACTTAAACTTGTGTGTGTGGCTGGTAATTCTCCATACAGAGCTGGTGATTTGCTCCACGGGCTCAGATCCAAACCCCACGTGTGTCTTTGGCTGCTGCCAGGGTCTCAGAGCCCCCTGCCAGCGGCTCGGGCCATGCAGGGCACCCAGAGGGATGTGCTGGGTTCCGACACCTGGGACCCTGGGACCCGCAGCTCTCCCTGCCCCGTGGCTCTGCTCCACCCTCCGTGAATCAACGCCTTTGTCTTCCCAGCACCTCCAGCCCGAGCAGGAGGGGGTTGGCAGAGCTTGGAGGGCTCATCTGGGCCAGCAGCAGCACGTCCCACCTCACCCAGGCCCCAGCTGCACTCTGAGGCTGGCAACTGCAGGCACAGCCTGGCTGAGGCTCTGCAACATCTGGATGTTCCTCTGCAACATCTGGGTGTTCCTGCCAGGCATGGAGGGGGTTGTGCTGAACAGGGATGAGCTCCAGCGTGGCTTTAAATTCAGAATGTGCCCTGATAAAGCCCAGCTTAAAGGTGCTTGGAATAAACAGGGCGGGGTTTTGGGGTGGAGCTCCACCAGGAGGGGACGGTGATGTGCTGAAGCTCTTCCCTCTTGTCCCCTGCCCCAAAATTGTCCCCCTGCCCCAAAACTGTTCCCTTGTCCCCTTTCTGCCCTGCTCTGCATCCCAGTGACACTTCCATTTTACATTCAGCCCCGATTTTCTCCTCTGTCCCCTCTGACCTTTCCCAGGAGGGGACAGTGATGTGCTGCACCTCCTCCCTCTTGCCCCCTGCCCCAAAACTGTCCCCCTGCCCCAAAACTGTCCCCCTGCCCCCTTTCCGTGACGCTTCCCCGCTCCTGTTTTACATTCAGCCCCAATTTTCTCCTCTGTCTCCCGTGTGATGTTTCCATTTGGACGCTCTCCTAACGACCTTTGGCTGGATCTATGTCTTAATAACATCAGGATGTCTCTAACAAGTGTCTGCTGATATATGCAAGAACCTTCTGCTCTGGACTTTCATCATGAATAATAGAAACGATTTACCAGGCCCGAGGAGAGCCAGTTATGAATCTCCTGGCTGGGAGCAGACAAGATAAAGCAGATGAAAAGGACGCGTTGTCCATTTATTTATTTTCAAAGGTTTGTTTGCTCTGGCAGCACGTGAGCAATGATCAAACACCTGTTTGCTTGTTCAGCCCCTTATCTGCCCGTTTTGCTGCCCGATGTGGTGCTTTTTACACCCCTCCAATCTGTTCCTCAGCCTGGATTTATGGCAGCAGGGAAACGTTTAAGAGCGGGGTTTAGAGGAGATTTGTTACCGGGGGATTCAGCGATGCTGCAAACGGAGGCGTGAAGGGTGGCAGGAGCGACAGAGGAAGGGGAGGAGACAGGAAAACACAGATTTTCAGGGGGGAAACACAGCTTTTCAGGGGGGAAAACACATTTCCAGCAGGAAAAGGGAAGCACACATTTCCAGCAGGAAAAGGGAAGCCCACATTTCCAGCAGGAAAAGAGCAAACACACATTTCCAGCAGGAAAAGGGAAGCAGATATTTCCAGCAGGAAAAGGGAAGCACACATTTCCAGCAGGAAAAGGGAAACACACATTTCCAGCAGGTAAAGAGCAAACACACATTTCCAGCAGGAAAAGGGAAACACACATTTCCAGCAGGAGCTGCTCTGAGATTCAACATCCCCTGGGACATGCAGGGAATTCCTGAGAGCAGCAGGAATTGTGCGGGACGGGAATTGTGAGCAGGACAGCTCAGCAGAGAGCTGAGCCTCTGTATCCACCCTGCCCTGCCTGAAACTCCCCTCGGAGCTGGGACTGCCCTTCCCACAGCCCCAACAATCTCTCGGCAAGGATGGGAAATGTGCTGAGCTCACAAACAGCATCCCTGGCTCCGGCTGGAGGGGAGGAAGGGGGCAGCCAGAGTCAGGGTGGAAATGAACCTTCCTGGGGCTCGGATCAGATTTCCCAAAGCCCTGCAGGAAATTCTGTTCAAAAAGGAGTTTATAGGAGCTGCAGGGAGGGAATTTGGTCACCAAAGCCACACCAAAATCCTGCAGGGCATGGAAACCTACAGCCCAAAGAATCAGCTCCAGGCACAGCTCTGGATTTGTTACTGCTGTTCTCTTGATTCTGCTAATTCCTATTTATTTCTATTTTCGGTGCTGGTTTTACAAGCCCAGTAATGGAGAATTCCTATTGATTCCTGTTTGGGGGCCAATAAATCCCATTAAAGGGAAATTGGCCAGTTTGGTTAAAATTAACCTTTCGGGTCAAAGCCTGGGATGGAGTTGAATAAATCCCATTTATGAGCAGCTGGACAAGGTCATGGACGTGGGACTGCAGCAAAATTCCTTTTTTTTTACAGCTGGAGAACAACTGGACCCCACTGCTTGTGCTTGCCCTGAAAAGCATTTCTGAAAACAAGAACCAGAAAAGCTAAATGAGCTCCAGGATTCCTGAAAACCCCCTTTCTTTTTTTTTTTTTTTTCCTTTTAATAATGCAGAAACCCAGTTCCATTCTAAATACAGAAAGTGCTGATTCCATTCACACCCCAGCATTTGAGTGGGAAAATGAGATTTAATCTGAGAGGGGAAGATGCTGAAAGACAGAAAGTTCATAGCAAATAACTCAGTGCAAGGCTTGGTAATTAAACAATTTCAGAGCAGCATTTGCTCTGGGTGCTTTCTGTGGAGGAAAATGAGTTGTTTATGAAAATGAAATCCATTATTTATTCACAGCAACTTCAAATAACTTCTTTGCAGTTAAATATATTTATCTCTGCAATTTCATGCTGGACTGAATTGCCCTGTCTGGGTTTGCTGTGGTTTTGCTTTGGCTTTCCAACCTTTTTGGGGATAAAGAGAGACTTTCCTTTTTTTTTTTTGGTTTTTTTTTGGCATCTGTTCTGCTTATTTCCAAAAATAAAAGAAATCAGTTTGAAATATACTTCTCAATCTTGTACATAATCTTTTTTTTTTTTTTTTTTTGCTTCTGCTTGTGCCCAAAGTACAAATTCTTCTGAGTTTCAGTCCCTTCAGACCTTTTCATTTCCTCCCCTCAACAGACTGATAAGGATTAATAATAACACCTGACACAAAGGCAACAAGGAGAGATAAGTTATTACAATTCTGGGACAGCAGCACGGTCCCTGCCTTTGGAGATGACAGAAAATGCAGGGAAAATTACAACATTTTTGCCAACAAAAGGTTTAAAAAAAAAAAACCTGCTGATAGATGAGATCAGCTGGGGGGAGAGGAGAATGTGGAGCCCCTGTAAAAATCCCTCCCTGGCACAAATTGTGGCAGAGAGAGCCCTGGGAAGGAAGGGACAATGCCTCGAAACTGCTTTTCATGGGGTAATTCCAAAAGAGAGAGTCGGGTGGGGGGATTGAGCCGAGCACAGCAAAGAATTGGGGAAAAAAATGTCCAGGACCCAAAAAAAAACCCTCCTGAAAATCAGGGGAAGCCTCTGTTTCCTGTGCTGGGGGAAATTCCAGGGTTTTAGGTCAATTTTCCAGGTAAATTCCAGGGTTTTTAGGTAAATGTTCCAGGTAAATTCCAGGGTTTTAGGTAAATGTTCCAGGTAAATTCCAGGGGGTTTAGGTCAATTTTCCAGGTAAATTCCTGGGTTTTAGGTAAATGTTCCAGGTAAATTCCGGAGTTTTTAGGTAAATGTTCCAGGTAAATTCCAGGGTTTTAGGTCAATTTTCCAGGTAAATTCCAGGGTTTTTAGGTAAATGTTCCAGGTAAATTCCAGGGTTTTAGGTAAATGTTCCAGGTAAATTCCGGAGTTTTTAGGTAAATGTTCCAGGTAAATTCCAGGGGGTTTAGGTCAATTTTCCAGGTAAATTCCTGGGTTTTAGGTAAATGTTCTAGGTAAATTCCAGGGGTTTTAGGTAAATTTTCCAGGTAAATTCCTGGTTTTTTAGGTAAATGTTCCAGGTAAATTCCAGGGTTTTAGGTAAATGGTCCAGGTAAATCCCAGGGTTTTTTAGGTAAACGTTCCAGGTAAATTCCTGGGTTTTTAGGTAAATTTTCCAATTAAATTCCAAGGTTTTTAGGTAAATGTTCTAGGTAAATTCCAGGGTTTTAGGTAATTTTTCCAGGTAAATTCCAGGGTTTTTTGGTAAATGTTCCAGGTAAATTCCAGGGTTTTAGGTCAATTTTCCAGGTAAATTCCGGGGTTTTTAGGTCAGAACAGGAGCTTGAGTCCAACCATCCCATATTTGAGCTGAGTGCCCTCCAAACACAGCACGGGATGGCACAGGGCCTCTCCTGGTTCTTCCACCTCACCGCTTTTCCCACCAAAATTGGGATTTCCCCTAGAAAACACCTGAAGACTCAAAAAAAAAAAAAACCTGCCAGGTCTACCAAACCTTTGGGGTTTGGTGGGATAAACCCACCAAAGAGAGAATTCTCCAGAGCCACCCTTCACCTCCCGGAGGCTGCCAGCCCTGATTTGACGCCAGCAGTGAGGGAGTTAAAGCTGAGAGGAAGGATGGCCTGCAGGAGGAAGGAAAGCACTTCAGGAACTGCTGGGTGAGTGTCCAAAACACCTCCCGAATTCCTGGCACGGCCAGAGCTGGGGTGAGGGCTGGGCTGATGCTGCAGCACCATCACCCAGGAGCCACAGCCTTCCCTCTGCTCCTCTCCTGGCAGCAGCAACGTCACCAAAGGGTGCAGGAAGGGGTTAAAAGGCCAGGAGAAACCTCTGGGTTTGCCCGTGGGATTCTCCCTGACTGAGGGAGCTGAGCACATTTCCAGGGTTGTTTAAATGCTTTTTTAGGGGAGCTGTAACCAGACCCCCAGGGCGTCTGAATGCTTTAAAAATGATGGAATATGAAGAGAACAGGAGCTGAAACTGCAGGATTCCGGGAGCAGGAGGGGATGGAGCAGCTCTGGACAGATGTCACACGTTAAAACGTGGCAGCAAATGGAATTTCAGGGGAACATCCTGAAGGGTTCCCAGATCTCTTTGCCCTGGGGAAGCAGCAGCACCAAATCCCTGGGAGGGCTCCTGTGCCGGGGCCAGCAGCTCCCTGGGGTGAGCCTGTGTCCTCAGCAGCACCCCTGGTGTCGCCAAACCAGGTCCCTGGTCCAGTGGAGCAGGCATCCCGTTGCCATGGCAACGGCAGGAGGATGCTCAGAGCTCTGGGCTGGCTTATCTCAACAAGTGGGCTCTGCAAGGATCAAAGCTCCTGACGGGAGCCAGAGCCAGCAGCAGCAGCCTCACCAACAGCTCACACTCCCATCCTTGGGGGGTTCCAGACACCCCCAGGGTGAAGGAATGGCCTGGGCTGGGAGGGACACTGGCACCTCCAGGCTGGCCTTGGCACTGCCAGGGGCTGGGCAGGCACAGCTGCTTTGGGAAACCATTCCAGGGCCTCCCCAGCCTCCCAGGGAACGATCTTCCCCTAATTTCCAACCTAAACCTCCTCCCTGTCAGACCTCTCTGGAGCCAGGCCAGGCTCAGAGCACTGGGAATGACAAATGCTGCGTTCTCAGGGGGCACAGGGCAGTGTGGGCAGTGCCAGGCCGGGTTCCACGGCGGGTTTAGAGCAGGAAAAGCCGGGCCTTGGCAGGATCACTGAGCCTGGCTCAGCCCTGCAAGCCCAGCCCTCGCCAGGGCGCGGTGGCACTCGGAGGGATGAAACGCACTGCTGGCTGCAGACATGAAATATTTATGTGCAGGGACTGCAGGAGGAGCAGCCACACGCGCTCAGAGCCTGCAGAGGTGACAGCAGAGGTGACACGCTGTGCCTGCAGCCTCTGCCATGGCAACGGGGAGAAATCCAGGTGGGACAGGTGAGAGAGAGGGCTGGGGACACACGGGGACAGCAGGGCTGGGCAGAGCCCCAGGTGGGACAGGTGAGAGAGAGGGCTGGGGACACACGGGGACAGCAGGGCTGGGCACAGCCCCAGCCTCTGCCATGGCATCGAGGAGAAATCCAGGTGGGACAGGTGAGAGAGGGCTGGGGACACACGGGGACAGCAGGGCTGGGCAGAGCCCCAGGTGGGACAGGTGAGAGAGGGCTGGGGACACACGGGGACAGCAGGGCAGGGCAGAGCCTGCAGGGAAAGGCCGCAGGGGAGGGATTTTCCTCCTTGTCCCTAATTGACCCTGGAAAAAGCCAAGCCCTGAGTCAAGGTGGGAGGCTGAGGAGCAGGGAGGGCTGAGCCATCTGCTCAGGCTGGCCCAGAGCTCAGAGCCAGCCTGGGGAAACGGGAGGCACTGGGAGTGCTGGCCCTGAGAGCCCCAAATCTGCTGGAAATCAGGGGGCAACCCCCACGTGGCTGGTTTCATCCCCGCAGACAAACCACCCCTGCCAAAGCTGGGCCCTGCTGGGGCAGCTCAGAGCTAAATCCAGGCTGAGATGTTTTCCTGCTCCACTCGCAGCCCTTCGCAGAGCGGGATTTATCAGCTCTGCCCTTTGCACTCCGGTTTTCATTAACACCAGTGTAGACTGGCAATTCTTTACAGCCCTCATTACCCGAGTCAAAATAAAAGCAAGAAGCCCTAATGAGCTGCTAAAGTTGCCAAATGGAACAGAAGCTCTGAAGAGATACCACAGAGTGAGAGCAGTTTTAAAAATAAAGCTCTTGGGTTAGGGCTTAAAGGAAAAGAGGCACCAGGCTTGGAAATCTGGACGCTGAGATTCTTCCAAGCATCCCGATTTCCCATTTCTATCTGATTAAAAAACTGAGTTCAGAAGAAAAGCAGAACACAACAGTAGGATTATTGAAATAAGTCCTTATTTCCTTATAATTAACAGCTACACTCGGATTTGATTTAATTGTTTCTGGCTTAATAAACGATCCCAAAACCCAGCTGGAAAATGGGAATACAAGGCTGGGCTGGAGCACAGTTGAATTTAACACGCTGGGGGACAGGGAAGGAATAGATATTAATGTGAAAAATGTCATTCAGCCTCCCGTTGTTTCCAGAACCATCCCTCTAAGTGCAGGCCTGGCCCCCTGCCAGGGCTGCTCGGGGGTCAGGGTGCCTTGGGAGCAGCTGTAATTCCATTTCTGCTCGGCTGCCATGCCCTGATCGTTCAGCTGGGTGCAGTTGTGGCTCACCCAGAGCAGGGGGCTCTGAGCTGCTGCTGGATCCGTTTGCAGGGGTTTGCACCTCCACGTTTCCCACACATGAGGGGTGTTTCCGTGCATGCTTGGGAATCGTGGAATCTGGAATGGTTTGGGTTGGAAGGGATCACAAATCCCATCCCATTCGGGCAGGGACACCTCCCACTGCCCCAGCTTGCTCCAAGCCCTGTCCTTGGGCTGGAAGGGTTTTTTTTTTCCTGCTGGAAAGGTTTTTTCCAACCTGGAAAAAAGGGTTTTTTTCCTGCTGGCCCAGCAAGTGTTCTGGGATGTGGAGCATGGAATGGGAGCTGGATATTTTGGAAGGGCAGGAAAGGGAGAGGCCCAGAGGCTTTGGGAAGGAGGAGGAATGAGGCAGATTTCTGCAGCAGGCACCTCAGACCCCCCTCTGATGCTCCCAGCTGGACACAGAGCTCCCACCTTGCTGTGGGCAGCGTTTTCCTCCTTTCCCACAACGGATCCCCCTTTTCTCTCTGCAAGCAGCCCCTGCTGGGGGCTCCTGCATCTTGCACCAGCAGCCCCGGCCCAGGATGATTTAATTTGCTCCATTACTGCTCCTGAAGGCAGCCAGGAAGGGCTGGGAGCCTCGGGGTGCTCTGATAATGATGCCTTTGCCTGGGTTAATTGACATTTGGATGTCCTTCCCAAGCAATCCACAAATGCCTGCTCAGGAAGCTCCCTGCAAACCGCTGCCACGCTGCTCCTCATTTGGACACGGGATAGCTTCCTGTGAAATTCGTCTATTTCTATTTTTCCTGGGGTGTTTTGCCCCACTTTTTAATTTATTTAGCTACTCCACGGAGTCCTGGAAGCAACTGGCACTCTCACACATGGACAAATGATCCTGTGTGATCCTGACTGAAGACTCTTAAAATCAGATTTAGGAGCACCAGGAGGGTTTGGCTGAGAAAAGGGGATGAACCAGATAAAATACAGAATGAACTCCAGCAGGCAGAATTAACAGGGAAAAGGGGGGATTCGAAATAAGGGAGGCAGCCACAGAGACAAAACTGGGAATTTCCCCCTCCCAGATTTACAGTCCTGCATTTCCCCTCTTGCTGCTCTCATTTATTGAGGACTCCATGCCAAGGAGTGTTTTTTCTCCAACTTTAAGCTGAATTTCATTATATTAAAGATACATAAAGCCTAAACCTGATTTTATTTCAATTTAAGTGCTCAGAGAAGTAGAAAGAATTGATACATCAGTAATAACGGAGGGGCAAGGGGAGAATTTATGGCTCCAGAAGTGCTGAGGCACCGCAATAAGAAGCTGCATTTCAGCCTTTCTATTAAAGTTCCTCCCATTAAAAAGTAATGGAAGTTTGAAGTCCCCCAAGGCTGTCCTTATCCCATCAGAGAGATCCCAATAAACAGCAATTTGTCATCACCCGAGGGCTGAAAACACCTCAGCTCCAAAACCAGGCACGAGGGGCTGCTTTTGTCAGCCGGAATCCATCTTTGTGTGCACCCAAAAGGTGGCAGTGGCAGGGATGAAACCCAAAAAAATGGGAATGGTCAGCACCAGAAGGAAGAGGGTGGAGCCCCAGCACCAAATGCCATTTTCCCAGGGAGGTATGAACCCTAAGCTTGGGTGTTCCAGAGAAATTCCATGGACATTCTCCCAGGAAGGATGGAAATCCTGCTGGAAATTCTCCAAAAATCTTCTAACTGGTCACATCCCAGCAGCTGCAGGGAGCTGATTATCCTCCAACTCTGGTGCTCACCAGTAAATGATTTTTTTCTCTGTTTTGCTCACACCCTGAGTGTTTTACTCCACCCAAGGGTCAGGAACACTGGAGATTTTTTCTCAGTGCTGAGACATCAGCGTTTGCCCTGTGCTGCACTCAGAGCTGGGCTTGTCAGCCCTAATTGATTTGCAGAGCCTTTGGTCAGACTGAGCTGAACTTAAATTCAGGAGGGGAAAGGTTGGTTCAATACCTCTCCCTGTGATCAACTCCTCCTGCTCTCTGCTCTGACAGAAAAAGGTGAGGCAAAGGAATTGAGTCCTAAATGAAGCTTTCACTTCATTTACATGAGGTTTGCACTTCATTTACATGAGGTTTGCACTCCATTTACTGTGTTTGTGTTAGGATTCCTACTGCAATAAAGAAATTACCTTTGCTGATGAATGGAGGAGTCGAAGTGGGCTAATAACCCCTGAACTGGCTTGTGAATAGACCCAACCTCACTTTATTCTGTATTTCAGCTCTTGTTTGGAGCAGTTTCCATTGGTTCAGAATTTCCCCAGCTCACAGCTCCCTTAGCCACTGCCAGAAAAGTAAAATCTGCTAATTTGTGGAGAAAAGGGGCAAGAAACTGAGGATATCCAAGGGCTTGCACTGTTGCCACCTGATGCTTCAAGCCCTTCACCTCCCTCAACTGCAAAGAGCAGGATCACTCTAAATTCAAGCTTGAAAATGTGACGTCCCAATTTCTGCAATTCTCCCAGCTGCACAATCCTTCGTAGCTTCTTCCTTTGCTCTCCCATCAATGTTTCCAGTTCAAATATTTGCCAGGGGAGCACAGATCACCCAGAGCACAGGATTTCACCCCCCTCTCCTGTTTTACAGCTCAGCACCCCGACCATTCAGCCCTTCTCGCCAGCCTGAAGAGGAGTTTGAGGCATTTTGGCCATTTGCTCTTCAGGAGAGCGTTTGCTCCCCAAATTCCCTGGCGAAGAGTGACAGAACTCAACAGAAATCATCTCACTTGGCTTCCAGTTCGTGACCCTCGGGAGGTTTTCCCATTTTGGGCTGAGGTCACAAGGCACCGTTGGCTTTGCCGTGCGTCAGTTTTTGTGTTGTCACTTTTGTGTCCCCTAATCAGGCCCATGAGACCCCGCAGCTCTCTCTGCGGGCAGGGAATGTGTGCCTTCCCTTCTGCTGGGAACAAAGCCCCAAAGTGTCTGGAGCAGTTTGTGTGACAGCCCGGGCTCAGTAATGATGCGGGAGCCGTTTGTTCCCTTTTCATCTGCGCCGTTAATGACGGAGCCCAGAAGAACAGGCAGGACTGGGCCTCTTTGTTTTCAAACAGATTTTTTTTTTTTTTTCTTTTCTCCCCCTCTCTCCTTGTGTACACCAGACGATCTAAATTAATCTCTCCTCCTCGGGAATCAAAAATAGCTGTGATAGCCTTTCCCAGTTCTTGCCTCCTCCAAGTCTTTCGGCTCCCCTCTCCTGCAGTGACCTGATTAGAGCCCACTTCCATCTGGCTCCTTGGCAGGGCACACGAGGTGGGAGCTGCTGGGAGGGCAATTCCTGCTCCATAGCTCTTCCCAGAGGCCACAAGGAGTAGTTTCCCTCGGGAAATTCTCCACCAGCAGCGACCAGAACTGAGGAGTGATATTTGAAAGGAGAGCCGTTAGAGAAGGAAGCAAAGCAGCGTTTGCTCAGCACATCTAGAATGAAAATTGATCTGGATTCGCTTCTGGTAGCTTAATTGAAAAGGGGAAGCACTAAAAAGGAGTTCCATGCTGGACAAACAGTCCCAAACTCTGTTTTTTTTGCCTGCCCCAGCTTTGTTCTACCTTTGCTCTGGGTTTTCTGCTCACTGCACCAAACTCGCCGGCAGCGGCAGCAAGAGCTGCTTGCAGGCACAGCAAGGGAGAGCAGTCCTTGCCCAGGGAAACCACCAGAACCCTTCCTCCCTTACCCACTTGTGGGCCAGGCTGGCCAGCCCCAAAAGCAGAGATTTCTTTGCTGTCTGTGACAGTTTGTGCTGAGCAGAAAGTTCCTCCCGGCCAGACACGGGGTCCCACGCTTTGCCCATCAGCTCTTCTGAGCCCTCTCAGCTATTCAGCCACGGATTTCTCATCCCAAAAACTTCCACAAGTCCTGAAAGTTCTGTCCCAGAGCTCGTCCCCAGCGGGGCTGAGAGGGAGCTGCTCCTCTTGGGTGGCCACACTCCGAGTCTCAGTCACGCCTGTCAGGACACTGAAGGGAGCTGAGCACACGCAGGAATCCTGGAATCTTTGAGGAGTCTGGCTGGGTATAAAGGGAATAAACATCCACTCAAGGCTGCTGTGACACCCCAGTCCCAGGCCAGGCCCTCTCCTGTGCCCTGGAAATGTTTACAGTGAGCTGAGAGACCCTGGAATGCTGAGCCTGGAAAATCAGGCCATTACTCAGGCTGCAGAGAGGGCCAGGCTGGCCAGAGCAGGATGCCAAAAATGGCATTAGTTCCAGGGATCAGCGGAGACAAAACCCCGCGTTTAACATCTCACTCAAACAGCCCCACCAGCCGCACCTCCCTGCCTGAGGAATGTTTATGCCCCTGACTTGCGGAGCTGTTTCCTCTGGGAGCAGCACCAGAACCTTCTGAAGGGAGGGAAGGAAAAGACAACAAATAAACGCAGTTGATCGCAAAGCAAGGCTGGGCTTGAGGTGCTGAGGAGACCAAAAAGGGCTTTAAAGCCACAGAGTGGGCACCTGCTGCAGCTGAGAGCACTGCTTTATTTTAAGGTGAGCATTAATTGATTTCTGACTGTAATCACAATTACAGTGTCTCACCCTGATTAATGGAGGGCTTGATTAGCACACGGGAACGTGCTCCTGTTTTCATCCTGGGGAGAGGAGGTGAAATATGTTTTGATGCCATGGCTGGAGTGATAATTTCACCAGAGAACGTGGTGCTAATGCCAGGCAATGAATCATCTCTGGTGGTGATTTACAGCAATAAATGATTCCTCGTGGCACAGAACGGGGGGGATTAAATTTAAGGCTTTAGGATATATGTGGCTTTACCTCATCCATGCTCCAGCTTTAGCGTGCTTGACACAGCAGTCTGAATTTCTGGGTTGCAAAGCATCTTTGTGCTGATTTTTTTTAGAGCTTCTGCTACACAATAGAACCACATTAGTCAGAGATTTACCATTGCTTGTACTTATTTATAGTGCTGCTCTTAAACTGAGACCAAGGCAGGGCCCTGGGAAGAGCTTCAGGACCACAGGCAATTGAAACCCAACATTTTCTAAGGGTACAATTTGAGACTTGGCCTTGGGAGAGCTCCTGTCTATTTTCCTCCTGGTAAACACGACCACAGAGAGGGGAGGCAGAGAAAAACCAGCTCAAAGTCTTAATTATAAGGCAGAGAGCTAAAATTAGAGTGGCCCTCTGCACCAAAAAGCAGCGAAACAGCTCCTGCTTTCCCTCTCCCACCTGGTCTGGCCCCAAAAACAAGGGGCAGAGGGAAATCAGCAAAGGGCAGTGCTTAGAGGGAGGAGTCCCCTGGCACTTCCAGACCTGCTGGGGGATTCAGCTGCTCTGATGGGTGTCAGAGTCAGGAGAGGGGGAAATCTGAGGATTTGGGGCTAATTATTACTGTAGAGATAAATACTGACAGGGGTTTTGGGGTGTTTGGCAGCCCAATCCACAGTGACTCCTTCCCTTTTAGCCCACGGTGCTCCTGCCATGGGAGGCAGTTTCAGGAGCATTAAAAGTATTCCCAAATTCAGTCTTTTCCTCATTTCTAAATGAAAGAATGACAATGCTGGCCAGCCTCTCTGCCCCAGAAATGGCACTTTTTTCCTCGTGTTGCTGAGGGATTAAAACCAAATCAGACTCCCCAGAGAAAAACCAGAGTAAATTATCCCAGTCTGTGAAATCGGTGGAGCCACGCTGACTTTTCCTGCAGAAATGCACAGTTCTTCCTGCTTGAGCTGGTTTTCTTATTTCCTGTTGGTGCAAAACCGTGCAGCCAGAGGGCAAAGAAAAGGAATGCCTTCCACACAGCCCTTCCAGGAGCAGGTCCTGCCACTGGGAGCCAGGAAAACCATCCCTGGGCAGGGGCTGATAAGGCTGAGCACAAAGGCCATGCAGGACAGAGACCTTTATCACCCACCCAGGAGAATCATGAACTGGGGAAGAATGGAGCTAACAGCCCTGGGCAGCTGCGAGGGGCCAGGGGAGCAGATAAAATCTCCTTTTCTGTACCCCAAAAAAGGCTGCTCAGCCTGCCTGGCTGTTTGCAGAGTGCCAGCAGTGTTTGCTTTGGGCTGCTGGGCAGAGGAGAGGCCTGGAAGGAAACAAAAAGCAGGCAGTGAACGACAGAAATGGGATTTTACAATGGGCACATCTGCTCGGTAGCAGCTTGGAAGCCAGGCTTCCTAATCACACTTTTATGGATTGGTACCAGAGAAAATAAAACCTCAGCTCTGCCTGAGCATGGCAAACAGGGCAGGGCCAGAGTGGTTTCTTTGCAGCTCTTGAAGTGCCTCTTATTCCATCAAGTCCTGTCTTTTCTCAGCCACTTTTCTCAATCTAACAGGGTCTTACTGAAATAAAAGCTTCAGGCCCGTTACAAATTTCAGTGGAAAAAAAATTGGAAATCTTTCAAATAAAAAAAAAAAAAAACCCAAAAAAAAAAACAAAAAAACCAGCACTGTTTGGCTTCTATTTATTCCAGTTTTCCCCTGTAGGTTTTTCCCCCTCAAAAGAGATCACAGGCACAAACACAACTGATTTTTGCCCTGGCCACAGAACCAAACTCCACTTCAAAAAAGTCAGGGGGAAAAAAATGAAGGCAGGAGCTGCTGAAAACATTCCCAAAGGCTGCTGTCAAACTGCAGCTGGTTCTGTGCACGTGGCTGCTGCTGCTGCAGGGCTTGGTGAGCACAAGGCAGCAATCCTGAGGGGAAAAGCACCATCAGATCATTTCAGCAGCTCAGGGCAGCTCAGTCCTTCCCTCCCTTCTTCTCTGACAAACTGGGCTGGAGCAGTTTGGATCCAATCCTCCCGGAGGATCTGAGCAGATTTGGGATGCTGAACCTGGAACTCCCCAGCCCAGATTTCCATGGGAAGGGGAAGCTCAGGGGCAGCTCTGGAGCCCAGAACATCCCTGCCCTCATCACAAGATAAATGAGCCCATTAAAGGACCCTAAACCCACCACAGCCCAGTTTAAATTCCCCATTTCAGGCTCTGGAATGAGGCAGTCTGAGCTCAGGCAAAAGTGCCTGAAAAAGATTCATTCATCCTCCAACTCCTGCCAGTTCCTCTTCAAAATTCTCACACATGTCCTGCTCCACTTGTTCTCCAAACCGAGCCCTAATGAAGGGGATTTAAAATGCTGTCTTTGTGTTTGCTAATAAACACTGTTAATTTCCCTGCTCAGACGTTTCTGACACTTGCATGCTGTTAAATGTCAGAAGTGTTTCCTTGAGCCATCCATCCCTTCAGAGAGACTGAAGTTCTCAGGGGATCTGACTTCCTGTCACTGCAGTTCATCCTTGCACTCCATCCCATATGCACAGGGAAAATTTAAAAATCTGCAAGGCTTCCTCATCACCAAAAATAATTACTGTCTGGGAGAAAGTAATAAAGTAATCTGTGCTAATTGAAACGGTGAAATATCTGCTTCTCCATCAGTTCAATACCTTGGATAAAACACACAGCCCCTGAATTCAGCTCCTGTGCTCTGGATTATAAATTCCCCTCATTTTCTCTCTCTCCCAGCACTTAAAAACTGCAAGTGCTGATATTAATTATTTCAAGATTTTTTTGGCAGTCATTTCCTCTAATAAAATTCTCTCCCCTCAGGGAATGATACATCAATCAATCTAACTTGCCTTGTGTCTTTCACGGAATGAGACATTTCAGCCTGTGCTCCAGCCTTCCACTCCCTCTCTGCTTCTGAAGGTCACATCAACGGGCAAGAAGAATCTTTCTCCCAAGCTCACTCTGTAAAAAATGGCCCAGAAGGAGAAGCTCTTGCAGGTTCTTACATGGACACCAAGAGGATTTGGCCCAGAAAGAGAAGCTCTTGCAGGTTCCTACATGGACACCAAGAGGATTTTGCCCAGAAAGAGAAGCTCTTGCAGGTTCTTACATGGACACCAAGAGAATTTTGCCCAGAAAGAGAAGCTCTTGCAGGTTCTTACATGGACACCAAGAGGATTTTGCCCAGAAAGAGAAGCTCTTGCAGGTTCTTACATGGACACCAAGAGGATTTAGCCCAGGCTGGTTGTAGATCCACAGAACTCATGGGAAATTGTATTTATATCTCTAATAGATCTAATTATTACACCCCAGTTCCTCTGCACCCTGGTCCATCAGTGCTGTGCCTCTCAGCTGCAGAGCCACTTCCAGGTAAAGGATTTTTTAGGGACATTCCGAGGTTTTCTCCCCTTTCTCTCCTGAGGAGAATCAAACTCCTTCTCTAAGTGCTTCTGTCTGTGACATGACACGGAGCTGAGCTGCCCTGGAAAACAGGAGCACTTGGAAGTGGAATCCAGCAAATGGTGCTTGCAGAAGGAGCTTTGCTGGCTGCACTCTGCTCCTCAGGAGAGGCCACACGTCTGAAGCACCTGAGAGGAGCAGCACGTGGCCTGGAGGTGTTCAGGCAGAATTTAGGCAACAGCAACTCCCTGAGCTCCAGAAATCAGGGGCAAATTTCTGAAAAAATCAGAAAAAAAAAAAAAAGAAATAAATCAGGACATTTCAGAGGGGCAGAAATTCTTGCAGTGGTGCTGAATAGAGGCAGGAGCAGGGTGCAGCACAGGGGCTGCTGGAACATGGGACTGAGACCTGTGGGACCCCATCCCCAGCTCCCTCCTGCTCAGGACTGCTCCTCTCTCCTCTTCCTCCCACTTCCCCAAAAGGTTTGGGGAAGAATCCATTCCCAGCTCTCTCTCTGGAGCATTTTACACGACAGATTGCAGCAGCAAACCCCCTCCTAAATTGCATTGAAGACAAATACCCCAGCCCCGGCCTCTCAGAGCTGTTTCCCAGGCCTCCCGAGCGTGGAATTTGCCAGGAGTGATGCTGGAGAGCCACACAGCAGCTCCTTTGTGGACAGCAGTGATGTCCCCTCACCCTGAGCTGCTGGAAATCATCTGGAAATGGGCAAGCTCAGGAATAAAAAGCAAAACCCACCCGTTTCACCCACCAGCAGCAGGAAAGGAGGAAGCGCCGAGTTCTTATCCCAAATGTTTACTTTTATATAAACATGGCCTTAATTACAGTATCAGCTTCAAAGCCCCGAGGCCTCTCTCTCCTGAGGATGCTCTGAATCCCTCTCCCTCTGCAAGCAGCCACATTCCAGCAGAAAAGCCAAAGCCATGAAAGCCCTGCTCACATTTCTTGGGTGGCTTCTGTTTCCAAACAAACCTCGAGGAGATGCTCACGCCGCTCTGGAGATGGCTGGCTTCACATCCAGCACGAGGCCATCCAGCTTTTCCACAAATATTGTTCTTTTCGTGGGACTGAAGGAATTTCCGGCCGCCCAAAGCTGTTTATGTTTGGCTCAGCCTTGCCCCTGCAATCTCTCCCTCAAAGGAGATGCAGGCTCGACCAAAAATGTCTCAGCCACACAAGTTAAATTCCACTTTTCACACATCCCCTCAACTCTTCACCAGATAAGTGACATTTTGTGTGGAAAGCCCCAGATCTTTGCATACAAAGGCCCAGTCCCAGAGCCAGCGGTGCTGGTGGCTCGTTCCAAGCCCAGACTCAGTTTTCACAAGTCCTGGGTGAAAAATCAACAGGAAGTGGATTCTTGGTGGCTCAGATTGCAGCAGGATTGGGATGCTTTGATACAGAGTTAATTAGGCATTAAAAGAGTCCCATCAGAGCTAGGGAAATATCATCCATAAATCTCTGTGCTGCCTCATTAGCCTTTAGGACAGCAGCTCCAAGTAAATCAATTGATTGGGAAAAAAAAAACCCAAACCAACAAACCAGGAGGAAGATTGGAGATTATTTAGAAATCTCTATTCCTACTTTGATCACAAGAGAAAAATAAACTCTAATTCTCAAAATCCCCATTTTAAAGGGACTCGTGTAAATAAGGGGCCAAAGATCCCATTCACCTTGTGCTGTGGAGCCCAAATCCAATACATTTCAATATTTTCCCAGTCTCCTCGCAGATAATTCATATTTTAGAGACTTCAGATGAGACTCTGAATGGCTCATGAAGAGGAGTGAGCTGTTAAAATCAGGGGAGAGAACAGAACTGTGGTGATTGAGGTTCCTGCAGCAAAGAAAAGGTATCAGAGCAGAACTTAGAGGGTAAAAGATGATGCTGCTTATAGAGACAGGAGAAATAAAAGCTGAAATGTTTAATTATGAAAAGCAGGAGAGGGAAAGTACCAGACAATCTCCACCTCAGCTTTGAGATTAACTCATGTCTAGGCTGCACAGAGGATATTGGAGAGCAGGGCAGGGAATCTGGGCCGAGTTAATCAGCTGGGGATCCTCTTCCCAGGCGGGGAATTATTGATCCCACGTGCCTGGGGGCTGCTTCCCCCTTGCCTGGCTGTTCACACGTGGCTTCCATTGCAGCATCCATGGAGGAGCGCTTGGCTGAAGGAGCAGCAGCCTGGGTGGGCTGGGACAGGGAATTCTTCACTCCAGCTTTCCCCTAAACCATCTCCTCTAAAAACAAACCCAGACACATCCCAGCCTCACACTCAGCGCGATCCCAGCGTCACATTTGCATTTCTCAGCCCTAATTTCCCTTTAATGCTCTGCAAAGCCGTTCAAGCCCCGCATGGTGGAACAGAATTCCCTGAATTCCAGCCAGGAGCATCCTCAGTTCCAGGGCAGCGGGGTGCACCAGGAAACGTCTCCCCCCTGCATGAACAGCTCTCACTTTCTGCATCCAAGACCCCTCATTTACACCCCTAAATTACCCTGATTACCGGTGGGAAGAAGTGCACGACTCAAATAGGAAAGCCAGGGGTGCTGGGAAGAGCCGGGGGAAACTGAGGCAGTGCCACAGCTGGGAGTGGGGTTGCCTCACATGGGAAAGGTTCTCCCGATTTGGAAGGGAAAGGATTGTCAGCATTCTTTCCCTATCAGTGAACTCCAGAAGTCCTGAGGCTCCAGGGAATGATGAGTCCAGGGATTTCAGAGTCACCTGATAACTGAGGCAAAGCCCACCCAGGACATGGGGCTGTGCCAATAAACATCCATGGGGCTGCTTTTCCCTTGGCTTCCCTGAGATTTCTTGTCCAAAAGTGCCCCAAATTAAAGCCCAGGAGGGTGTTTTTCCATTTTTTTTGGATGTCCTTTGTGCACTAGGTCAGGCGGAGGATTCTGACAAATCTTCCTTCAAGTTCAAGCTTTGACTTCACCACTCTGGTGTTGCTGAGTTAGGAATGTTCCTTGGCTCCAGCATCCCAGACAGGACCAGGGCACTTTTAGTCAGTAAAGAGCAAAGATTTCACCACCATAGAGACATTTACGGTGATAAATGAAAGTTTATAGTAATAAACTATTTACATTCTTTCCAATTTGCACAACACTTTTGTCATTCCCCCTTTTTTCCCAAGGCTCTTGGGGACACCTTCTGCTGCTCCTGCCTGCTGCCCTTTGTCAGGAGGGACAGCCAGCTCCCAGCTGGGACCCATCCAAGCCAGGGTGACATCAGGGACTGCTTGCCTTGGCTGGCTTTTCCCCGGGAGCAAACTCCCAGCCTGATGCTGTCCCTTATCTCTGCCCTGCACAAACAACTCCCGGGCTGACCTTTGGGAGGGAATCAGCCCAGCAGGGCTGACCCAGCTGATCTGAACCCTGGAAATGAGACTTCTCCTTGCTTGGAGCTCCCCGGGCAGCTTTGATGGGCTGCAGGGAAGGGTGGAGGAGTCAAAAAGAACGAACTTTTCATCAAGGCAGCACAACAACGAACCCCAAGATGACAAAGTGCCCCAGGCCACTTCCATCTCTTTTACTCCTTTCCTCCCTTAAACCCAAGGAAAATAAATGGCAGGCCAAAAGCTACACGCTGCAAGATTTGGAGGGCAGGGAGGGTTTTGGAGGCTCTCATGGGATCATTCTTTGCCCAGTTCAACAACTTGGAATTAGAAGCTCCTTCAGACAGCAGAGCAGAGAAGGAGCCCTCCACTGAAGCTCTGCCTCCTTTACAGAGCATTTCTCTTCCCCTAATTCCTGCACTTAAATAGGTGATAAAATAGAGGTGCCAAACCCTCACGAGAAAACATTTGTACCGCTGAAATCCCTGAGAAATCTGATGTCTGTGGAGTCAGGACTTACCCAAGGACATGAACAATAATTTCTCCAACAATTTTAGCCCAGAAAAAGGAGAAGAAACAGGCCTGGCTCTCTGGAGAGGGGCACCAGCCACAGATGTTTCTATTTTGAGTAAAACCAAACTGCAAAGTCAAGAGGAAAACCAAAAAAAAAAAAGCACGGAGCAGGGCAAACAATCCCCAAGCCACACAAAAAGGGGACTTGAACCTCTACCAGCAGCCAGACTGGCAGAGAGAAGTTGCAGCCAGGCTGAATCTGCCACCCAGAGCTCTCCCTCGCAGACACTCGGGGCAGAGGGCAGCCAGGAAGCTCCTGGTGAAGCTTGGCTTTCCCTGTGCTGGGCATTTTCTGTCCTGCTGGATCTTTTGGGCTGGGAAAGCCCCCAGGGCTGATCCCAAGCCCATCAAGAACTGCTGGAAAGCTGCATTTTCTGGGGCAAGCAGGGCAGGGCAGGGGCTGGGTCCATTCTGGGCCATTCTGGGCTGGGGAGCTGCTCCTTTTCCCCTCTCTGGCAGAACAGTGAGTGCCACCCCAGGGACACAGCTCCAGAGGCAGCCCTGCTCCAGCTGCCTGCCCTCGGCTGAAACCCAAGCAAAGAAACCCGACCCTTTAATTTCACCAGAACTTTTTACCAAGGGCTGCTTGGGAAGGCAGGGACGTGCAGACGCAAAATTCCAGTCCTGAGGGAACTTTAAACCCAAAACTGGCAACACCAAAATTGGACTGGGACACATTTGATTTTTTTGAATTTTTCAAATTTAATTTTAGGGTTTGTTCTTTTTTTTTTCAAACCCACAACAGGCAACACCAAAATTTGACTGGGATGCATTTTATTTCATAATCTTTTTTAAATTTAATTTTCAGGGGTTTTTTATTTTTTTCAAACCCACAACAGGCAACACCAAAATTTTTAATAAAATTAAATTAATTCATTTTAATGATGCACAATGCATTTTAATTTTTCCTGTCATAATGTTTAGCTCAGGAGTGTAAATTCTGAACCTCATGTCATCTGTGAGATGCAAGTTTCTCCAAAGAAGTTAATTTTTTTCTCCTCATTGATGACACACGGAGCCTAAATCCCAGCTAGGAAATAATCCTTGCAAGAAATGAAAGCTCAGACTCAGACGTGCACCCAGCAAAACAAATTAACAGAACTTAAATAAAGTTATAAACTCACTATTCGCCTCTGCGCACCCCACTAGTCCACGGCAAAAAAACCCAATTGAGCCTAAACTTTTATTGTCACAGCCTCAGCTGTGATTTTCTGGTGTTTGTGTGAGGTTACACCCCATAAAATCGCTGCTTCCACAGTCCCTCCCGGGGCAGGAGCTGGATCCTGCACCTGCAGCCGAGCTGCTGCACCTTTGTCATTGCTCAGCGCAGCAGAAGCAATAAAAGCTAACGAGGGGAAGGCCCCGTTGTTTGTGGGCATGAGAAGACAGAGCCAGGAGCTGGCAGTTAGGAGGATGAAAAGCGGGGCTCCATCAGCTGCTGAGTTGCCTCTTTTTTAAATTTTTTTCAGCTCTCTCCAAGGGGGGAAAAAAAACCCGACTTAATTCTGCAAGAGCCACGAGTTAATTGCAGATAAATTGATGGAGTTTGCACAGGAACTGGAGTTGGGGATTAATTCAATTTAAGGGCATCTGGCTGAGCAAAGCGGAGCTGCTGGTGCTGGGTTTGTGCGGGGGCAGGGTTTGACATGCCAGGAACCCCCGGAGCTCGGAATTTGGGGCAGAGGAGCTGCTGGGAGGCTCGGGCAGGAGGGTCCTGGCCCCGTGTCCCCTCTGCTCAGGGCATCCCGACCCCAAACTTCCACAGGAATTCAGCAGGTGCAGGGTGAAATCTGGGGCTGCTCCATGCCCTGTTGGTGCTTTCGTTGCACCAGCTGAGGATGTTCTGAGCAACGCTGAGCACAAGCACAGCAGCGCAGGAAGCCTGAAATCGGAGTCTGTCCCCAAATCCAGCCAGGGCGCGGTGGCCAAGCGGCCCTGGCACAGAGGGCACAGCAAATCCTGGCTGGATGGAGCAGATCCAGAGCAGCTGGAACAACAGCTCAGGAGAGCCAGGCCTGCCCACCAGGGATTCTGCCCTGAGAGGGGAAAAAGGTGAGAGCCAGGAATAAAACACAAGGGAAGTTCTTCGGCCCCTGAGCAGCAGAAATGAGGGTTAGGAGTGACAAAGTCACTTCCATTTTTCTTGAAAAGAAGGAAGCACATCCCAAATCCTTCTTCGTTTTCCTACAGCCAGCAAAGCACACACTTCAGCCCCTGATTTTCAGTCCTGGTTTCAGTCTCTGCCCCCTCATTCCCCTGGATCAGCCCGGGCTGACAGGAGGCAGCTGCTGCAGGGCTGGGGACGGAGCTGCTGCCAAGGTTTCCCCTCGAAGCAAATCCCAGCTTTTCCAGCATTCCACACGAGGTGAAGCCCTGTGGCAACGCTGAGAGGCTCCTTCCACACTGGGTTTCTCCACTGAAGCACAGATAGAACAAACATCTCGGTACAACAGAAGGTGTTGATCGGTTTTGTTGGGAAAAGCCTCCCTTCCCGGGGGAAAATGGGAAAACCTCTCCAAGAAAGCAAAGTTGGGGATGTGTGATCTCATCTGTGCTCCGTGGGGAGGTAGAGCCCACCTCTGCCAAGCACAGGGCTGGAAATTCACTCCACGCTCTCCGATCTTCCTCCCTCCCAAGAAACAGCCTCCAAAAGAAAAAAAAAAAGAAAAAAAAAAAAAAGAAAAAAATCAAATAAATAAATGTGTAGCCATGGTAAGATTCCAATATGGAACAACAGTTTGTGAAAACTCCCTAATAGAGCTGTCAGAGCTGCTTTGTGTACCCATATGCTGCTCTGAACAAATGCTTCCAACCCTTAAAGGTCGTGTTGGAAGTGTTCCCCACACCCCTTCCCACCCCTCCTGATGCCTCCCAAACCTCCTGGAGATGGTTGCTATGCCATGGGTGAGCTGGGTGCTTGGTATGGAGCAGGGAGAGTGGCTTGTTTTGATTTGAGTTTAAATATTTAGACACAATTTGCATCTAATTAGCATGCTGATGGTTAGGGAAGCGCAGCGCAGAGCCTGCAGCAGCTTTGTTCAAATGTCACATCCAAGACGACGCTGGCGGTGCTGTGACAGCCACCTCACCTCAAAATTAGCAACCCTCCTGCTGGAGGAGGGGGTTCCCACCTGACGTGCAGATGATCAGCTCTGGCTCTCGGGAAGAAAAGGAGAAATTCCTTGGAAAAGCCTCCAAATGCTGAGGTGGAGACTCCAACATCCCAAGTTCCCACCAAAAAAAAAACCAAAAAGCACACTGCTAGATACTGTTAATGGAGAAATGTGGATTTAGAACATTTTCCCAGGGTACCTGTAATATTTCCATGTGTGAAATGGTCCACTCCAGGAAAAAACCCACTTTTACACCAGTCTGTGCCACACAAATCTCATTTTCCCCCCCAAAAAAGGCTCATCCAAGCCTTGCCTCCCATTTTCCAGCCCAACTGAACTGCACAGCACTGAAAGTCCTACCCAGCAGTTCCAGAGCATCGGGGCAAAGCTGGTGGGAAAAAATCCAATTGTCCCAATCCTCTCAGGACCACTGCTCCTAGAGAGGAATATGATCCTGCCAGACACAGGGATGAGGGAATCCAGCACCTCCTGCTAATTATTTAATGACCTACTCTTCTCTTTCCTTGCTTCTGCTGCCCCAAATCCCCCCCAACAAACAGCCCCACACAAATATCCTGCAGATGAGCTGAGCATCAAACCCAGAGCTGGCCTGGGAGTCGATGAAAATCAATAAAAACTGTCCAGAGCAGCTGTGGGGGGAGCCAGGAGCAGCTTTTGGTCACAATCACTAGCTCACACCACCTCCAAAAGGATGGGAGAGCCAAAACTCAGTCTTGTGGGAGTCTCCTGTGCTTTCCAGCTCATCTTTCTCCTCAGTGATCCATCATTTTCTTCCTGGCTCCTCTGTCCAGTTGACTTCAGGTGCAAACAGGGGAAATTGAGCAAAAATCGATATCTACATTTCAAAAAGCAGGAGACAAATGGACTTGTTATCTTCAAAACTCCCTCTCAGCCTTGAAAAGCCAGAAAGAAAATGTACAAAAGACCTATAGACAGGAGAAGAATAAAAAAAAAAATATTAAAAAGTGTCCATTGAAGTGTGTCCAAATCTGAGAACAATCTGTGGAGCTTCAGGACGGGAGGAGAGGCCATGGTTCATCCCAGACACAAAACATTCCCACTCCCTGCTCAAAAAAAAAAGAGGGGGCCTGAGAAGCAGTGGGGCATTTTCAGTTTGGAGAATGGTTTCCAACACAATACACTCCCATAATAGCCCCGAGATGTAAAGCTAATCAGAGGGGACACGTTCACAGAAATCAAACCTGGCCAAGTGGCCACCTTGACAGATTCTTCTATTGAGAATTTCTTGACCTCTTTTCTTGCAGGGGATTTTTCCTGCTCCCTCACTTTCCCTTTCAACAGGCCCTGCTCTTGTTCCTGAGCGTTTCCCTTGGAGGGACAAAAAATGGGGTGTGGGGAGAAGCTTTGTCATGAAGCCAAAATCACTGGGCTGGGGCACGGCAAAGGGTGAAGTGGCTTTTCTGCAGGGAGCTGCTCTTCTGAATTCTGCTCTTTTTGAAGCACCCATCTTCCTCCAGGTGAATGCTAATAAGCCATAAAAAAAAATAAATAAAGAGGAGTCAGTGCTCAGCAGCTTGTAAGCTTGGATTATATTAATCAATAAATACTCAGGACAAATCAGCAGAGCTCTGTAAAAGGCTTTTCCCTGCACAGATTGTTATCCCAGCTGCTATAATCAGAAATGAGGGATCAGAGCCCTTTGGAGGGCAGAACATTTCAGCTATTACAAGTTCTGTTACAACGCACAAAACCCGGGTTGCATCAGGGCCTGGTGACTTTTGGGCCTCACCAACTCTGAGGAAGTTCCCTTGGCGCTGAAACAGGCATTCTGCAGCACCTGGACTGTTTTAATTTGAATTTTTTTTGCCCCTTGAATCAGATATCCTCTCACCAAGTGTTCAGCACTGAGCAGGAACGCAGCTGAGGCTGCTGCTCTGCTGTCAGGGCTGATGTTTTTCCAAGAAATTTGGAGAGAGCCAGTTCTTTGTCACATCCCAGGGACCAGTGACAGCCATCAGGAATGTAAAGCCATGCCTTGCTTTGAGGCTGTGATATCCAATTCCAAATTTTTGGGTGCGCTTCATTTTGCTTCAATGCGTTTAACTCACTTCTAATGGCCCCGTTAATTGCCTAATTGTGAAACCGAGGCTGCCTCTATCTCTGAAGCACATTCCTTGATGGAAAAAAATCTGTTTGTGTGAATGGATGCCCCTGCACTTCCCCAGCAGGTGCTAATTTGGTTTGTGTGAGTGGGTAAATAGCTCTGAAGTGTCTGGGTGTGCAGCAGTACCTCACATTTTCTATCACTCTTACCTTCCGAGTGCTGAGATGACAGATGTTCATTAGTCAGAGCAGTTAGAACCATTCCCTCCCCTGGAATATTACCCTGCCTCATGAATATTAATTAACTCTCCTTGTGACAGAGCAGGGCAGGGTTTGATCCCATTTTACAGGCCAGGAGCAAAGGGAGTTCAGTAATTCCCGTGAGGCAAGGCTGGGGCAGGATGCAGGACCTGCACAGAGCCCGGGCATTGCTCTGTTTGACCTTTTATTTGCTTTTCATCTGGCTTTTCTCTGGAAATGCTGCTGGGGGATGCAAGGGAAGGACACCAGGGCTTTCCACCCTGTGCCACATTCTCCATCTCCAGGGCAGCGAGCTGAGCCCTGTCCCAGCCTCACAAACCTCCTCCAGAATATTCTGGACACCAGAGGCATCCACTGGTGCTTTGCAAGGAGCTGCAGTCCTTGTTTTGATCAGCATCCCTCACGCAGACGATGCCTGTGGACATCTCTGAGAGCTCTGCAGTGAGGGAAAAATCCAGAGCTGCCTCTCCCCTGCTCCTGAGGCAGCACATCCCCTCCTGCCTCCCATTTCCCCTCCTGCCTCCGATTTCTCCTCTTCTCTCTGATTTCCCCTCCTGTCTCTGATTTTCCCCCCAGCCTCCGATTTCCCCTCTTCTCTCTGATTTCTCCTGTGTCTCTGATTTCCCCCTAGCCTCTGATTTCTCCCCCAGCCTCTGATTTACCTTCCTGCCTCCGATTTCCCCGTGTCGCTGATTTCCCCCGTGTCTCTGATTTCCCCCCTGTGTCTCTGATTTCCCTCCTCTCTCTGATTTCCCCCTTCTCTCTGATTTCCCCTCTTCTCTCTGATTTCCCTCCTCTCTCTGATTTCCCCCTTCTCTCTGATTTCCCCTCTTCTCTCTGATTTCCCCCTTCTCTCTGATTTCCCTCCTCTCTCTGATTTCCCCTGTGTCTCTGATTTCCCCCGTGTCTCTGATTTACCCCTTCTCTCTGATTTCCCCTGTGTCTCTGATTTCCCCCGTGTCTCTGATTTCCCCCTTCTCTCTGATTTACCCCTTCTCTCTGATTTCCCCTGTGTCTCTGATTTCCCCTGTGTCTCTGATTTCCCCCGTGTCTCTGATTTCTCCTGTCTCTCTGATTTCCCCCCTGTCTCTCTGATTTCCCCCGTGTCTCTGATTTCCCCCGTGTCTCTGATTTCCCCCTTCTCTCTGATTTCCCGTGTCTCTGATTTCCCCTGTGTCTCTGATTTCCCCCCTTCTCTCTGATTCCCCCCGTGTCTCTGATTCCCCCAGCAGTGCTGGAATTCCTCCCCAGCCGAAAGCCACAGCAAAGGCCTCGGCTGGCCCTGCCCAGAGCCCGGGGCCCATCCTGGGCCTGGCTGAGGGAGGGAAATGCCCCGGAAATACCGCGAGGGGAAGACTCATCAGCCAGCCATCTTGTAATGATCGTTGGAAATGCGAGTGCGGTTTATAGAGAGGGTAATTAGGAGCAAGGCCCTTTAGCCATAAGGAATGTACTCGGCTGATGGTGACCGCTGGCCCCGTGCCTCCCTCGGGGGGGACAGGGACACGACTGCAGTGGCACAGGGACACGACTGCAGTGGGACAGGGACACGACTGAAGTGGCACAGGCTGCCAGGCCCCAAAGGGACACGAATGCAGTGGGACAGGCTGCCAATGGGGTGACAGGGACACGACTGCAGTGTCACAGGCTGCCAGGCCCCAAAGGGACACGACTGCAGTGGCACAGGTTGCCAGGCCCCAAAGGGACACGACTGCAGTGGCACAGGCTGCCAAACCCCAAAGGGACACGACTGCAGTGGCACAGGCTGCCAAACCCCAAAAGCAGGGCAGCTCCAGGTGGGGAAGAGCTGCTCAGACCAAGAACAGGCAGCCCTTGCTCCGTGTGTGCCTGCTGGGGCAGCGAGGGCGAGCTCAGCCTAACAGGGAGCAGCTCTGAGCCAAGCCAGGCCTGGCCTTCAGCCTGGGCTTTACCCCAAACCCCAGAGCCTGGGCTGCAGGGTCAGCAGGGGATTTCATCCCCAAACCCCCAAAACCTGGGCTGCAGGGTCAGGAAGGGATTTTACCCCCAAACCCCCAAAACCTGGGCTGCAGGGTCAGGAAGGCATTTCATCCCCAAACCCCCAAAACCTGGGCTTTACTCCAAACCCCCAGAGCCTGGGCTGCAGGGTCAGCAGGGGATTTCACCCCCAAACCCCCAAAACCTGGGCTGCAGGGTCAGGAAGGGAATTTCACCCCCAAAACTTGGGCTTTACTCCAAACCCCCAGAGCCTGGGCTGCAGGGTCAGGAGGGGTTCTCACCCTGCAGGGCAGCTCGGAGCAGCAGTCCCAGCCCCCAGAGTGCTGCTGAGGCTCCCAGGTGATGCTGGGGAGAAGCAAGAGGAGCCAAACCCCACCAGAGATGGTGGCGTGGGGTAAGGGGGAGCAGCAAGGAGATTTTTTTGAGCAGGAAGCCGTTTTCTCACCTTTTTTTTTTCTGTTGATGTAATGAACTCCCAGTGGTCAGAGTAACCTCCAGGGCCATTTTCTCTGTAGTCACCACTGGAATATAAATAACCATCCCAAGGAGAAAAATGTGGGTTGGTTTGAACTCAGCACACCATTTAGCCCGCCTGGAAAAAACCCACAGACTTTTGGAAGAAATGTGACAATAACTGGACTTTAAAGTTGTTAAAAGTAAAAAAAACAACCGTGTTCTTTAATTTAGGGCCAGAGTGACCTGGCAATTAGTCATAGGCCAGGCTGCAGCTCAATTAAGACAAACAGCCCAGGGTAATGGAATTGGTAATGTGACCAAGAGGAGCAACCTGAGTTATAGCCTCAATTTTCTCCATGCCTGATGGGTTTGAAATAAGTTCAAAGAAGGTCAAGTGGTTGGATTTTCATCTGCTGATCTCACACAAAGTTTTCCTCTCCATTTCCCTCTCCCTGTGAACCCTCTGGACTTGTCATCGCTGCTCTGCCTCCCGGGCCTGGGGCTCCCCCAGCTGTGGCCGTGCTCTGAAGAAGGTCCAGAACAGGATCTAAGCAAGGGTGACCTGCAAAGTTTCTCAGCACAGTCCAAGAAATGTCATTTCTCATTCTCTCTGCAAGTTTTCTTCTGCCTGGTGTTTCTTGGGCTTTTCCCTGTCTCACAAGTCAGCTCAGTCACGGAGAAGGAGCAGAAAGCAAAGCCCTGAGAGTCTTTGGAAAGCTGCCCTTCAACCACAAGGAAGGGGCTGAAGCCACCTCGGGGCACCAAGAATGGCAGGAGGGTTTGGGATCCATCTGCCCCCTGCTCCTGGGCAGCCCTGAGGGGTGGCTGACCCCACCCGTGCCAAATCCAGCCTGGGAAAAGGGCACAGCCCCATCCCAGAGGGAATGCGCCCAGGCTGAGGGCTCCCAGGGCCATTCCTACCTGGAGAACACTCCCAGCTCCTCTGACACAAGGACCCAGCCATGGTGACGGGTGACACGTGCCACCCCAGAGCTGTGTCCCTGCCAGCATTCCCTTTTTACCTCCCAGCTGCAGGCAGCTCCTCCCGGATTTGTGCAAGGCAGCAGTGCCATCCAGTGGCCCCAGCCCCGAGCCCCCAGCCCCACCTCGGGGGCAGAGCAGCTCTGCTTTGGGGGGCCAAGGGCTCTGCAGGGCTCAGGGATGGGGGAGCAGCAGCTGGGCATGGCCAGGGAGCTGCTCCTGCAAGAAAACTGTGGGCTTTGAGCTCTTCTGTTGCCCTGGAGCCACTCAATGGATTTGGGGGCAGCACCTCAAGGCAGAGGGGTCTCACCTCACACAGCAGCAGGGCAGGGCTGATCTGGGAAATCCAGCTGGGATTAACCCTCCCCCTGTCCCTGGACATGCCCAGGGCTGCAGCTCGCAGCCAGCCCATCCCTTGCACTACCCAAGGTCTCCACACTCTCTGCACAGCTCTCAGGCCCATCCTGTGCCTGCCAAGCCTCAGCTGCCATTTCCTCCACCTGCTAGCCCAGCCTTCCCTCGGTTTAGATCCAAATTCTTCAATTCCCAAGGCAGGAATTTCCAGAAGGTGCCCTCTGATCCCTCTGGGGCTCGTCAGCTCTGCTGCCAGCCCCAGTGAAGCGCAAAGCTCCATTTCTGCCGGATCCAGGTGCTCTGTTTATCCGGGGCAGCAATCCCAGCCCACATCCATCACCTTTCCCTGGCCCAGCTCCCCAAGGGCGGTGTTTGCTGGAACTGCCAAGGCTTCAGAAAATCCCCTCTTTCCTCCTCAGAGCTGAGATCCCTCAGGATTCCTCAGGGAGGAATTTATTCTCTTTCAAAAGAGAGTGAAGCTCAAGAGCAGCAGTTACAGCATCCACAACAGACTGACATAGCCAGCCTGTCTAAAATACAGGGATTTTAGGGAGCACATGCCCTTCTGGACCTATTGCAGGGGGGAAAGCAGCTCCAGAATTCCAGCTGATGCAGATCCTGCCCAGAGAAAGCTCCCATACATGGAGAAATCTGTCCATATCTTATCAATAGCCAGCAAACAGCATTTCCGAGCCAGAAATTCCTGGGAAGCAGGGAATTGCTTGGAATTCCTTAAGAAAACTGCTGCTCCCACATTCTGCATGTAGAACACCCACCTCACCTGCCCAGCCTCTTTAATTTCAGGGCATGTTTCCCCCAGCACATTAAAAATTAAAGCAATAATGAAGTGTCCAACCCCTCAAGAGCTCAGAGCTGACCCCGGGGAGCAGCAGCAGCACCCCCAAACCCCTCAGGCACACCCAGAGCATCTCCCCCCTGGGTGAGCTTTGTTTCCTGTTTGCATCCTCAGCCCCAGCCAGCAATTTCCCTGCTGCTGCTCAATTCCAACATAAATCAGCCCCATTAGGCCAGGAGTCTCAGGAGCTATTAATTCCTGAGAAAAGGATAATGAAACCAATAAAATCAGAGCTTGCTGTCCCCAGAAGGCCACCGCGAGTCAGGTCTGAGGTGCAGAATGCCACGAGCTCACCTAATTGCACCGTGTGGACCCGGGGCTGCTGGGGAACTCTTTTTTTTCCTCAGGGATTATTAGGGAAAAAAGATGTGATTTGCTTCTAAAACACCGCTTTGGAACTGCGGCCGGGCAAGATTTGTAAGGGGGAGGCAACCACGAAGAAATAGGCAGGGTAAGAGTAAAAAATGAGGAATGTCCCAGCTCCACCCCAGCTCCTCTGTTCCAAGTGAGCTTCACTTGTCCCCACCCACAGGGGCTGCAAAGGCTGAAAAAGCTGAGAAAAGCACCAAAATCTGCAGCTGGGAGAGCCAGGAGCTCTGTCAAGGTGTTTAATCCCTCACACATTCCTGCTTGTTTTGTCCTCAGCTCCGCCATCAAAGTTCCCTTCTGCTCCCAGGAGAGAAAAAAAAAAAACTGTCTGAAAATTTAAACTCGGGAGCCTCTTTTTTAAACATTTCCTGCCCAAATCCTTCCTGCCTGATGGGCTTTCCAGTGTCCCAGACCATGGGGGCTGCTGAGCTTCCCAGCTTCTCTGTGACCCCCTGAATATTTGTTTGAAAGTGAAGATGTTGAAGTGCCCCACTTGTAAAAATCAATCCTGTGGTGTCAGCAGCAGTGCTGCCTCATTTCTCTGGAAGAGATTCCCTTTTCTGACCCCCTCCAGTCCTTTTAACCCCAAAGGTCCTTTCCTATTAAGATAAGGGCACTTTGTTGATGTGGGGGAGGTTTCTATCAGCTCCTTCACGTGTAGGGTTGGATAGGAACGGCCTGGGATGATGGGATTCAGGATAAAGCCATTTCTGGCTCCACAGAAACAACATCAAATGAATTTTTCCAGCCCTTTTTCCCCAGAAAATGACTGGGAACCTGGAGGCTCCTACAGCCCACACCACGTGCAGAAATGGGGCTGAAATGGTCCCATTTTCAAGCACTGGGAAGTAAAAATCTAAGCTTTACTCATAGTGACATCCTCCAAGACTCAGATTTTCTGATGATCATTTTAAGAAGTCAGACAGGAAAATAATCCTACCAAAAATTTAATTTTTATGCATCGGCCTGTTTTCATCCCCAAACATCCCGAAAATGCCTTTTGCCAGCATCACCTCCCTGCTTTGAAGCCTGGCTCTCCCAGACACTGTTTCCCATATGCTGCAGGCAGATGCTCACTCGGAGCCTCAAGGATTTGTTTGGGGGGAAATTTTCTTTCCAGGAAAGAGGCCTAAAATCCCAGTTCTATTCTGTTTTACCTCCTCATTCCATGTGAGACCCAGGCAGCAGAGCCAGGGGGATGGGAAGTGCAGAAAGGGGTGCTCAGATTGCCCCCAGGCTCATCCTGGACTGGAATTGAGTGCTGGGAATGAGTGCCAGGGGTGCTGTTAAAAATCCAGCAGCTGAGCTGATCCATTCCCAAAGAAAGCTGAGTCAACAGGCCCGGGTGCCAAATGAAAGGTTTTCCTCAGAGTAATTATAGGTGGGACTAATTATCAATCGATAATCCCAATAAAATTGACATTTAAGTCCATAAGGGGCAGGGAGCCAGGGGCTGACGTGATGCCAGGGGTGATGGTGCTCACCAAGCAGAGCCCTGGCAGCCAGGTCAGACAGAAAACAGCTGGGAACGACCCTGAGGCCACCAAAGGGACAAAACATTTGGGGTTTCAGTCTCTGCAGCCCCTGCAAGCTCAAGGTAGAGGCAGCAAAGGGAAAACTGAGCAGAATTAATGCACTGTGAGCATCTCCCCAGCCTGGAACGTGGAGATGGAAAAGCCGGAGCAGCAGGCAGAGGGGCCTGGCAGGATTTGTGAGGATTGACTTTAAATACTGAGATTGGGGTTGGGTTTTGGTTCAGTTGAATGCTTGGGGCATCAGAGTTGCTCCTGCATTAAAAAGGTGTGATAGCCATCAATAATAATAATAATAATAATAATAATAATAATAATAATAATAATAATAATAATAATAATAATAATAATAATAATGTCATCTCCCAGAGCAGCAGATCAGCTCATTCCAACTCATCTGAGCTCTCTAGAACATTGATCCACATCTCAAGGAAACCCCAAATTCTCCTGTCTCCAAGCAAAGCTAACACACCCAAGCTGACGTTACAATCTGAAGCAACATCAAGTTTGCCAGCAGTGGGGTTTTTTTTCCCCTCAGAGTTCTGTTAATTCCTTACATGGCACCCACGGCAGGGCCAGCAGTGGCTGTGGGATGGGAGCTCTGCCAGAGCACAGCAAGTTCAGGAGGAGGGAGCCATTGGGAAGGGGCCTCGTTTATAGGAAACATCTGCCAAGGGACCCCGAGCAGAGCTGGGAGCTCCCCTGAGCACAGAGGAGCCCGAGCACAGCCAGGGGATTGTGTTGGAGCTGGGGGGTTGGCCCTGGGGAGCTGTCAGAGGTGCCTGGGGGACAAAACCCCTGTGGGACAGAGGTGCTGGCCCACAGGATCCCACACTGCCAGGAGCCAGGGCTGGGAGGGCTCACCCAGCTCAGCTGAACCCACGCAGGATAAAGAACACCTGGAACAGGAATGGAACAGGCACCAGGAATAGCAGGAGGTTGCAAGGATCATGTCTGTGACATTAATCTTTTTATAAGGAACGGTATAAAACCCTAATTTGACAGTTCAGATTTAACAGTCACCTAAACCCAAGCTATTAAATCAGTTTTAGAGTACCCAAAGAACTCACAGCTAATAAGTTCAAAGAAAACTTTTTTTTTTCCAAGTACAGGGCAGAAATATGAAGAAAGCAGCAGGTCTGGGCTCCTCCTGTTCTTTAGGCCCTGACAAAGCCCCAGTTCATCTGTTCCACCAGCACAGAGCTTTGCCCGGCATTAATCAAGTCACTGCAAGCAAATGACATCTCCAAATTTGCCATTTCTTATGACCTTTGAGATTCCTAATTAATTTCATTCCTCATAATGAGACATCTTTATTTATTGCCTTGGACTTGTGTTGTTTCTCACCGTTCACAGGGAGCACCTCTGCTACTCAGAGCCATTTACAACCTGGAGTAGGGTTACTCTTTAGACACCCCAGTAATGACAACAGCAGATATTTGGGGCATTTACTGGCAAATTAAACTTCGAGCAGGAGAGAGAGCTATTTTTTTTCACGAAGTAATTTTTGTCGGGCCCTCTCCGGTAGAAGAACACCTCCTCTAACCACAAACAGAGAATCCAGATGTGCAGACAGCTGGGAGCCTCCCTGCCTTGGAGCAGGGCTTCCAGCCTCGCATCCATCTCGCTGTCACTGCCAGCCCCTGCTCCTCCACGAGTCCTCCCGGGATCTGCAGCAGGCCAAAAGGAAAGGTTTCACCCGCAGCTCCAACCACAAACTCAGGCTGAGGTGATCTGCCCAGCACTCAGCGGGGGTCTCTGGTGGGGCCCAGCACCTCCTGCCCTGGGCACAGGGGTTTATCCACAACCTGAGAGATGCCAGCCTGTTGGATTTGCAGGGAGGAATGATGGGTCTGACTCCGTGTTCTCCGAAGGCTGATTTGTTATTTTATGAGCTGTATTAAAGAATGCTATTCTACACTAAAGAATGCAGAAAGGATGCTCGATGATAAAAAAGATAATAATGAGAACTCGTGACTCTCTCCAGAGTCTGACACAGCCCAGCACTGACTGGCCATTGAGTTAAAACAACTCACAATAAAAACGAATAAAACAATCACCTGTGGGGAAACAATCTCCAAATACATTCCAAAGCAGCAAAACACGGGAGAAGCAAATGAGATTAAATTGTTTTCCTTTTCTCTGAGGCTTCTCAGCTTCCCAGGAGAAGAATCCTGGGCCAAGGGATTATTTCAGGGAATGTGAATGCCACACCAGCCCTAAAGCCACAGCTCCTGGAGGACAGTTTGAGCCTGAGCAGTGCATTCCTACAGCTCGTGTGCAAGGGTAAAAACCCATCAGGAATCAACCAAAAGTGTCCTTCGTGCAGCTCCTCTCTTGGCTCAGGCCTCGAGTCTCCCTCCTAACCCATCCTCCTCCAGGTGCTGAGGGGGAACCACCCTGGACTTTGCCGAGAGCCACCCCAGTGACTGCACGGGAGAGGAATCTGGGTGGAAAAGGAGCCTTAAAAGGGAACCACTTGGAAGTGTCTCTGCCTGCTGAGGAGTACAAAAGGATTAGATCACTGGAGGAATATTTACAGCTCCGCTGCATTGCTGCAGAAAGAAAAGCTCGTGCTGCCATGTTCCATTTATTTCAGGCTTGGGGGAATAAATCTCATTAGGAGCCAGGGCTTTCTTCCCACAGGATTGGAAGCATGTGTTCACACTTAGGGTAATTGCAAACATCCCTGGCTTCAAAGAAAAGAAACCCTGGTGCATCAGCATGGGCTCTGGAGCCACAAACCCATGAATCCACGCCTGGAAGAGGCTCCAGGAGCCCTGCAGGAGGGGCCCAAAGTGAGCATTGGGGGGTGAGGAATCCTCCAGGGGAGGAATTGCTCCCTGTGAGCGCAGCCACTGCTCCAAAACAGAAATTGCACAGGATTCTCCCCAGTAAAAGCCATCCCAGTACAACCAGTGCAGGTTCCCACTGCTCAACCCCCCTACCTCTGCTGCCTCCACTGAGCTCCTGCTCCACAAATATTTTCTTCCTCTGCACTAAAATACCTGCGGCAATCCATCCCTGACCCAAATTTATCAAGGAAATATTAAGCACAAGGCCACAAACATCCTTAAATGCACTGCCAGCCTCAGCAGCAGAGAAAATCACTTGAAGCAAACTCCTGCTGCTATTTTTTATATTTTTTTTTACTGCACGTTCACCTCTGGGTCACAGATTTTACTGTTTGGACGTGTGCAGCCCGAGCCAGGGAGCCAAACCCATTTCATGGCTCTGCTGATGATTTTTATTGCAGAGAAAATCCCTGCCTGCTCATATCCACATAAAGACCAACGGCGCTAGGCACAGATGTTGTGTTTGCCAGCAGAAGCGAGGGAGCAGAGGAGGAAAAGGGAAGTTTTACACACACAGAGGATCCACCTCACCTGAGGAGACCCAGCAGATGCTGATGTGAGCCTTGACTTGAAGGGGGTAACACAGAGCATTCACTGGGGCTCCCAGAACTCCTAAAATTCCATAAACTGCTCTTGATGGAGAGTGTGGGCACGAGGAGAAGCGGTTCCTGCAGTAATGGGCTCTGTGCAGCACAGCTCTGGCAGCAGGGAGCTCTGTGGGGATGGGAATCTGCTGCGCTTGGAGCTGGAGTGGGAGAAGTTTCCCTTCAACACCAGCACTGCCAAGCACTTTGAATGGAAAACAGGGAGTGGGATGCATCCAGGCATCTGCCTTGTGCTGTCCCAGCAAAATTAAGTGGTTAGAAATGGTTTGGGCTTGGGTTTTATGCAGGTTTTATTTTGAATTTGGTGGTTGTTTCAGTCTGAGGGGAGCTGTGGGGACAAGGATTTCCTGCCTTGGCCAGGGCGTGAGGAAGCAGAGCTTGGAGCAGCCTGGCAGGAGAGCAGCCCCTGCTCTCAGGGGTCCCAGAGCCAGTCTTCACTGGCTCCTCACTGGCCAAGCCCTGCTCCATCCTCCAGCAAGAACCACCTGAGGGGGGCTTTGGGCAAATTCAGCCCCCGAGGCACAGAAATGAGGGTAAATGTGGGTGGGACGGCACAAACCACCGGTATATAGCACAAGAAGTGATTTAAATGAGAAAGTGCAGCTGAGGATGAGTTGGAGAAGATGTTAAACCCTGTGGTTTAACGTCCCTGGGATTTTCACTGCCTAAGAGTGGGGTAAAGATGGAGCAGGACGAGGCAGGACCTGCACGTCCCTCCCATGGCAGCAGCAATCATTGATGTCCATTTACACCAGGATATTTAACCTCCAGACTGCCCAAAATGCAGCAATCATTGATGTCTCCTACACCAGGAAATCTGGCCTCCAGACTGCCCAAAATGCAGCAATCATTGATGTCCATTTACACCACCAAATCTGGCCACCAGATTGCTCAAAACGCAGCAATCACTGATGTCCATTTACACCAGGAAATTTGGCCCCCAGATTGTCCAAAACGCAGCAATCACTGATGTCCATTTACACCAGGAAATTTGGCCCCCAGATTGTCCAAAATGCAGCAATCATTGATGTCCATTTACACCAGGAAATTTGGCCCCCAGACTGCCCAAAATGCAGCAACCATTGATATCCATTTCCACCACCAAATCTGGCCACCAGAGTGTCCAAAATGCAGCAATCCTTGATGTCCCCTACACCACCAAATCTGGCCATTAGAGTGTCCAAAATGCAGCAATCCTTGATGTCCATTCCCACCACCAAATCTGGCCTCCAGACTGCCCAAAATGCAGCAATCATTGATGTCCCCTACGCCACCAAATCTGGCCTCCAGACTGCTCCAAATTCACCAGGATTCACCTCGGGAGTGCCAGCAGCGCCAGCTCTGTGCCTTGTGAAGGTGCAGCCCCAGCTGCCCCTCAGCCTGAGCCTGAAAATCCCTGGCGCTGCTGCTCCCCCACCCCAGGGGCTCTGCTGCTTTGGCAGGGGCAGGTCCCTCCACGGGCACAGGATTTCAATATGAATGGGCAGCACAAATTCCACATCATGGAGAAAAAAAACTCCCCGTGCTCGAACAGATGGGTTTTACAGCGCCAATTATTACATTTCATTGTCTTGTGCTGGCAAAGTCCAGCCTTCACTGTGCTCCAAAAACAACCAGGGGCTGCTGGAGGCTGGGATTCGGGGAGGGAAAAGCAAGTGGGCGACCACAGTGTGGGGCAACACCCCAAGGTCACCCCCGGGGCCCAAATCGGTCAAAATCAATGTTTTGCCTACCAGAGATGCTGCAGTGAGAATTTTAATGTTACTCACAGGGGGAAAAAAACCTCAAATTTTACTCCTGGCACCCGCCCTGCTCAGGAGAAGCAAAGCAGGAACCATTTCCATGGAATGGCTGCCCTGGGATATGGTCAGGATTGCACGGAACAGGAAGGGGACATGGGGAAAAGCTGCCCAGACCAAGAGGAAGGACTCCAAGCTCTCACAACATCCAACAGACCCATTTTTGTGGCAAAAAGTACCAAGAGATGCTGAAACAGGGGATTTCTAGATGGATATAAGAGCCACTGGCTCCTCACACTCAACCCAAGCCTTGAGAGACCCAGTTCCTGCTCCTCACTGTCCACATCATGGAGGCTCAAGGCATTTAAAACACGAAAATGTTATTTTCCAAACTAAGAAGAAATGAAGTATTGGAAAAGGGCAGTTTTGCATTGTGTGAAGCCTCTTGGAAACACTTTTTCCCAATAAAATGAAAAATACTGATGGTGCCCTAAAACTTGAAGGCTTAAAGTCTTCTAAACATGGATAATTATTGATGAACAGAGAGTTTATTAATGGATCTTGTCCCATTCCTTGCTAATTCAGAATTTCCAGCCTTCCCTGGAACCTGGCTGAGCTTCTTCCCAAAAAATTCAGTAGCATCAGATTCCAGGAAAGGTGGAGCCCATAATTTATCCCTCTCCGACCAGCCTCCAGTCCTTTTCCAACAGGTTAAAGTGCCTGACATAATTAGCCACTAATTGTTAGCAGCTGTAGCCATTATCAGTTTAATTTCTAATTAATTGTTACAATTATTGTTGCCTTGCTTACCCCCGTCTCAAGAAATGTTTGTTAGAGAGGCAAATGTTACGCGGTAATTAACTCGCTGCCGAATTTTCAGCCTTAATTAAATATTCTGAAGCTGTCGCTATCTTCCCCCTTCAACAATTAATGAGTCAGGGGTCAATTAAGTGTGTTTTAACCTGGTCTCCTGGCAGAGAATTTATTGCATCAGGAGGAAATCTGACGTTGCTTCTCATCCACAAAAAAAAAATTGTAGGAAGCCAAAGATCTTCAAGCACATCCTTGAGGGGTTGTTTGGTGGGTTTTTATCATTGTTACACCTCAATTTCCTCACTCTGGTGAAGAAACAAAATCCCTGCAAGCTTTAGTATGGAAATAAATGCGCCTCTCAGTCGGGTTATCCAGAGCAGCTTTCCCTGCAGCAGCCAAGATAATCCTTGGATAATCCAAATTGTCCAAAACAACTTTGGATGAGCACGCGTAGAACTTTGGGGACGCCGTGCAACACACAGAGCCCTTCCTTCCCCGGCATTCCTGCCCCACCTGGACAATTATTCCCCTTTCCTTGCCGCTCCATCAGTTTGTCCCTGTTCACCACACAGGTGATTATTTCTCTGAATTTTGCTGGTTTAAGTAGCCAGGGCTTGGTTCTTGCTGCCTCAGCCTCCTCTCCCAGCCCAGCTGTGTTTTCCACGGCCAAAGTTCTCCATCGCCCCCAGGCTGCTCAAAAACAAGTCCCCAAAACTTCATTTATTTGCTGCCACAGCGTGGAACAGCCCGATCCCCAGCCCAGCCACGTGTGGGATCTGCAGCCAGCTGAAGAAATCTGATTTTCGAGCTCGCTTTAAACCGCACAAAGTCCTTCAGCCGGGCAGGATGCGCGGAACCACGATTTAACCTCCAAATCCGTGTCTTCCACACACCCCTCACGATGTTTTGCCAGAAAAACCCTCACTTTCCCATTCCCCACCCTCAGATGTTCCCATTGTGCCCCCTTTTTTTGGGGCTGCCGGGATGCCCTGCCTCCCCAGGCCCACCCCTGCAGCAGGGCTGCTCCTCGCACCGCGGCTGAGGAATATTAATTGTTTGAACATCTTGTTGTGCTCAGGCCCAGCGCCTTGCCCTGCTTTGGCTCGTTGCTAGGGAACTGGGAATGGCAACCCATGGATTTATTTCATCTGCTCCGGGGCTGCGAGGCAGAGCACCATCCGCCTGTTAATTATTTAGAGGCTAATAAAAGAAAGGGGGAAAAAAGGTGGGGAAAAATCAGGGGGTTTTTCTGTCTCCTCCCCGTTTGGTTTTCAGATTCCACAGGGTCATTAATCCCCTGGCCAGGCGGGTTTTTGTCACAGCCCCTGGAGCAGGGCAGGGACAGCAGGGCTGAGCTGCAGCTCCCCGAACCTCATCTCGCTGGGATTTAATTGCCCGGAGATTGTCAGCATCGCGCTCCCTCATTTCACTGCTAATTTGGGATGTAAACAAGGCGGGCAGCGAGCTCAGCCTGGCCCCGGGCAGGCACTGTCCCCGCTGCTCCTGCTGCCACCAGCCCAGCCCCGGTGTGGCACTTTGAGGGGCTCAGCCTGGGGATGTTCCCTCTCTGCCCCTTTCCTCTCTGCTTTGCCCCGGCGCTGGCCCCAGCTGGCACATTCGATGGCTTTGCTTCTGCTGGGTGGAGGGAATTTATTCCCGTCCTTTTTAAAATCTGCCACGGAACCCATCCGATTGACTGTTCCCCCTGTGCCACCCCCACAGAACACAGATGGCTTTGGGGACATCAGGACGAGCCATGTGCCCCATGGCCACCCTCCTTCCTCAGGGCACAGCGCTCTCCTCTGCTCCACTGCTGCAGAGAAACAAGACACGGAATCACGGGATGGTTTGGGATGGAAGGACCTTCAATCCCGTCCCTGCCCTGGGCAGGGACACCTCCCACTGTCCCAGTGTCCAGCCCTGGGCACTGCCAGGGATCCGGGGGCAGCTGGCAACTCCATTGCAGCCCCTGCCCACCCCCAGGGAAGGATTCCTTCCCAAAACCCCATCTGAAGCTGTTCTTGCACCCCTCACGCCGTGACACACGTCAGCAAAAACACCTCTGAACGGGGGTAATTGCCATTACTCATCCCCATCCTCAGCCCTCCCAGCAAGATTTATCCACTCCTTCTGCTCCCACTTCTCGGAGTTGGTTTTACAAGGATCCTCCTGCTTTGGCAACGGGGAGGTTGATTATAGTGATTATTTTAATAGTTGGAAAAAAGGAGTTTTAGACACTGCAGGCTGGCTTGCCCTTGCTTTCACAAGCGTGCATTTATTGGGGGAATTCAGCTGCCAAAGCTGTGCTGAGGGCTTCACTGTGCTCCCCAAAGTGCCAGAATTTACCTGTGGCCTCCACTCACCTGCAGGGGAAAATGAGAACAGGGCAGCAAAAAGACGCAAGATTGCAGTGTGTTAATACAGCAACAAATAACATTTATTTTCCAGTGATTTCACTTGATTTAAAGTATAAATGGGTAAGGCTGATGTAGTCCAGGCATGATTTTTTTCCAGTCTAGCTGGGAATTCTCTAAAATTCCACCAACACAACCCCTGGTCATTTCTCTCAGATCTCACAAGACACTCCACCAGCCCAGGCAAATCAACACAAGACCACGAGGGGAACTGAGCACCTTGAAATGAAATTGTCATGGACACCAAATGGCTGCCCCAAATCCCCAGAACGGGGATGAGCCTGTGTGATAAACAACTTTTAATGGCTCTGCTGGCACCAGAGAGCCTGTGAAATGTCACTGCTTCCCTAAATACCGTTGGAGGGGAGCTGCTCTGTCTGTACACTGAATTTCCCCCTTATTATCAGTGCCTGCAAAGCTGGCGCTGCACAGGGACTGCAGATCTCCTCAGGCTCATTTCCCTCTCTGTTCACATCGGTATCCAAGGGGAATTTTTCCTTGGGACAGCTCCAAAGCAAAGCACCACATTCCCCCTCTGGAATCCCATCCTCCTGGAGACCCGTGAGCAGCCAGGTCAATGCCAGCCCAAATCCTGATTTATTTTGTAGTAAAACTCAAGTCCCCGCTATCAACAGCTTCTCCCTGTTTCCCTTTTGGGACTTGCTTGAATATTTTCACCACCCTCACGCTTTTATTTCACAATTCCACGTTGGAGGTGGTGAAAATCAGTTGCAGTTTTTTAGGTTTTGCTTTGTGGCTGGCTGCTCTCCACGGTTCAAGATTGCAGCTCATTACACCAGCTGCACTTCCCTGGATTCTTTGCAGGGTGCAGGGACTGGTTTGCAAAACAACAACAACAGAAAAGCAGGGTTGGAGCTCATTATATTTTAACTTTCACTGCCATTGTACTGCCTGTGGATTTTTCTTTAATCATCTCGATTACAATGAATTCAGGATTGAGCAGGAATCCGAGTGCCTGGAATGGGAAAAAGGGAGGATTCAGAAATTCTTGCACATTTGGGAAGGCAGCAGATCCTGTCCCCCCAAGCAGTGCCAGGTGCTCAGTGCCATGAACGTCTCAGACCTTGATCGATTGACTCCATCGGAGGTGCCAGAGGATTTTAATCGGGGGCAAAAGCAACAGAGGAAGGGTAGGAAACTGTAAACAGAACAGGTGGCCAGTGGCCATTTATCCCTTTTGTCTCCACGAGCCGCTTTCAGCTTTGGTCTCTTCAGGGGAAGTACCACCTGTAAGGTCCAAGCCACAAAAAAAATCCCAGAAATGGGGAATTCCAGTGCCCAGAGCCTTCCCATCCCTGTGGCAGCACCCCATCCTCTCTGCAAGTGCTCATCTCCATTTCCCTGGATTCACTCCTCACTGCTCTCTCTAATTTCATTTCCCTGGGTTCATTCCTCCATCCCAGTGCCACTGCTGTCCCTGATTTCCCTGGGTTCACTCCTCCATCCCAAAGCCACTGCTTTCCCTGATTCCATTTCCCTGGATTCACTCCTCCATCCTGGCTGCTCTCCCTTATGTCCCTGCGTTCATTTCTCCATCCTGGCTGCTCTCCCTCATCAGCCGCAGTTCCCGCTGTTGTCCCCGTGCCGCTGCCAGGTGACACGGTGTCGCTGTCCCAGGTTCCGCCGCCGCTCCCGCTCCGTTCCTGCCGCTGCCTGGCCCCGGCTGCTCTTTCCCCCCGGAGTTCCCTTTCTTCTCTCCGTTGTGAGCGCACAAAGGCCGCTCTCGCATTCCGCTCTCCTGGCATTGCTCCGGTGTCCCTGAGCAAGGGGAAAACCCTGATTTGATCGCCTCATTTTCCTCCGCTGCCATTAACGCGGCTGCTTTCAGAGCTGGGCGAGGAGTGAGCAGAGCCCCTGGCGTGACAGCGTGTCAAATTCCACATTTCTGTACCCCATTCCCCCGGCTGCTGCTGCTGCTCACACACCCACAGCCCCATCTCTAGAGAATTCTTCCTCTCAGCTCTTTTCCAGGGGCACAAAACGCACCAGCAGGACATTCCCTGCCAGGTGAAGTTCCCAGGGGAGTGTTTTCCCTGATGTTTTCCCAAAAAATGTGAGTTTCCAGCACCATTCCCGGGTGCCACAGCAGAAGCTGGCAGGTGTGGGTGACACAATTAAGCAGCAGCGTCACCTCTGCTGCCTCTCCCCCACGCTCCCCTTTGCAGAGGATTGTGCAGTGTTTCCCCAGTCACTGTAAATTCCACAACGATGGCATTTTTGCAGCAGGAATCGCATTCCAGTCGAATCAGAGCTGCTGCTGTTACCCCACCATCACTACCCCAGCACTAACCCCAGCCGGGCAGCAGCTCAGCACGGAAAACCAAGGCTGACCCTGCCCTGGGGGGCTTGGAGGGTGGGGCTCTTCCTCTTCCACTTGGTTCTCTTTGGTTCACAGGGACAAGGAACCCACTGGTGCCGCTTGGCACCTTTTAATGGGCATCAAAACCAGAGCCTCGTCCAGCTGGGCAGTGAAATGGAGGTGTGAGGGGAAAAAAAATGGGAATTTCAGCCCAAACCAACAACCCCTGGAGCTGAGGAGCTGAGAAGAAACCTCAGATTAGAGCAAGTCTCACCCAGGGCGTAGCTTCTCCTTTATTCCCTGCTGATGACTCAAGTTACATTTAAAAAGTTTAAACTTGGTGTAATTTCTAACAATTCTATGCCTGTGATGGAAAGCTGAGGGGATTTTTGATCAGACCTTGATGGGTTTTCCTTCCATCCGTGAGTCCAAGCTCTCTTTACACCCAAATGAGCAGTTCGAGGATGGTTCAGCTGCCAGGGGATGGTTTGGGATGTGGGGCAGAGAGACTGAACCCCTCTCCTCTCCTGCCTCCCCCAGATCCCACACAAAGCTAAAAAAGCACCACATTCAGCAGCACAGATAAAAACCACCCGAGTTTTACAAGCAGAAAAAGTATTTTATTGGCACAGACTCTTTTTTACTAACCTGGCATAAAAGCTATCAAACTATATAAATAAACCTGGGGAATTATCTCCTCCCTCAGCCAGGACCCTCGCTGGGCCCTGGATGGATTCATTTTAAATGGGTTATAAATTTCTGATAAAGGATATTCCAGCTCCAAATTGCAGATTTAACGAGGCTCTGCTCCTCCACCTCTGCAGGGCGAGGGGGGCTGAAGCAGTGGGATTTGGGGCTGGGGTGTGCCCTGTCCCCTCTCCTCACCCCAGAAAGGGGCTGGGGGGGAGCTGAGGAAACCCACTGGGATATTTTCCACCCTCTGGGGCTGCCCAGAGTTGAAGCTCCCGGAGGTAACCCGGGCTCCCCTTGGCAAATTTGGTGTGGATGTGTCTGAGCTGCTGGGACACAGGGGACAGTGTCCCACCTGTGCTGCTCTCACCTAATTTTAAAGCAAATTTGGGAAGGGAACTGTCGTGGGGAGAAGGGAGGGAGATGCAGACAGGAAACCAGTCCCTGCTGGTGCCTGGAGCACATCAGTCCAGGGCAGCTGGGCAGGGGGAGCCCCCAGAGCAGGGTGAGGATCAGGGGTGCCCCAGACTGAGGGATCATCCCTCCCCCCCAGCTCCTCATCCACCCCTTTCCCCTTTCTGCAGCAAAGAAATCAAACTGGGACGAGGCCAGAGGATGAAAAGCTGTGCCTGGATTCCCAGCCCAGCTGAGAGGAGGAAGTTGGGAGGTTTGGGAGCAGAACCCGGGGTGGGGCTGGGCAGAGCGGGGCCTTTGCCACCACAGGTGTTCTGTCACCGGGGATGTTCTGCTGAGCTGTGCGTGGTTTCCTTTGATCCGGCCGGTGTTAAATGTGCTCACATCCCCCCAGAGCCCTTCCAGAAGAAAGGCAGATGCTAATGAGTGTTGTTGGTTCTGCAGGCTTTCAAATCCGTGCTTTCTCCTTTGGTCAGAGAGAGTTCTTTTATCCGCAGCGTTTTCAGATGTGCTCTGCTCGTGCTGCAAGACTTAACAAGAGAGCAAATTTTATTAGCAGCTCCTCATGGAGGGCTGGGACTGACAAATTAAAACCCAGTCCACACACTTCAGACAAACCTGCCAGTGATCTGCTCCCTTCCCTCCAGGAGCTGCCTGCCGGAGCTGCCTCTGCCATACCAAGTAAGGGAGAGAGGGAAGCTCCTCCATTTCAGCAGCAGGGCAGGGATTTTGAACCATTTTTTATCTTTATAAAGGCTGGATCCAAAGCACATCGAATTCTAAATCCCACTGGCCTCAAGGTTGTGCTGCAAAGTTGTTTTTCATGTGGTATTTTTAGGGCTTTGATCTAGGTAGAAACACCACCACCGTTTTTTCCTTTGCTGTTTCCCCACCATCTCCTCAGAGCTCTCCCTGCCCAGCTGCCCTGGCACAGGCACCTTCCAGCTGCTTTCCAGGGGGGATTTGCAGCTGGAAACAGCCCCGGGGCTTTAAGGAAGCAGGACACCCACAGAGGGGGATGCCTGACCTTCCCTGCAGCCCTGGGCCGGATGAATTCGGTTTTTCACCAAAGCCCTCTGAAGAAACCCAGTGGAACACAGCTGGGAGCATCCAGCCCTTGTGCACAGGACTTCAAACGCTGCCATCCCAGAGCCCCAAACCCCCTTTAGATCCCTCTGTCCACCACGGAGAGAATCAGGAGTGCCCATCCCTGTGGAAAAGACTTTAAATGCTCCCATCCCAGAGCCCTAACCCCCCCTGGATCTCCCTGGGCACCCTAAGGAGAATCAGGAGTGCCCATCCCTGTGGAAAGGGCTTTAAATGTTCCCATCCCAGAGCCCTAAACCCCCTTTAGATCCCTCTGACCACCACAAAGAGACTTGGGAGTGCCCAGCCCTGTGGAAAGGGCTTCAAATGTTCCCATCCCAGAGCCCTAAACCCCCTTTGGATCTCCCTGGGCACCCCAAGGAGAATCAGGAGTGCCCATCCCTGTGGAAAGGGCTTTAAATGCTCCCATCCCAGAGCCCCAAACCCCCCTGGATCTCCCTGGGCACCCCAAGGAGCTCTGCCCTGCCTGGGAAATCAAAACCCCCAGAGCTGCACATCCGAGAGAGCCCAAGCAGGGGCTGCAGCCAGGAATGGATGGTTTGGAAGACAGTTTGATTTGATTGACTTTAAATAGATGTTTCCCTCCCCGTTCATAATGAAGCGAAGGAAGCCAGAGGCAGGAATTATAAAGCCAGCCTGCCCATTGCTTTGGAAGCAGCTTTAAATATTTCCCTCCCACAGCCAGTGCTGGCTCTGAGTAACAAATGACAGGCAGAGGAGAGCAGATGAGTATCTATTTATGCAGGAAAATGAAGTGTATGAATAGTTATTTTCAGGACAAATGTATTTTGACAGGTATCTAATTTCACTCTGTTGATAAAATGCACTTTCTTGCTTTCTGGAATTGATGACTGGTTGGGTTGGTTTTCTTGATATTTTATTTGCAATTGTTGTCAGTGGAAAAAAAAAAAAAAAAGACGAAAAAAAGAAAAGAAAAACACCCCGAAAATTATATTTGTCAAACATCAGAAAGCAGTTTAATTTATTGTCATCACAAATGTGTTTAAGAAAAAAATAAAATCAAATAGCCAGGCACTATTTATTCAGCACAAACCCCAAATTAACAGGGAGTTGTGGTGAGGGACAAACACCCAGGGGAGGGCCCTGTGTAATCTGGCCATGAAGGGGAGCCCACAAATGTCTTCCCAACCTGGAATTCCAAACAAAAGAGAGGAGAAAAGCAGCACTAAAGCTGAAATCAGTGCTCAGCTGCCCAGTCAGAGATAATTCCACCATTTAAATACCAGGGCCGGCTCTCCTCTGCTGGAATTGCTCTTGTTGTGCTGGTGGAAGTGGTTCTGTGACTGCCCGCAGTATTTCCTGGGGCTGCTTCCCTTTGGGAATATTTTTTGGAGGACGCCACACCCCCAGAAACAGAAACTGCCCCTGTTTGTGGGACGTGCCCCATCCCTCAGCCCTGAACAATTCTGGGAAGCCCCGAGAGCAGAGCAGGAGGGGCAGAGCTCCCGAGCCCCTTGGCCCAAACCCCACTGCTCTCATCCCTCTGCTTCCCACCCCGACTGCCTCTGGCTGAATCCTCCCCCTGGCTCCGTGGCTGTTCCCTGACATCCCCTGGATTTGAGAATTTGGGAATTTCATGGATTTGAGGAGCAGGACAAGGTGTTTACAGCCAGGGAAGTGCTGAATTTAGTGAGTGAGGCTGTGGGGGGCTGAACCTGGAATTCTGTGGAGGAATTTTGAAAACCAATTTTCCTTCAAAGTCAGTGAAAAAAAAAAAATCGCAGTTGGAATAAAAGTCAATGACTAAATATCATCTGCATAAAAAAAAAAAAAAAGAGAGAAAGGAGCAGCAGTTGTCTGTCAGTCCTCCCACACTCCTTCCCAGCTGTCCTGGGCTGCCTTGTGTCCTGAACTCCCTTCTTGTCCCTTCAGCCTGCCTGGATTTCCTGCTGAGGCCCATCCTTCCCAATTCTGGGACAAAGCAGGCAGGGATAATGACCCCCAACCCCTGCAGGACTGAGCCCTGCCAGCTGAGAAGGGAGGGGTGTCGAGGCTGCAGGAATCTGGGGACACACACCCGGCTGTCCCTGCTCTGCTGGGGCCCAGCCCCTCCTGCTGAGCTCCCATATCCCCCGACAGGCTGTGTGGATTAGAGGGCACCTGCTGAACTCTGAGTGCGCTTCATTGGCAGAGACAAGGGGGACAAGGCTCTCCAGGGGCCACCTGGCTTTGTCCCAGGTGACAGTTTTCCCTGGGTGAGTTTAAAACAAGCCTGGATGTGACACTCGGTGCCAGGGTTTAGCTGAGGCGTCAGGGAACGGGCTGGACTCGACGATCCTCATTCCCACCCCCATTTCCCACTTTTCCTTGCTTTTGGGGCCCTTCCCCAGGAGAAGCAACAAGGACCTGCTGCTGGTCAGAGCAGGGAGTGTTTATTCGTGGCAGTTCCAGGGGCTTTGACCCTGCAGGAGCAAGGACACCATTCCTTTCTCCTCACCAGGAAAAGCCCAGAACAAATCTGCTGCTTTGCTTTCAGGACACCACGGCTCATGCAAGCACTGCCTGCTCTGCTCCCCTGCAGTTTTATTGCTCTTCTGGCCGGGGTTTCCTCATCCAAAGGCTGACAGTCAGGAAAATTCCACTTTTCTTTCGGAAGGAACGACTGCAAAACAAAACCAAACCGGTCCGAGCCGCAAAAGCAAACCCAGGGGACACTGGGACACATTCGGGCCGCTGAGCCCGTGCTCGGGGCGGTGGGAGAAGCCGCCAGGATCCCAATTCCCGGTTTCTGTCCCAGAAAAGGGCCGTGCCCGGCTGCGGGCGCTGCCATGGTTACCGCACGGGGTCGCGTAGCAACGAGCCGAGCATCTCCGAGGCGCTCCTGCCTCTCCCCGGTGCCTTCCCCCGGCGGGTTCAGCCCAGTGAGCCGCATCGATCCGCAGCCCCGGCGCAAACACGCGGCGGGGAGCAGCCGCCGATCGATTCCGGAGCCGGCCCGGCCGGGGGGATGCCCCGGGAGATGCCCCGGGAAGCAGGGGTGTGCCCCAGCTGGGCTGGCACAGCCCCGGGGACACGGGGACGGCAATTCCAGGGGGATGGGGATCCCGCGGGGGTGGCCACAGACTGGAGATGCCGTGTGCAGCAGGGCCAGGTCCCGGCTGAAACCACATTTACACCTCCACGCTGCACAGGCAGCTCTTCCTGCCGGGCCCGGGGCCACACAAAGGTCTCCACAGCACTCCTCAAACATCTTCCTTGCGCTTGTGAGGCTTCAAAGCTCCCCAGCATTGCCATTCCTGGCAAGGGAAGCGTCCCTCCTCTCTCCTCCTGCTCCAGGAGGGGCCTGGCAAGCGTGGCTGGCACCAGGAATCCAGCCCGGGCTGTGCCAGGGGCCAAGCTGCTTTTGGCACCAGGATTTGTGCCCGCGCCGTTCCCTGCTCTGACACCCCCAGCTCTCCCTCTCCGCCACATTCCTGCGCTCCCCCTGTCCCCAAACATCCCCCAGGGCCGTGCCGGGCATGTCCGCACAGCAGCAGGGCCAGCCCTGGGGTGCATCCCTGCCCTGCAGGCTGGCCCTGCCCCAGGGTGTGTCCCCACTCGCTGTGTCACTCAGGGAGCTGCCGTGGGAGAGGGTTTTGTCCGCTCAAGGAGCTGATCTGGGAGAGGTTTTTGTCCCTGTGTCTGTGAGGGGCTGTCCCAGCAGGTCAGACCCAAGGATACCGGTGAGCCCAGCGTTCAGAGAGAAGATTTCCCACCCAGGAGTTCATCCCTGCTGGCCTCCAGCCCTCTCCCCTCAGCCAGAGCCGTGCTGCACTCTCCCGTGGTGGCTGTTTGCTGTAGTGACTGTTTTCCCTCTGTTCTCTGGGAAATAAAAGGGGTAAAACTTCTTTCTGAAAGGCTGGCATGGAGAATCAGCTGCAGCTTTCATGTGCTGTTGGTGGGAGGGGGTGAAGTTCTGGGGGTCCTGAGCAGTCAGGCACAGGGGCAAAAACAACAGAAAATACCCACGAAGCCATTCAAGTCAGAAAAGTCTCCTTGCAGATTCACCTTCAACCACACAAGTGAAACTTTTCCCTTTTTTCTTATCAAGCACAGAACTGAGGCTGGCTGGAAGTCCCTGAAGGGGGCTGGGAGCTTTGGATACCTCCCTGGATCTCTAAAAGAAGTTTTTATATCAAACTGGAGCTCTTGGGGCGCTTGGCACCTGCTCTGTGCAGCACAGGCAGACACCAGAAAGGTTTTTGCAGGAGACCTTGGGTTCAGCTGCCCAAAAAAGGACAAAAGGATGAAAACATCAGAAAGCAGAGAGGCAAACCAGGAGCAGCAGGGCTGAGGGACCCCGCTGGGAGCAGAAGAAAGGCAGATTTTGTGTTTGATGAGCACCGGTGGCTTCAGGAGTGAAAGATTCAGGGGTTTCACCCTGAGCTCACAGGAAACACCTCAGGACCACCAGAGCAGGGGGATCCCAGCCCTGGGGAGCACGGAGACCTTTGTGCAGCCTGCTGTGAGCCCAGCCCTGCATCAGCCCGCTCTGTGTGCCCAGCATGGCTCAGACCCAGAGCAGGGGCTGCTCCTCGTTCTTGTGCGAGCACAGGGAGCAGTGCCCGTGCTCAGAGCTGTGCCAGCACAGCAGGGACACAGCCAGGGCATCACTCTGCAGCTCCTGAAAGCTGCCTGTGCTCAGCTGGGCTGGGCTCTGTCTGCAGGCACTGACAGAAGCAGAGCACACAGCCTCGAGCTGCACCAGGGGAAACACAGGCTGGAGAGCAGGAAGTTTTTTACAGAAAAGGTGATAAAGTTCTGGAATGGCTGCCCGGGGAGGGGCTGGAGTCACCATCCCTGGGTGTGTTTAACACAGCCTGGATGTGGCACTGGGTTTAGTTGAGCTGTTGGGGCTGGGTTGGGCTCGATGATCTTGAAGGTCTCTTCCAACCCAGACATTCTGTGTTCCTGAGATCCTGGATTAGTCTAAAAAGCTCTTCCAGGCAGCAGAACGAGCTGTGACGACAAGCTCTGCGTGGATTTCACAAGAACTCCTTTCTCAGGGTGATTTGGGATATCCAGGCTGATTTCCTTTGCACGGGGATGCAGCGACATCAGCTCTGTCTGTGCTTTTATTTTAAATAACTCCTGACACTTCCCCTGCCTGCAGCTGCCACTCAACTTCTTCCCCCAGCAGAGGCCTGGGGCTCATTTTGTCACCATCTGGGAGCTGTCACTCGGCTGTGTGACCCAGGCCAGCTCCCTGCTGGCCCCCAGGGCTGCAGGAGCCCCATGGCTGGGTGGTGGCTGGCACAGATCAGGCTGTGCCACAGAAGGGAGGCTGTGCCCTCCTGGGTCAAACCATCCCCTCCACCCTCCTTCCCAGAAAAACCCCATTATACCACCTGGGGAGATGAAATCCGTGTGAGTCTGGTTGCCAGAGGGCAGAATTTCCAAAAAAACTCTGGTTTGGCATCGCTGGTAGAGCAAGGACTGCGCTTCAGGACTCCCCATTGCCCCAAGATAATATTTAAAGCTGAGTCTTTCCTTGGCAGGTGAGCCTTTGGTATCCTAAATTCCTTTCTTATTGAGGGAATTCCATTGCTCCTGGCACCCAGAACAGGTAGAACCACTCCAAATCTCAACTAGAACCCAGACAACAATGTTTGTGTTGTTTTTCCTCTGACAGATCATCTTTCAGATTAAAAAACAAAAACCACAAAAAAACCCCAAAACCCACCACAACAAGAAAAACAATTTGTTATAATCCGACCAACAGGTGGCAAGGGAGCAGCTTGCCTTAAACTCTTTGTAACTAAGGAAATCTCCTGGGATTAGCGTTGTTCTTGGCAATATGAGAAGTTTATCTGTGATTTTGCTCCGTCGCGGGGCTGAGCTGCATTAAACCAAGCCACAGCCATTGTTCAGTGCTGCCAGCCCCACCTCCGTGTGAAACCCGGCCCGGAGGGATCAGGGGTGCCACCTCTGCTGATGGCACAGACCCGCCGAGGCTCTGAGTGCAGTTTTCAGGGCAGCCAGGACGAGGGAAGAGACGAGAAACCTTGACTGGATGTTTCAGAAGGCTGGTTTATTATATTATATATTATATTAAAAGTGCTAAACTAAAACTGCACTAAAAGAATAAAGATGCATCAGCAGGCGAGACAGGAATAGAATGGAATGAATAAAAAAGGCTGTGACTGACTGAGACAGTCTGGAGAACTGGACTGTGATTGGCCATTAATTAGAAACAGCCACGTGAGACCAAGCACGGCTCCACCTGTTGCATTCCACAGCAGCAAACAGCCACTGTTCACCTTTTGTTCCTAAAGCCCCTCAGCGTCTCAGAAGAAGAAAATCATGTTAGAAAATATCATGACTACACTCTGAGCACTGCACCAGGCTCCGGGAGCCCCGGGATGTGCCGGATCCAGGGGAAATCTCCGGGCTCCAGCCAGGCAGAGCCACTTGAGCGAGGCAAACCAACCCCGGGCAGCTCAGCTGCAGCAGAGAAACCGAGCAATAAAAAGGGCAAAACCCGAGCTGGTTTTCCCTGGGGGCTGTGGCTGAACTCCAGGCTGAGCAGCCTGGCACAATCGTGGCTTAAATCCCATTAGCGGGCAAAGGTTCAGAGCTCATTTCCAGAGCAAGGGAGGGCATCTCCAGCTTGGAGAGCTCTGACAGCAGAGGGAGGCTTCCCCAGGGAAAGGTTCTCAGCCTGGGAGCTGTCACATCGCCTTCCTGGAGAGAAGTGGAGTAGGAGGAGACATCGAGCACCATCCCTGTCTGCCCAGGGGCTCCCGGCTCCCTCCAGATCCTGCTGACTTTCCCTTTTGGCAAATTCACAGGTCCAAAGGTGAGTTTGGGCCCCAGCTGTGCCCAGCAGATCCCTCCCCGAGCCCAGACAGTGCTGGGGGCATCTCAAAGGACATCCTGAGGGCAGGGCCAGCCAGGGAAAAGATGATTTAGGCAGCAGAGCTCTCTCACTGATCCCTAACTAACCTGTCCCTAACAAACCCATCCCTAACAAACCTTTCCTTAACAAACCCGTCCCTAACAAACCCATCCCTAACAAACCTGTCCCTAACAAACCTTTCCTTAACAAACCCATCCCTAACTAACCTGTCCCTAACAAACCCGTCCCTAACAAACCTGTCCCTAACAAACCTTTCCTTAACAAACCTGTCCCTAACAAACCCATCCCTAACAAACCCATCCCTAACAAACCCGTCCCTAACAAACCCGTCCCTAACAAACCTGTCCCTAACAAACCTTTTCCTAACAAACCCATCCCTAACAAACCTTTCCTTAACTAACCTGTCCCTTACAAATCCATCCCCAACAAACCTTTTCCTAACTAACCCATCCCTAACAAACCTGTCCCTGTCCCTAATAAACCTGTCCCTAACAAATCCATCCCTAACAAACCCGTGCTGGAGCAGATCAGGACGTTTTAGGGGAGCCAGGGAGCTGCAGAGGAAGAAGAGCTGTGTGTGACCCCCTGGAGTCACAGGCTGTCACTGAGCACTGCCTCACGCTGCCAAAAAATCTGATTTCTCAGAGCTCCTCGCTTATGACATTAGCAGGAGACTGTGCGAGTTTCTGGTGGTTCATTCCCACTGATTAGTGGGGAGCAGCAGAGCAATAAAGAATATCCAGAGACAGCTTCCAGCACCAGGCAGCATCACAGAATGAGAGCTGATTAATGAGGTCGTTGGGCTAAGAGGAATTACTGCTCCATCCCTGTGCTGGAGATCACTGGAGCACTTGGCTGATCCTCTCCTTTTATCAACAGCAGTTCCTCTTCCCTTCAGAGGCTCTTGCAGGGCTCACCCTCTCTAAACACTCTTTAAACACTCCGTGTCCTGCCTCTCCAGTCTCCTGCTCATCCTCCAGGGGTTTTGTTAACTCCCCTCTGTGTCTGGTGGGCACAAACCCCACCAGGTGAAGCTGTGCCAGCTCAGAGCTTTGATTTCTCATTGCTGGGACCTTGGCTGGGCAGCAAATCAAGGCACTGCACTACTGAACTGCAGCAAAACCTGGGGCCCGTTTTATGCAGAACCCAAAATTTCTGTTCCACTTGCCAGCAGGAAGGCAAAATATTCTGTACAATCCGGTTAACAAGCACGTTCCTGCTCATGCCTCAGCTCACCCCGAGCGGGGCGTTGCAGCTGCTCAGCAGAGCAGAGCTGATGCTATTCACAAAATCCACATTGGTACTTGGCTCTGCTTTTCTCCACCCGGGTCCCAGGACCTCTGCAACCTCTGGTGGGATTAGCACAAGGTAAAGAAAACACAGCGGCTCTGATTCAGCCCTGCTTGGCAGGTTAAACCTCAAATTGATCCTCTCTCCCCTGGGCGTGTGTAAGAGTTAAAGAACAATGCGTGGGTAAATGAAATAACAACGGGTGTGGGAGAATTAAATAACAATGCAAGGTAAATTAAATAACAATGCAAGTGTAAGAGTTAAATAACAATGCAAGGTAAATTAAATAACAATGCAAGTGTAAGAGTTAAATAACAATGCATGGCTAAGAATTTAACCAGAAATGTGTAAGACTTAAATAGCAATACATCTGTAAAAGTTAAATAGCAATACACGGGTAAATTAAATTACAATGCAAGTGTAAGAGTTAAATAACAATACATGTGTAGGAGTGAAATGATACAATAAATTGGTAAATTAAAGAACAATACATGAATACAGGGCTAAAAGTTAAATAAGAATACATGGGTAAGAGTTGAATAACAAGATGTGGGTAAGAGTGAAATAACAATACTTGGGTAAATTAAATAGCAATACATGGGTAAGAGTTAAATAACAATACACGGGTAAATTAAATAATAATACATGAATACATGGCTAAAAGTTAAATAACAATACATGGGTAAGAGTTAAATAACAATACTTGGATAAGTTAAATAACAATACATGGGTAATAGTTGAATAACAGTGCACGGGTAAGGGTTAAGTAACACCTGGGTAAGACATAAATAACAATGCATGTGTAAGAGTTAAATGAGATCAGCACAGAGGGTCAGGCAGTGCAGAATTCAGTGTTTTTGGCCAGTTTAGCTTTACTGAGCTGAGTTCCCCCTCTGTCAGAGGAGGGGACAGCCCAGGCTGCAAACACCAAGGCCCTTTTCTGCAGAACAAGCTGCAAACCCAGCAGACCCATCGGAGAGGGCACTGCTCTGACATTTGTGCTCCAAATTCTCGTTCTCTGAGCGCAGCAGACCCTCCCATTTCAGTCCCCAGGGCTCGGGGGCTCCCCCAGGAGCAGAGAGCACAGAAATTGCTGCGTTTGGCCGGTGCCAAGCCCAAACCCCACCCGAGCCAGGCTGCAAGGACCTCGCCTCCTTGCCCTGCTCCAGCTCTTTGCCTCCCTCTGGCTCCCAGCAGCAGGAGCAGCCTGGATCCTCCACCCCTCATCTATTTTGGGTGTGCTGTGACATCTAATGCTCTTGCACAACAGCTGCTCTGCTGCCAGTGTCAACCTGGGCTATTTTTAGCTTTATTTCAGTGAAAGGAAGCTGAAAGGAGGCAACTGTGTTCATTACAGTCTCAAGAGCAATTCCCAGCCATCAGCCACTGTCTCCATCAATTCTTTTGTTAATTTGAGTGCAGCACTCGGCCAGGAACATGTGCCTGCACTCTCAGCTGCACGCTGGCCCCAGCCTAGAGCCATTTAATTACCTCCATTAATAAGCAATAAGGCTCTTAAGAGCAACAATTTCCTTCTGCTGATCATTTCTGGGGCTCCCAGACAGAAAATGCTCTCTTTTTAACTGGTCTGGGAGGATGAGAGCTGTGGATCAGGGAGGAAATTTCAGGCAGCTTTAATGGGCAGGATGTTTTTAATGCAGGTCCTGCTGCACTTTGTGGCTTTAATTGCACAAGAAATGTGCATAACCAAACTCACAGCCTGTCAGGGTGGAAAACTTTAAATTAAGGACGACTGACCCCACTAGAGCACGTGGAAAAAGGACATCTCAGATATTTATGGGGAAAAAGAGGTGTGGAGATGGAGTCTGGGACGGTGACAGCAAAATTTCCCCAAAACACAGCTCGGTCTGGGCATCAGCTCCTTCCTGGCTGGATTTAAGGACAGGTAGCTCTGAAAACTCCATCAAAAATATCTTTACGGGGCTGCAATAAAGTGCTTTTTCCTCTCAGGTTGGGAGGTATCTCTCTCTCTTTTGGGTTCTGTGGTTTCATTTCTGTTTGCCCTTTCTTTGGGGAGAGTCACAGTGTGACATCCTGGGTGATGAGCGAATCCTCCCAGGACACAAAACTTCCCAAAGCCTCCACGGGGATGATCCAGGCTCTCCCAGATGCCAGAGCCACCTTTCCCAAGCAAATCAATCCCCAGCAATAAATTCAGGAGGGAAGGGTTGGGTTGGAGGCTGCAGGATTTCACCTCCCAGGTCAGCTTTAGGCACTAATTTAAAAAAAAAAAGTAGAAAAAGACTTCTTAGAGGAGATTTTACCCAAAACCAGAAGGGACAGGATGAAAAATGCTGCTGAAAAGAGTTTTTAAGAGAAAATCCCAAACCTGGAGGAGCCTTCAGAGGATTCTTGTCAGGAGGAAGTTCTCCAAGACTCTTTAAAATGATCCAATATCTGCTGGCTTTTCAAAGCTAATGGTGCCAGGAATGGCTGGTCTTAAACACTGTCTGGGAAATGCTTTTGATATAACAAGACAAGAAAGGTTTCAAGACGTTACTGCAAAATTCATGAGTGTTTTTGAGGCACAGGCGAAAACAAGAGTCAATTTAAAAACACCCTGGTTTTCTCAGCAAGAAAACAGTTCCTGGCGTGGAACTGCAGAGAAAACTCTCCCTCCATGAGGAAGAACACAGAAACCCAGAAAAGTCAGAACTCAAAATGCTCGTATTGGGATTTATCCCTGCTCTGGAGCCGAGAAATCACAAACCACGGGCTCGGTGAGGTCTCCAGGCTGTGCTCCCATCCATACAAAGGCTGCCTAAAACAGGAGTTTGTGCTGCTCCTGCTGAGCACTGCACACACCCCTGAGTGCCACCTCTTGATTTAAATGTTTCGTCTTAAAAGACCTGGCAACAAAAGACTGTTATACCTTTTTATACCTCACTGCCGACTCATAGCTGTGAAACTGTTGTACTGATGAGAAATAATAAATATCTAAATCCAAACATGAAATTACCACCTCAAGGGCCTTCAATCCAAACCCAAAAGAAACAATAACTGGTGTCCTGTGTAAAAGAGAAACTGTTTTACTGATGAGAAATAATAAACACTGAAGTTCAAACAGGAAAATTCCATCTCAAGGGCCTTCAATCCAAGCCCAAAACCCCAATAATTCCGTGCCACAGCCAGGCTGGAGGATCCAGCGCAGGAGCTCTAAACCCTGCCTATCCCTGGCCTGTTTTGAGCTGGGTTTAAGCAGCATTTCCTTGCAGGAGCTGTGGTGATGGAGTTGTGGCCATGGTTGTTTTTAGTGGGTCACTTTTGGTGCCTCCCTGGCCTTCACAAACCTCATCAGGGATGTTTCCCCTCTGGGCATTGTCACATTTATATTTTCTCTAGAAAAATCCCTTCACCCAGGGTTCCTCTCCTGGGAAGCTGAGGAGCCTCAGAGAAAAAGGAAAACAGTTTTATCTCATTTGCTTCTCCTGTGTTTTGCTGCTGTGGAATGTGTTTGGGGATTGTTCACCCACAGGTGATTGTTTCATTGGTTTCTGTGAATTATTTTGGCTCTTTGGCCAGTCAGGGCCAGGCTGTGTCAGGGCTCTGGAAGGAGTCACAAGTTTTTCATTATTATCTTTTAGCCTTCTGTCTGCATCCTTTCTCTATTCTTTAGCATAGTTTAGTTCAGTATTCTTTATATAATATAGATCATAAAATAATAAATCAGCCTTCTTAGGGTCAGATCCAGCACTCCTTCCTTTGTCAGGGCACCCCCCAAATCCAACAAATTCCCCCACCCCAGCAGGAGCCAAGGGTCCAGCCCCAGCCTGAGATGGCCGGAACAGGAATTTAACTAGGTCACTCCCCGGATGCATTAAGCACAGATGTCCAGATTCAGGAGATTACAGATTTATTGGGCATTGATTAAATGAAAAAAAAAAAAAAATCAAATAAGAGTCACAGCTGAGTGCTGCAGCCATGTGCCAGCTCTCCCCGAGGGCAGCTGGAGCAGGCTATAATTAATATTACACAGTCCTGACAGGCAAGATAAAAGTTCTGGCCAGGCCAGGGTGTAATTTAGGATCTATTTATTCTCCAGCAGAATTTATTAACTCGAGCACACCCAGCACAGGCAGATTTGTGGCTGGTCTCCCTGCAAAGGGTGTCAGGAGCTCTCTGCACGTGCTCTTCCCCTTCCCGAAACGTGGCAAAAAGCTGCTGTGCCACCAGGGAGAGCTGCCCAAGGCTGGATGCCATCCCTCCCTGGCAGCCCCTCCTGCAGCAGAAAGTGCTGAAATAAATGTTTGGAAAGCCCTGGCGTCAGTGCCCGCTCCTGGCGCTGCCAGGGACGGGCAATTCAGTGAAATCCGTGGCAAAAAAATCCCCAGCCAGAATTCCAGGCCGCCTGCCTGGGCAGTGCCAGCTCTGTGCCCCTGGAGCTGCACCCAGGATGGGCACCCCTGCATGGGGGCCGTGACCAGGAATGGCTGGGTGGGAGAAGGCAGTGATTTCCTGCTCCCCGGCACATTTGGGACAGATCTTTTATATTATATTAATTATATTATATTATATCACATTATAATAGCAATATTATTATTGGCATTACTAGTAGTAGTATTTTAAATTTTAATTTTAATTTTATTTTAATTATTAGTATTTGATTTTGATTTTGATTTTTTTTTCCATATTCAAGGGTGCCCATTTGTGGTGCCCCTTTGTGGTGCCCATTTTTGGTGCCCATTTCTGGTGTCCATTTGTGGTTCCCTTTGGTGCTTCCCATTTCTGGTGCCCGTTTGTCATTCCCATTTCTGGTGCCCATTGGTGGTTCCCATTGGTGGTTCCCATTTCTGGTGCCCATTTCTAGTGCCCATTCCTGGTTCCCATTTGTCATTCCCATTCCTGGTGCCCATCTCTGGTGCCCACAGCCATCGGTTCATCCCCCCCGGGTGCTGCTGGGCCGGGGCAGAGGCAGCAGGGCGAGCCCAGCCAGCCCAGAGCTGCTGAGCTGGAGCAGAGCAAAGCCCAGCAGAGGCACCAGGACAAGGCTTGGAGCTCTTTGCCCTCCATCCTGACAGAGTTCCAGCTCCAGGCTGGTTCCCAGTCCCCACAGCTCGGGGAAGGGCTGGGCGCTGAAAGAGCAGCCGTGCCCTGGAGGAGCTGGAGGTATTTGGGTAACATTTCAGGAGCTCAGCTGCAGCCCTGCCCAGAAATGTCACTGCCCCAGGCTCTGCCAGCCCCATCTGCACCCACGGAGAGGGCATTTGCCACGAGACAGGCTCTGTGTCCACAGTCTCTGCGGGAGTGCCAGGGCTTGCTCAAAATCTGAGACGAGAGCAGGTGTGGAGTTTTACCCGAATTTTTGGAGCAGTCCCACAGCCCTGTCCTTCTCCTGAGGAACTCCTGCTCCCCAGAGCCCTGTCCTTCTCTTGTGGATCTCCTGCTCTCCACAGCCCTGTCCTTCTCCTGAAGGGCTCCTATTCCCCACACCTCTGTCCTTCTCCTGCTCCCCACACCTCTCTCCTTCTCTTGGGGATCTCCTGCTCCCCTCAGCCCTGTCCTTCTCCTGCTCCCCACACCTCTGACCTCCTCCTGGGGAACTCCTTCTCCCCATACTGTCCTTCTCCTGAAGGGCTCCTACTCCCCACACCTCTGTCCTGCTCTCCACACCTCTCTCCTTCTCCTGCTCCCCACAGCCCTGTCCTCCTCCTGCTCCCCACACCTCTCTCCTTCTCCTGGGGGGCTCCTGCTCCCCACTCCTCCATCCTCCTCCTGAGGATCTCCTGCTCCCCACTCCTCCATCCTCCTCCTGAGGATCTCCTGCTCCCCACTCCTCCATCCTCCTCCTGAGGATCTCCTGCTCCCCACTCCTCCATCCTCCTCCTGAATGGTTCCTGCTCCCCACAGCCCTGTCCCCTGTCCCCCCTGCCTGCACTGACCTGGCTGCTGCCGTGTCCCCAGAGCCCCGGGCCGAGGGTGCAGCAGGGCTGGAGCTGCTGCTGCCCCTTCCCCGGGCAGGCTGTGCTGTCCATGGCTCCCTGCTCTCTCCGTGCAGTCAGTGGGAGCAGTTCCACCGCTCCAGGAAACATTTATTTGCAGTGCCAGCCTGCCTTGGGTCCAGGGACTGAGGTCCTTGTCACTTTGAAGGTCCCAGCTATTTGACTGCTTTGAATTCATTTGTTTAATGAACCTCAGGGGGCCGCTGCACTAAAGCATTCCCAAACAAGTTCAGAGCTTTGCAGCTTCTCCACTAATTAGGGACTCCTTTGGGGCTAAACACAAGAGGTTCTGCTGCTGTGTTTGAAGCAGGCAGAAAGCCAAGGCAGGGCTGAATCTCCAGCTCAAGTGAAGCATTTTAAATGTTGTTCCTCGATTTTTTCCCCTCTCCCCAGCGAGCGCAGAGTTGCCAGGCATGAACACAAGCGATCAGGTCAAGGTGCTCTGAGGCAGGGGGAAGGGTTTTAGCAAAGCCTGGGCAAAGCACCCCAATTCTGCAGTGTTTTCCTGCACTTGTGCCTCTTCCACAGCCCTTTCCTCAGCGCCTGCTCACCCACGGACTGCTGAAGGCTCCTGGAGCTGAAGCTGGGAGCTCAGATGGCCCTGGAGGAGCTGTCCAGGAACAGCCAGGCTCGGCTCCTGCCAGGTCAGAGCAGGGAGCAGCTGCTCAATCCATCCAGACAGCACAGGCCACGCCTTGCATCCCTTACAGGGGCTTAGGATGGGAAATCAGGGCGAAATTCTCTTTTTAACGTGCCTTGAGGATGTGGGAGTCTCACAGCTGAGAGATGCCAGGCAAAATCCACTCACAGCAACTTTTCCCAATTTTCCCTTTCCCATTTTTATGTCCAAGAGTTTTCTCTTTCCTTTCCTTCCTTTGCCTGCCTGGTCCTTGTCCTCCAAAAAGTGAAATGCAAATGTCCTGGTTTAAAAAAAAAAAAATTAAAAATTCATACTAATTAGAAGGAATCAGGAAAGAAATTGATATCCCTTGCAATTCATCACAGCAAATTCATCACTGCTCAGAGCTCCCCCAAAGTAAGAAAGGGGCTGCTCAGAATCCACCCTGCAGAGCTCAGGGCACCGAGAGTCCTGCAGAATTAATTGCCAGGCACATTAATTACTGATTAAATAGGAAATCCCCAAATACCATTAGGAAGGGATGATTGAACACAGATCCATCGTCCTTCCAGCCTGGCTGGAAGTCACCTTCCTGGTGCTCGGGTTCAGGAGGACAAACGGATCATAGCAGGTAAATAAATGGTCCCAGCAGGGAGCTGGGAACCCCTCCCTGGGATAAAGCTGCAGGTTCCTTATCCAGGACCACACACCTTGGCTCTGCAGCCAAAAAAATGCTCATTTTGCACCTTGGAGTGGGCAGCTGTGGCAGTGCTGTGCTGCCAGCTCTGGGCTCAGCCCATCTGCCCCAGCGAGGGCTGCCAGGAAAGGGCAGGAGGCAGGAAAACCTCCCAGCTTCTGGAAATTGCTGTGTCCAGGAGGGAAACCCAGAGCTGGGAAGGGGCTCAGGTCAGGGGGACGACCCTGAGGTGCACGGCAGGGTTTGCTCACCCGGAGCAAGGGGACACGAGCGGGATCAGGGGATGCTCCTGGGATCGCTGAACCCGTTCTGCTCCCGTCCAGCCACACTGCCAGGCTGAGAGCAGCCCCAGGGACTGCCCACGCTGCGCGGGGCCAGCCGGGCAGCTCGCACAAGGGGGCACTGCTGGATCCTGGGGCCAGGCTTGGAGCAGCCTCCCGGGGGAGCAGAGCTTCCCAGGTGAGCAGAACCTCGCAGGTGAGTGCAGCCTCACAGGTGAGCACAGCCTCCCAGGTGAGCACAGACTCACAGCTGAGCACAGACTCACAGCTGAGCACAGCCTCCAGGTGAGCACAGCCTCCAGGTGGGCACAGCCTCCCAGGTAAGTGCAGCCTGTCAGGTGAGCAGAACTTCCCAGGTGAGCACAGGCTCCCAGGTGGGCACAGCCTCACAGGTGAGCACAGCCTCCAGGTGAGCACAGCCTCCAGGTGAGCACAGGCTCCCAGGTGGGCACAGGCTCCCAGGTGGGCACAGCCTCCCAGGTGGGCACAGCCTCCAGGTGGGCACAGCCTCCAGGTGGGCACAGCCTCCCAGGTAAGTGCAGCCTGTCAGGTGAGCAGAACTTCCCAGGTGAGCACAGGCTCCCAGGTGGGCACAGGCTCCCAGGTGAGCACAGCCTCCAGGTGAGCACAGCCTCCAGGTGGGCACAGCCTCCAGGTGGGCACAGCCTCCCGGTGATCCCAGGCTCCCACCGCCCTCTCTCCCGGGCGTTCCCCCCGTGCCGCCTCCGCCCGCAGTCCGAGCATCCTCAGGGCAGTTCCTGCCCCGCTGGCGGCCGGGGAGAGCGCGGTGACAGGCAGCGACACTCCTGTCCCCAGCCCTCGCAGCCGCAGCGGGGGATGGAGGAGCGGGTGACCCGGCCAGGCAAATTCCAGCCCGAATTCCAGAGGGCCGGGGCCAGAGCTCCTGCCCGCTCCGGGGGATCAGGCTGCGGTGTAAATGGAGAAATGTAAATCGGGGCAGGAAACGCCTCTCCAGGTGTGCCGGG